>NC_083732.1:56424498-56755609 GCF_028564815.1 Eubalaena glacialis | reverse complement strand
TGATGGGAAAATGTGGAAGGGGAATGACAGTTTGATCTGCTAAAAATTGTATTTGGTGACAGTAGCCCAATCTTGCCCATATATCTTCACAATAATTTATATTGCTCAAGAACCTACCGTGGCTCCCTATCACCTATCATAGATGATTAGAATCTTAGTGCTGAAAAACATTTATAATCGTCTAGCAGGAGCACACCACTCTACGGAGAAAGAAAATGAGGCATAGAGAAGTTAAATCCTTTGCCTATAACAGAACTCTGCTCAGTCTAGAAACACAGATCAGTGTTCTTTCAGCACCAGGTACTGCTGCCTCCAAAGCCTGTTTTCTGGAGAAGAACCTGAGCCACAGGTGTGGCAGATGGGAGGGTCCTAGAGAGGAGTCTTTGTGTGAGATTGTAGAGGTTCACTTTGACCCTGGCTTCCAAGTCAGAAGAAAGCACTGACCTTTTCTTCAGCGAACCAAAGATGCCTCTTTCTTGGGATATGTCCAGTCCAAGAAGAGTCCCCTCTGAAGTCAGCCCCTCACTACCATCTGCATTCATTGGATCAGTCAACCCCAGAGACTGAGTTGGAACTTGACTAAGGAACCCCTACTCTAAACCAGGCAGGTGAAGCCTGACATCTGAAGGTGACCAGTGGATTGCAGAGACAGGGACTGATGGAGGCATATTTTGAGAGAAGCTCAGCATCTGTATGGAAAAACTTAGGATTTGGAGCAAAAAATTAATCTCCTGTGGCTTCAAGTGGATATTATAATAAACATGCTACCTGGAACTACTGCCAACTCCCACTGAATGGAGAAGGAATAGGATGAACTCAAAAGTATCACTTACAAGAGAAAATAAAGGATGCTAAGGAGATTTACTAGAAGGGTGGGATGAAATCCACCAACCAAAGGAGGAGGATGTGGCTGAGGCTTTTAAACCAACTTAATAGATTGGTCTTGGGAGGAAGTATCATATAATAGAGCCATAGTGCATGGCTATTCGTGGATTGACTTTAGGAAGATGACACACTCTAATGAAAACCAAATTTTCAAGCCAGAGGAATATTCAGGAATATATGTAGATTTACCACAAAAAGGACAGCAACCTGTATGCAGGACTTCCAGGAATATCTGTAGGTGATGTTAAACCTTTCAGTTCTGTCTGCACACATACACTGAAATGCATATGTCCCAGATTCACTCTTCACTGGATGGATACTATGGAGAAAAAACTGCTGGCATTCCCTGTTACAAAGAATGACTTACTGCGTTACGTTGATGCTTCACTGTGGCACATCTAAAGAGAGTTTTAGTGAGGAATGTGGAATCCCTAGCATTGCTGGGCCTCTGCGCCTCAGGCCACTCTCTTCTGCCTTCAAAGACTACTCACTCCCCAAATCCACAGCTTCTTCCTCGGACCTCAGCTTCTCAGCAGCAAACACCAACTTTCCTGGTAATCTTTATTCTTTATCTGCTATTCGCTGGTCTGTATTATTTCTTCTTGTTTTTTATTAAATGTAGTTAAATGAAGAAATAAGTCACCTTTACCACTGAATCAGTATCTCCATGTTAAATCCAAATTATCTTACTAAGACTTCAGTCTCAAATTCAAGAGTGTCTATAGTTATCTCACTACTTGAATCATGTTTATTTTCTATTCCTCTAACCTATCTCATTACCTTCTGAAAAAGCTGTAATCACAAGAAATGGCCTTTTTTCTCTTTCCACCACAAACCAAAACCACTTCTAACTGAGAGTGGCCTTCTTATGTGTAGGTGGTGCTCCAGTTCCCCAGAGTATCCAGATCTCTAATGAATTACACCCTATTTGCTTCTCTCATTTGTGTTACTAGCCAGGCCTTGGGGGCATTTGAGTTTGTGGTCCTTGGTCTCTTAGAGCAATGATTTTTCAAGCTGGGCTCCTTGGAAAGTTTAGTTGATAGACAAAAATTCGTCACCTTTACTAGAAAAAAAATGACTCAAAATGATTGTCTTGCTCAAAACTGTCTCATATGAAGAAAAAGAAGGTTGTTGCTGTTTTAAAAGCTCTATACCCTTCAATATCCTTCAGGAAATCATCCTATTCTATTTAGGTTAGCAAGGGCAAATAATAACGATAATGAAGCTAATGATAATAAAACAACAGTAATTAACAGCTGCTCATCACGTATTTTATGCAAGATCCTGTTCTATGTGTCTTTCTTAACTTGTTTAATCCTCATGAGACTCACATGAAGTAGAAACTATAATTGTCCACATATTACAGATGAAGAAACTATACATAAGGTACTGCAATTAAATGGGCACTAGCCGATCCTCAAATCAATCAATGGGATACACCACATTAACAAAACAAAGGATAAAAATCATATAATCATTTCAACAAATGCAGAAAAAGCATCTGAGAAAATTCAACATCCATTTATAATAAAACTCTCAACAAAGTTGGTATAGAGAGAACATACCTTAACATAACAAAGGCCATATATGACAAGTTCACAGCTAACATCATACTCAGTGGTGAAAATCTGAAAGCTTTTCCTCTAAGATCAGGAACAAGACACGGATGCCCTCTTGCCACTTTTATTCAACATAGTGTTGGAAGTCCTAGACAGAGCTATTAAGGAAGAAAAAGAAATAAAAGCATCCAAATTGGAAAGGAAGAAGTAAATCTGTCACTATTTATGGATGACATGATTTTATATACAGAAAATCCTTAAAACTCCACCAAAAAGCTGTTAGAACTAATAAATAAATTTATTAAAGTTGCAGGGTCCAAAATCAATATACAAAAATTGGTTGCATTTATTTTTTACCATTTTTTAAATTGAAGTATAGGTAATTTACAACACTGTATTAGTTTCAGGTGTATAGCAAAGTGATTCAGTTACATATATATGTATATATGTGTATATATAGAGATATATATATAAAACTTTTTCAGATTCTTTTCCATTATAGGTTATTACAAGATATTGAGTATAGTTCCCTGTGCTATAGAGTAGGTCCTTGTTTATCTATTTTATATATAGTATGTGAAGTTGGTTGCATTCCTATACACTAAAAAAAACCTATCAAAAAGAAAAATTAAGAAAACAATCCCATTTACAATTGCATCAGAAAAAGTAAATACCTAGGATTAAGTTTAACCAAGAAGGTGAAAGATCTGTACACTGAAAACTATAAGACATTGATGAACAAAATTGAAAAAGACACAAAATAAATGAAAAAATATTCCATTCTCATAGATTTGAAGAATTAATATTGTTAAAATGTCCATATTATCCAAAGCAATCTACAAATTCAATGCAATCTCTTCAAAATGTCAATAGCACTTTTCACAGAAACAGAAAAAACAATCCTAAAAATTTTATGGAACCACAAAAGACCCCAAATAATCAAAGCAATCTTGAGAAAGAATCTTGAGAAAAAAGAATACAAAGCTAGAGTAATCAAAACAGCATGGTACTGGCATAAAAACAGACACATAGATCAATGAAACAGAAGAGAGAGCCCAGAAATACATCCATATATGGCCAATTAATTTACTACAAAGTAGGCAGAATATACAATGGAGAAAGAACAGTCTCTTTAATAAATGGTGTTGGGAAAACTGGACAGCCACATGCAAAGGAATGAAACTAGACCTCTAACACCATACACAAAAATTAACTTAATATGGATTAAGGACTTGAATGTAAGACCTGAAATTATAAAATTCCTAGAAGAAAACCTAGGTGTTAAGCTACTTGACATTGGTCTTGGTGATGACTTTTTTAATCTGACTCCAAAAACAAAGGCAAAAAAAGCAAATATAAACAAGTGGGACTACATCAAAATAAAAAACTTTGACACAGCAAAGGAAACCATCAACACAATGAAAATGCAACCTACTAAATGGGACAAAATATTTGCCAATCATATATCTGATAAGGGGCTAATATCCAAAATATATAAAGAACTCAGACAACTCAACAGCAAAAAATAATCTCATTAAAAATGGGCAGAGGATCTGAGTAGACAATTTTCCAAAGAAGACATGCAGATGGCCAACAGGCACATGAAAAATGCTCAACGTCACTAGTCATCAGGGAAATGCAAATCAAAATCACAGTGAGATATCACTTCACACCTGTTAGAATTGGCTATTATCAAAAGGACAACAAATAACAAGTGTTGGCAAGGATGTGGAGAAAAGAGAACCCTCATGCACTGTTGGTGAGAATGTAAATTTGTATTGTCACTATGGTATGGAGGTTTCTCAAAAAATTAAAAATAGAACTACCATATGATCCAGCATTTCCACTTCTGGATATTTTTGAAAGAAAATGAAAACACTACTTTGTACATATATATGCACCCTAATGTCCATTGCAGCAACATTTACAATAACCAAGATATGGAACCAACCTAAGTGTCCATCCATGGGTGAATGGTTATAGAAGATGTGGTATATATAAATACAATGGAATACTACTTAACCATAAAAAATGAAATCTTACCATTTGTGACAACCTGGATGGATCTTGAGGGTATCATGCTAAGTGAAATAAATCAGAGAAAGACAAATACCTAATGATTTAACTTATGTGTGGAATCTAAAAAAACAAAATGAATGAACTAAACAAAATCTTGCTTGTTGCCTTTATCTTTGTTTTGTAGACACTGTACTCTACAGCTAGATTTGTCTTTCAGTACTACAAAGGAGAGACCAATTCTTGAAGCCGGTCTCTATATATGTCACTTCATAAATTTAAAGGATCACTCTCAGTCCTATCCTTACGATTAACAAGGGGTATTTATTTCTGCCCAGGAGAGATAGTTCTGGGAAAGGAACAAGCCCTTGGGGCCAGAGAGAGCAAAAGCAGCAGAAGAGGGTGACAAACAACCTATTTCACAATTTTCCAGAACTCCTTGAGAATCTTGCCTTATTCGTCTCTATATGTGCTTAAAATAATGCCTCAGGAATGTTTTGTACCCAATAATTTTTTTAATTTATTTTTTAAAATGTATTTTACTTATTTATTTTTGGCTGTGTTGGGTCTTCGTTGCTGCATGCAGGCTTTCTCTAGTTGCGGTGAGCAGGGGCTAGTCTTCATTGTGGTGCACAGGCTTCTCATTGCAGTGGCTTCTCTTGTTGTGGAGCACGGGCTCTGGGCACGCGGGCTTCAGTAGTTGTGGCTCACAGGCTCTAGAGTGCAGGCTCAGTAGTTGTGGCGCACGGGCTCAGTTGCTCCGCGGCATGTGAGATCTTCCCGGACCAGGGCTCGAACCTGTGTCCCCTGCATTGACAGGCGGATTCTTAACCACTGTGCCACCAGGGAAGCCCTATACTTGATAATTTAAAAAATAAAATAAAGTTGACCAGTAGCATCATCTTCTTATATGAAGGAGAACGTATTTCCTTCCAAAGAGAATTTTATACTATTTATCCTCTTTTTAAAAAAATACATTTCAATTTGGTAACTTGGAAAAATGCAAAATCTTAGAGTCTTTTGATTATTTGCTTTCAGTGAAAATGAAACGTAAACAAAACAAAACCAAAGGGGGAAGTGACCTTTAAATCATATGGAAAATAACGTATTTTTCTTTTATTCTTTCAATACAAAGATGAATAGAGCATTATTCCTGTCCTTCAGAAACACACAGTCTAATAATGAAGGGGGAAAAAAGATTAAAAGCAGCCATCAAATTAAATATTTTGTACCTTAATTGAGTTGCCCATCATTTCTCACCTGCCAAATAGGAATAATGAGAACTGTTTTACTGAGTGGTTGCCAGGGTTAAGGAAAATTACAGATTTGAAAATGCATGTGTCTGGCACATAGTAGGTACTCAGAAAATGAGTTTTAAATACACTTGTAAAGGTCAAGTGTTTACTGCAATGTGATTTACCAGGGGCAATGCTAGAAGTTAAAAAAGAAATAGGTGTATTTCCAAGTATATTTTAGAAATTTAACTGGAAAGCTTCCCTTGAATATCCATTTTGTCACTGTTTATTATAGCTTTCACTAGTCATGAAGTAGTCATGAGATTAGAAATGCACTGCCTTGTCTTAGTTCTCTGGAACAAGTTTCATAAATGTAGAGACATATTACTTGGATAATTCTGCTACATCACATTTCTATAAGTACATTTATAAAACTTAATTAGGAACAATATACACAGTTTGGCAGGTAGTTACTGAAACAGCTCTATAGTTCTGTGAAATAGATTTGGTACACAAATAATGTAATCATTTAATGGGTCAATTTCAATTACACTTTTCTACTAGGCACCCTGGAAATAGATTTCTTTAACATAGGGACACTAGTCTTTTCCATATTCCTACATATATTTCAGTTCCATGAATGGAACTGAAACTAAATTTAATAAATCTTTTCTTCATTTTCAGCCAAATGTCCTCCGTTTGATGGATATTAATGACAAAGCAGCTTATAACTCTCACAAATGTTAAAAACTTAGGACAGAATACTTTGTTGCATGTTCACAATATTTTGAAAGGACTTTGAGATCCTTTAGAATACAGTTTGGAAGATGAATCAACCGCCAACCTATTATATATTGTGATAACATATCTCAAAGGAAGACCACATAAGCCCTTAAGCGTTACTCATATCGATTTATGAAATGAGAGCCGCATATGCTATGGCAGGCAGTTTTCATTCTTTTCCAGTGTTCACCCATTTGGTGGTGTGGATGTGGCAGAGTATTCATAATGGGTAAGTGTACAATGGCACATGGGGTCTTAGGTAAAGGAACAATGACAGGAACAATGACAGCTCTAAAAGAGAGAGGTTTTATTTTTTCCATTCATTTTCAAAACCAAGACATTCTTTCTTTCCTGCCGTTTGGGGTGGGCCTTTGGGTACAAGTGTAATAGCTTAAAACCCAGCTACTTCCTGGGCTAAATATGTGCAGCTTATATAAATTCCACCAAGGGGCCATGTTCCCAGTCGCCTTTTTTCCAAAAACACAGGGAAAGATGCATTACTCAAGGTTTCACGTTTAACAAAAGAAAAGAAAAAAATTGTTCACTTTGGCTTTTCTTTTTCTTTTTCATCTTTATGAATGTGTGTGTAAGAGAAACAAAGACTGTTTTTCCTCTCAGTCATATTCTGCCATTGGAGGTAAATGTTCATGAAAAGAGGCTTGGTCCAACCCCAGGAAATCACTTGGGGGTAATTACCACTTGGCACTAGAGCGACATTTAACAAGCTTGCCTTTTTCTACTGAGAGATGAAATAGTCAAGCATGGCTTTCATTGAATGCCAAACTGGACTTTCCTTATTCAGGAAGGTTTTTACATTGGTCTTGGTTCAGATTAGTTGGAGTGGCAATTCAGAAGTTAAGAAAGGAGACTTGGTAATTTAACAGAGTAGAGAATATTAATTCAACAATCCCAAACTGTTATTTTGCATACTTGTTGTAATTGCCATTATATGGGAATGCCTGCCTTCTCTGAAGAGGGCTAAATACAACATTGAAAGTAAGATAATTAACACATATCAGTTAACTACATGTATTGGTGTTTATATATGTCCCACACACATACACACACATACACATACATATACACATACATACATCTCCTTTCTTATATGCACACTGTTCACTACTTGGAATCCTTGGGTGTTTAGACAATTGGGTTCCCCCCTACCACATTCGCCTTTCGGGACACTTCTTTTGTTGTTTTGGGGTGTGGCTCTTAGGATAGATAGTAATAAAATAAAAGTTGAGCTGAGCATGTGATAAAAGAGCAGGGAATCCTTAAACATAGCAGGAAAAAGAAGATAGAGTCAGAAGCCAAGAAAATAGAAATAGAGAGTAGATGGAAACCTGCAAAGAAAGGAGAGCTGATGGGAGGTGGCTGGGAGAGAGCCAGTCAAGGTTATATAGTTTTCAGATGGACACAAAACGCCAAAGAAATACTGGGACTGTGTTTTTCAGCAATTTCAATCATGACGACGGCAGGGGTTGAACCTCTGTAATGTCAAGTATTCAAAATCAGATGCAGTTTAACAAGGACAGTGCAGCCCTTTGCTTGATATTTATTTACCAGGGAAAGGCTTCATAAACAACCAGGAACAATGTGTAACAAAGAAAGATCTGTGCTTATGTAAGCGCACATGCTTGTGTCTATGAGGAAATTGTTGTATCCTAGAGATTTCCTTCTCTGCATCCGCAGCACCCCTCCCTTCCTATATCCACTGCACCCCCAGCCAGATATGTGCCTTTTCCTTTTCCTGCTCTTTGAAAAATGATGTTTGGGCAACATAGCTAGTCAGTAACCATTAATGGGTTAAGAGGGTTGGAAACTCATTTGATTTCATAGTTGACTGTTTGCATGACTACAGGTTAAGCTGTGATTAGATTTCCATTTACAGCTCCCTCATTTTCAGGCATTTAAAAATAACTCAGCCCTAAAAGATCCCTCTAAATTGATTGAACTGGAGCTTGCCAATGAGTCATAGATAACCCTCGACCTCAAAAACACAAACAAAAAGCAATACCAAAGTTGGGGGAGGGGAGCCTATCAACTCAAAGCTAATTTTTTTAAAGCTTTCTTATTCTGAAAAAAAAGAATCATTTTAGGAAGGCAAGCTAATAAATTTATGTCACTTCTGTATAACTGTTTTTAAGTTATTTTGCAAGGACCCCAAAAAAGGTAAAACATTCAACTGCTGCACTTGCTAAAGACAACATACACACACACACACACACAACACACACGTGTCTGTCTGAATATAAATAGATAAAAATTCAATGGCCTCTTGGAGGTTGTGTAAGACATATTCAGTGTCAAAATGGGTGTTTTGTGATGGTCTGGTCTCTGAGGAAAATCCAAATAAGTCTACAAGACCTGATAAAATATCCTTTTTTTCCTCCTTTTTCAACCTTAAATTCAAGGCTATTCAGGACGCTTGCCAATTTGCCAATTTACAGCTGTAGAATTACCTAAGAGCGCAAGTTTTTTCAAAGCATTCAGAAAGTGACATGGAAGTTCAGCAGGAGACCCCTGCTGGTGGCGTCTCCTTAGACCTCCAGCACAATGCAGCTATTTTTCCTTCTACCCAGGCTCCTTAAAGAGGAACTGGTCTCTTGACCCATCCTATGACTTCTAGATTCCAACTTCCTAAACCACTACAGCCTCATATTATCACATTTGATAGATTTAAAGTATTACTTTTCCTCATGCCAAGGAACACAATGATGCTTTCAATAAAGTTAAGACCAGTGTGAGCCACTACTGTTTACAGGCATATTTTTTACATATACTGGTATTTCTGTCATTTGGGAAGGTCACTTAAGTAATTTTCCTTTGTGATGGAGGGGTTCATCCTTACCAAAAATAAGACGAATAAACCTGGGAATAGTAGAAAAAATAAGATACGGATTTAGTCTGGTAAAACGTTATTAACTAGGCTTACACTAATGCATAATTTGTGATAGTGTGTCCTGGGCTAGACTATAGATTAAGAAAAATCTTGCTATGCAAATTTAAAAAAGAAACCAAGACTGGGCTGGTGGTGAGGGGTTAGTGGAGTAGGAGGCATATTAAGCCTACTTATGAAAACATAAAGCCTCGAAAAGCAGCATGCTTCAAAACACGTGTTACACTTCCCACACTGGCACATACTTTGGAATCTATTGAAACAAGGTAAGGTGCTGCCTTCAAGGAGGTGGGATCCAGTTGACTCTGGCGTGGCATGGATACGAATGGTTCCAATATTCAGATACAGGCAAAACCAACCTAGCTGTGGATTTAAAAGTAGCTATGATAGAAGTTAGTTTGGGTATTGAGTGGGAAACAATAATACGGGATTTAAACGTATATAATATATAACATTAAAAATATGTATATATATGCCTGTGTACACACACTCACACACACAGACATAAAGTGAATGTCCCCAAAGCTATCTAGTCGTTGTAGAAATTATTAAGTGCTTCCCTGCAGCGTTGGTTTCCCTCAGAGTACAAATAAGCTATGCTCACTTTCAGGAGGCGCTGCTTTTGATCAGCTCTCAGTCCAATAAGAACAAAAAACTCATTACTGAAAGTAACTCACTTTATAAAAATGTCTGCCTGGCGACTGGTTTAGTCCAACCCTCTATATTGACCAAGGAGTGGCATGTCATAGTCAGTAAAATGTGATTGTGAAAGTTCATAGACTCCTTCCAACCTCTCCCAGGTCGTTGGTGATCGTTTACATGTAAATTTGAAGACAAGTGTGTTTTACTAAGGATCCACCTGCTTATTTTTACAGTTGCACATATCAAGTTCCTTTTCATTTTTAGGTCTAACATTTTAGGCTGTCCAATTTAACGTGTGAAAATATTACTGTGATTACATACTTTATTTCAATGCCTTTTTGGTATTTTTCCTTAGGTACTATTTATATCATTGCATTTTTTAGTCCTCTAACCTTAAAAATTAAGCAAACTTCTAACACGTTCCCATTTTAAAAAATCTCATTCAGTCTGTACATCTAACTGGGTTAGAAACTCATAGTAAGAAGAGTAACAGGTACAATTTCTTAAACATTTACATTGTGCCAATGGCATTATAAGAACTTGACATAAATTGATCCCAGCTTTACAAACCCATTTCATAGATGAGGATGCCAGAGCTCAGAAAATTTAAAATAATGTTCACATGCAAATAACGAGTCATTGGCAAGTCCAATGTGAAAGCTCTGATCTGCGACACTCCAGAGGCCATCTTCTTCCCATTGTGACCATTCAGTCACTGTCTTCAAGTCACTTCCACTGCTCTTCCTAAAGTGGGGAAAGGATTGACTTCATAGCTCAATGTCTGCCATCACCTTTCAATTATCCAGGATCTATTTTCCAATTTCTAAATTATCCATGCCTTTTATTGATCTTTCTGTTTCATACTATTTGCTTTTTATATATTCAGTGGCTTGTTAGTAAGTTTCCTGGGCCATGAAATATAGAAGGACTGAAGTTGGAAATCAGTGAATATTCTTATTCAAAATTCTAAAGCAATTCTAATGTAGAAGAATGCTGAGGTAAGGACTAAAGTGAGCTCTGAGTGTTACCTGTGCATTCCTGCCCTTGGTTCCTCCTAAGATAAAGAAGCACGCACTACTGCCGTATGTAGCTGTTCATTTTATTTAGCCCAAACACACACACACACACACACACACACACACACACACCATTTACTATGTGTTAGGCATTATTCTAAGAGCTTTACAAATATTAACTTATTTAATACTCATAACAACCCCATATGGTAGGTAACTATTACTCTCATTTTACACATGAGGAAATGAAACTCAGAAAAGAATAGGTGGCTTTCGCCACGTTACACAGACATTAGCTGGCAGTTGTGGAATTCACATGCAGGTATTCTCGCTCTAGCATCAGACTAGCTTTTAACTCAGACAGAAAACTGTTGATTGCTAATTCATTGACATCACCTCTTCTCAGGGTATGTAATTCATGGACCCTCTCAGCTTGGGACTGGGGGTCCATGGGGATGGTACTTTCACCATCAAGTGATGTGTTTGAGTATATGTTTACCTCATATCCACTGTTGTTAGAAAGTGGGAAAATACACCAAAAATAATGTCACTTGCTCAGGTGTGCTCATGCCTTTTTTATAATATGCTGCCTAAGAGTAGGGAAACATGCCTGGCATCACAGCTTTTCTACATTTTTTTCTGGCTTTAATGTTTCTCCACTGTGCCCATGAAAATTCAGGTTTATAGCTTCATCACTGGATGGAGATTTGTCTTATTCATCTTTTATTTCTATATCTAGCACAGTTCTTGGCTCATAGTAGAAGCTCAATAAATATTGATTTGAAATAATGAACAAAACTATGTGAAAACCCAATAAAGGTTATCATTCTTAAACCTACTCTTCTGGTTTTTCATATGAAATGAATTAATATCTCTCAGTTTTTCACCAGAAATTAAATTCTATAATGTTTAATGAATCAGAAAGTATATCACATCTTGCCAAACTCCTGTACCATTTTTCCCTGTTCCTGAAATTTTCTTCATTATTGCTGACATTTTACCTATGATAATATTCTCAACAAAGAAAATAGAATAGTCAAGCTGCTGTTAATAGCCTTTGAAGTGAATCAATTTATTGTCATAGCAACCAAAATTTACAAAACAGATCAATTTAAAAAAAAGATTTAAATTCAAACTAGGAAGTGAATGTTCCTAGAAAAAAAGAGATAAACTATTCCATTTTTCAAAAAGTTACAACAATAAGCCTTTTTCTGCCTCTGACAGATTTTCCAAGGTAAAGAATACAACCTATCCAGAGTTGAAATTGCATACAGGAATTGAGGAAAGGTAAAGAAACAATAATGATACCCAAGTGCCAGAAAATTTGTAGATGTAAGTCCCTGCCCTGCCCCTATGGGCACTTTACTCCCATTCATGCTTTAGCTCTCAAATCATCCTACAAGTTCCAGAAAAGCCTCCCTAGCCTCTACTCCTCCCTGGATGAGGGGAGAACCCCTTGTGAAAGACTGAGTATGTCTTTTCTTTATAACAATTAATTTGTCATCAAACGTTTCTTTTTTGTGATTACTTGATTACGATTGTCCTCTAGAATGTGTTTCATAAGCTCAGCAACTGGATCTGTCCTCATTCTCATTGTGCACCCAAAGATTATCACGGGATCTAAAACATAGAAAGTACTCAAAAAATACTCAGCAATATTTGCACAGCATATGCCGTAAGAACTTGGTGGATTCTTTTTCTCATGTTTCCTTAAAATTAGAAACAGAGAGAGCAAAATCTTAAAGTGCATGTTACATAGCCTCAAGTGTAGGCTGGGAAACTTTATCCCAGGATGGAATTTAGATTCCTGAAGGTAATATTACCTGTCAGCTGGCCTTTTAATAAGAACCGATGGCCTCACTATGCTCTTGAAAGCAGTCAGTCCATACAGGAGGGGTTCCCATGCATGACACATTCCCGTCAGCCTGTACCAGAGTATGAATAATTCCACTAACTACCGGTCACCCCAGACTTTTCTCTCCCACTTAAGAAAGGCTTTTGAAACTGAGTGTGAGTGACCTTATTATGAGAGAGAGCCTTGGATCTGATTTAATTTATAAGAAAACTTAAACCATTCGTAAACACCACTACTTTACAGAAACAAATCATTCATGGCACCCAACACAACGGACAGTGATAGACAAATGTGTCAAAATGATTTGGTGGAGAATGGCAGCCTTGAGGTGGCCTCTCAGGGGACCTATAGGAAAAGCCGAAATGTTCTTCAGAAAGCAGCTTGAAGTCTGTTTTAGTATACAAACAACTACCCGTGTACATTTCTGACAATGTTATGCCACAGTTTTGCACCAAATTTCCTTTCTCCCAGCAGAAAATAACTTCCTTGGAAGGTTACATGATCAACAGGAAGTCAGGACGACGAGGCTCAGAAAAGTAAGGACTTCAACAAACCTCTTGAGGGACCAAAAATGAAAACAAGAAAGTGATTTAACTGTACTATTATTTGTTTTTGCATCTCACCTTGCTTAAAGCTCAAAGTCTAGACAGAGTCCAGTGGCTTGGCTTGGGTCATGTGCTCACACTGGTTAGAGGTGGGAAGGTGGCCTGGCTTGTAGTCCCACCAAGACTACACAGTGTGTGAGATGAAACTCCCAAATAGAAATCAGATTAATGCTGCTAAAAGAGAGACACGTGAATGCTGCTGTTCATCACTCGAAAGTCCAAGTTTAGGCTCAGCCAAATAAAAGAACTACTGTTCTAGAAGGAACAATCCAAACATAGTGCTTCCATATATTTACTCTCGTCATATAGTCTCTGGTCAATCCCTGACCCTTTTCTCTTGCCTCTACTGAGTTGATCAACGAAGGAGGTACGTAAGTTTCACTCTGTTATTTCAGCTATGACCCCAGCTGTAGCACTCCACCCAGTCCCATCCATGGGCGCCTATATGCTGGCTAATATTCACTGTGTTTCCTTTTGCTATACTTCCCTCAACAATTCTTTCTATAAGACAGATTTCTCAGAATCATGAACTGATTCTCTCTCTGGTATTCTAAATATCCACACAATGGCCAGATTTCTCCAACAGCTATTCTCTACTCTAAGCAGGATGCCCTGGAACTGACTGGAATGAAGATTGAGACTACAATATTTCACATGCACCTGAACCTCCCGCAGAGATGATATCTAATGGCTAATGATTTTTTTTTAAATCAATTTTTTTTTTTTTTAAATTACACTATACTAGGTGTGCTTTATTTATTTATTAATGGCTGTGTTGGATCTTCGTTTCTGTGCGAGGGCTTTCTCTAGTTGTGGCAAGCGGGGGCCACTCTTCATCACGGTGCGCGGGCCTCTCACTATCGCGGCCTCTCTTGTTGCGGAGCACAGGCTCCCGACGCGCAGGCTCAGAAATTGTGGCTCACGGGCCCATTTGCTCCGTGGCATGTGGGATCTTCCCAGACCAGGGCTCGAACCCGTGTCTCCTGCATTGGTAGGCAGATTCTTAACCACTGCGCCACCAGGGAAGCCCTGGCTAATGATTTTTAACCTCAACATTTTATAAGGTAGACAGTGCCAATTTCATACCATCAACAATACAATCCCTTAATGGTGCTTCCACACCATTAAGGCAAGTGCCTGCTACAAGACTTCCTGTTGAACCAACCTGAATAAATTAGTTTCAAGTTCAACTCCCCATAACTGCATGACTTATATCCAATTAAATCCAATCTTGTTAGATTTCAGTCTAATAGACTTCAGCCTATTCTATTTGGTTATGTTCCCTTTGATCCTGATTCTATCATCCTTTGTACTAAACCTTTTTTCTAGTCTCTTGTCACCTGAAAATTTGATCAGAACTGTTTGATAATAAAGTCAGCTAGGACAAGACAAAGAGGAAAACCCAATTGCACCATTGTAGACCTCTCTTCAGGCTGATACTCATCCTCTGGCTCCTCTGCTCTGAATATAGCCCTTCCATCCGTGTCAGCTCCTTCTAGCCATATTAGCATATTTCCTCATTTTGTCCACCAGAATATCATAAGAGATATACTAGAGTTTCCCTGAGCATTTCGTGTGTTTCAGAATCATATTAGAAAATCACAACCATAAGAGGGAGGATGTGAGGTTGTTTTGGTGTGATTTCTAAATGATCACCCATTTTGTTTCTAAATTATCATAAATAATATATTAAATAATTGATTCCAGTGTTTTCCTAGGCATAGAATCAAATGTACTGACCTTTAATATGTAGAATCCAAATTCTTCCCTTTTGGAAACTTGGAACAAGTCCTCTATCATTTCTTCCATTTTTCATTATCCTCTAATGTTCAACAAGAACTCCTCTTGAAACCCTTAGGATGAATTCATTAAAGCCAGAAGAGTAGAACTTTTAAAACATCTTGGCATACTTTTCACATTGCATTGTTTGTTTAACCCCCTCTTCACTAGGATTGCTCTATTATTTTTGGTGCAAAGAGTGCTCACTGTTCTTGACAGAGAGATAGAACAGAAATCGAGTTGGGTAGTGCTTCTCTGTCCACTTCACCAGTTTTCCTAACACAAACTGTCCTGTAGAGAAGACTTGCTCCTTCTCATTGCTTTTCCTCTGAATATAGTGTAGAAACCCCTTAATTAATGTGACTCAGCTGTAGTAGTTGATGGATTAAGTGTGTGTTTTACACTTAAACTCTCTAAGTGTACATTGTTTCACCATTTCTTCGATACAAGGTGAAGGCTTATTCTTTTGAGTGTGAATCCCTTGTTTGGAGTTCTGCACTACTTTTTTGCATATACCATACATCTAAAACGTAGGCTACAATCTTCCACTTTTGTTTCCTTAAAGTGCAATAAAAATTTAGAGCACTAGCAAAATCATCTGAATGCAGTAATCTTCCAAATTTTCACATTTTTTCCCAATCTCTTTTAGTTATAATGTAATTTTTAATTATTACTTTTTAGCCACTCATTTTTATAGCCTTTCTAAAACATTTAATTTGGTAGTAATTTCTTTTAAAAAAAACCCCTTTCCCAGTCATTTCATGAATTTGCATAATATTTAACTATCACAACATATAAAAATGGCATAAACTGAGGAGAAAAACAATTGAGCCTTGGGATATATATAGCTCCAATGGCAGGTTTTGCCTGGTACTCATAGGCATTCTAGAAAGAGCCCAGGAACCATGAGCCTAGTGGCCTGCAGTCTTTATCAAGGATGTTTTAAAAACAGTATGAAGTGTGTCCGTTAATCTGGCATTCCATTAGGCAGAGGTCAGTTAGGAGAGTTTATTCCATAACTTTTGGAAACTCCTTTTTACGATTCTTAGCAGTTTTCACAAACCTCAGCATCTTAAAGTTTTGTTCTATAGTATAATGGAATTCTTACAGACTGTTCTCTGTTGTTTTCCTTCTGGGCGATGGTTGCCCCTTTGTCTTTTCTATGAATGCTTAAAGACTGAGAGTTTCTTGTAGCAATCACCTCATCTCCCTTAAAAGTGTCTTCTTAAATCCTACAATTTGTGACAACATGGATGAAGCTTGAAGGCAGTATGCCTAGTGAGATAAATCAGACAGAGAAAGACAAATACCGTATGATCTTACTTATACATGGAATCTTCAAAAAAATAAAACAAACTCATAGAAAAAGAGGTCAGACATGTGGGTACCAGAGGAGGGATTGTGGAGAAGGGGAATTGGAGGAAGGTGGTCAAAATGTGCAAACTTCCAGTTATAAGATAAATAAATATTAGGGAATTAATGTACAACACGATGACTACAGTTAATACTGCTGTATGAGATCTAGGAAAGTTGTTAAGAGAGTATGTTCTTAGAGTTCTCATCACAAGGAGACAAATATTTTTTTCTTTTCTTTTTTTTTATATTGTATCTATATGAGATGACGGATATTAGCTGACCCTATTGTGATCATCATTTCACAGTATATGTAAATTAAATCATCATGCTGTACACATTAAGCTTCTATAGCAATGTATGTCAATTACTTCTCAATAAAACTGGGTGAAAAACGTATCCTTTTTACTATAGCAGCAGATTTCCAATACTGGTAAATTTAACTCTGTATTCAACGAAAACAATGTTTATTGCATGCCTTTGCATGCCTGCTATGTGAAAGGCACTGGGCCTCTTTTTTTGTTTGTTTGTTTGTTTTTTTGAGCAATTTCCCTTTCTGGTCTTTAGGCTATGGGAACATGCTTACATTTTCTGTTACTGATTTATTTTTCTAATTTACCGTCCCTAAATCTGATATACATCTGGCATTCTCTTATTTTCTTTTTCTCTTGGTATAGAATTCATCTGGTTTCAAGTGTCAGAACTCTTTAGCTGGCTTAAATAAAGAAAAGGAGAGTGAGTGTGTGTGTGTGTGTGAGAGTGTGTGTGTGTGTAGGAAAACCTCTTCCCTCCTGTAGCTGGAAATCCAGGGGATTTAATCCAAACTTTCATGGTGTCATCAGGCCTCTGGCTCCACCTCTCTGCAGTTCCCTTGGCTGTGACCACATCTATGAGTCAGGTTTGTCCTGAGACTGGCTCCCCTCATGAAACTAAAAATCAGTTGGGTATTTAGTCATCTAATATGTCTCTCTCCCTCTAGGTAACCTCCACAAGCAGAGGGGCTGCATCTTGTTATTACACCTCACTATGCCTGACATCTAGCATGGGGTCTGGCACAGAGTAGCTACCAATAAACATGTACTGAAGGAATAATGATTGCCTGTCATTAGCCATGCACTGAACTAGGTGCTTTGTACTTCTCACCTCCAAGACATGTATGAATTTAAGCCTGAAACATCAGAGTTTAAGGGCATCACATTTTTTCTTTTTTATTTCTCTGAATCAAATTGTGTCTGCTTCAAGCCCACAACCACTGGGCTGAGGAGAATTTCAATCTTAGTCGTCAGGGCACCCGTCACCACTCTATTTTGTACCATGCAAATCTATTGGACATACGCAGTGCCAGGAAACTGGATAAGAAGCAGCTTCTTTTACCCATGGTTACTGCAGGCCTGATATTTCTTGGTCTGTGTCACATGTCACACAGGTGAACATTTGCTGATTCTCTCTGACTTAATCACCGCCATTCTAGATGGACTCTCAGAGATCTGCCTTCCTGACAATTGGCTCCATTTCTCACACCATTCCCTGAGGTTCTGTGTGCCACTGGCCTTTGTTATAGCATCTCCCATCCCCGGACTGGAGAAATGGATCCCCCCAACCGCCCGCAGGTGTCACTACTTCTACTTCTACCACTCAAAGCACTTTGACATTTCTGGGACAAACCATATAATTCCCCTCAATGAGCCATTCTTGGGTGGAAGTGGGCAAAGGTGATGTTAATACAAGCTATTCCTTTATTTTTTGATAACTCATTCTTAAATTTAACGAGTCTGTGTTTTACATAAGATGGTTCTCAAAATAAAGGGTAACAAGCAGGAAAGTTGGCAACTCTGACCCCTATCCAGCAGGTTCATGGCAGAATCTGCATATGCATCCATCAGTCTTCAACATGTTCTCCACATTCTAGGTCAGAACAAAATGTGAAGTGGTCACCTGACCCCATTAGTTGGCTTTTATACTTTTTTTCCTGCCCTTACTAGAGGAAGCAACACTAAGCACACCCACCTAGTTAGCTAAGGACAAAAAAGCTTCTCAAGAGGACTCTTCACTCAAAATGAATGCCAACACTAACACACTTCTAATCCCAGTGGGCAGAATTTGACTGGTATCCTGGCTGCCCGGTGTTGTATTTTTCTCCTAGTTCAGTATTTATTGGAAATTTTATCATCAGTTTTGTTTTGTCCCTCCCATAATGTACTAATATCAACTACCAGTCTGATTTTACCACAGACAATGAAAGAATCCTGCCTGTTCAATCACAGTTCCAGCCACAAAGAGACTGGACCTTTCTTTTCCAGGAAAGACATTAGCATGACCATTTCTCCCATAGCAGTGGTCCCTAAGTCCAATATAAATCCATCTCTTATACCTTTAAGTCAAAATTTGTAGTATTCAAAACCACTGACTAATGATAATGAATATATTTTAAACATGAATTAGGGAAATAAAGTCTTTGTTGTTTTGTTTTTAATGTCTTGACAGGTTTACAAAGCTAAAGAGACGTGGGGCAGTGTGCACTAATCTGGTCAACCCAGGTCAGTCTAGAAAGCTGTATGAATCATCTAAGCACTCATACTCAAACCATCTACACTACCTAAATGAGCTGGATAATCTATGCAAGCTCAGGTCCAGTTAGGTACTGCCTTGACTGACTTGCTTCCTGGAAACAAAAAAGAAAGGAAAAATAACGATGCTCAAGTTCACAAAATTGGTTTGGACTACTCACAACCATTCTCTGAGAGGTGACTGTTGGCAATGCTTCTTTCCCGTTATGCTGGAAAGGCTCTAAGAAAAGCTTTCTCACGTTATCCTGGTCCTTATGACCTAGAAAAAATGTGCAGAGGAAGACAAAATGGGTAAATAATATTTTTAAGTTCATCCAAATTTTAAAATTCCCAATCAGCCTACTTTAGTGCTGATGGAATACCTAGTCACTCGTATGATTTATTATTGTTTCCTCAGCTCTGGTTCCATGAACATAAATATGTTTATATTTTTAAACATGGAGAAATCCTTTGGGGTGAATGCTAGCAACTTTGGTAATACTTTGTATCTGAGGTTTCTATTAAAGGTTGGCTAGCACCATTGCAAAAGAAAGAGCCTTCCCTGTGTGCTACTGTTAAGACCTGCAGTCCTCTTAGATAAGAGGCCCGCCTTCGTTAGCTCCCTTCTTCTGCCTTCTAGGTTTAGAAAGTATGAATAGTCTTTGAATCCTCACTTTAAAATGCATTCAAAACTGCCTTGCATGAAGTAAGGCAACTAAATTTGAAGTTTAAAATAAGACAATCCTTGCAGGGAAAATCAGTCAATTATCAGTAGAGTTCCATGCAGCTCATTGGAAATTCAGAATTTGGAACACAAATTTAGAATATTGAACATGGCATTATTCATTGCCTGGCACAGAGTCATGCAAGGCAGTTAGCCAAACAAGCTATCTCTCTACTTACAGGTGAAACAACGGTTTGGAGAATCTTAAAAATTTGAAAACATTCATAAATCAAAATAGGAGGTTTTCTAAGAGGGAAGTTAACATGTTGCCAAGTTAAGCAAACTAAAGAAGAAAACAAGCTGGCCGTTAAAATGGTTTTCATAACAGATACTTACACTTCCTCAAACAATATCAATTAGTGTGTTTAGAACAGACTTCCCAAAGATGATATTTCAATCAGTATATTTTCTGGATGTAAAGAGCTTTCTTTCATTGTTTCAGACGGCAGAAAATAGGACGATGGTTAGCACTGCTGACAATGGTAGAGCTGGGGTTTCCTGTGTATACAAACGCCTGAGCTGATATAAAAATTACTGTACTTCTAGAACCTCAAAGGAAAACTTTTCCCTACCTATCAACAATAATACTTGTTCACGTGTGAGTGTTCTCAGCTTACAGGTATACTTCCCTCTTTTCCAAAAATAATTTTGTCTTTTGAGGATCAGCTAAATTTGCCCTTGTTTTCTAAGGTCTGGTCTATTCTTACCACGTTGTTATGAGGCTACATCAAGAACATGGGTAAAAAGTTATGGGATTCTAAAGAAGAGAAAAACGTAAGACAAATTCCCTACTGAGTCACTTATTGAGTTCTCCTCTGTTATTGAAAACCTAGACAGGGAATTAAGCCAAGGGACTTAAACTGATCTACAGTATAAAGACTTGAGGAGGAAAAGCAACCAGAGATGTAACACAGAGAACCTTCCTGGACTGGGTTTTGGGGAGAATTTTTAAAGTTTGGTGTTTGAGCAGCTCCAGAGCTGCAGAGTTAGGGATAAGAGAGAACACAATTAAGATGTGTAGGATGCATCATGAATTGAATCCCTTCAATATGCAAAAGATGCAAGTAAAAAGGCAAAGTCTTGCGTTTACTGTATCTATTTCTTTGATGTCCCTCTATGAAAAGTCTATGCAATGCAGTGCACTGGTTATACCCACACTACAAGCTAACTCACTCGTGTCCAAAACAGAGTGTGCTCATTCTGGATCCTCAGCAAATTGTCCACAGAAAAAAGGCACAAAAATCCTCTTTCAATGGCAATAACACCAACTATGACCAAGTTGTAAGGCTTACAGTTGCATTTGAGTTCATTATGTGAACACACCACTTGACATGGGTTTTGACTGAGAGTGGCTGTTACAGAATTTTGTCAGTAAGCTTCCAGGTCTGTTGTTGAAAAGCCTAAAATCATTTCTATCCCTGCTGCTTTCCTTACATGTGACCACGTGACCTATTCATTTATGTATTTCTCTCTGGAATCTGTTAGGATTTGCTTTTTTTTTTTTTTTTTAATTATTTATTTATTTATTTATTTATGGCTGTGTTGGGGCTTCGTTTCTGTGCGAGGGCTTTCTCTAGTTGCGGCGAGCGGGGGCCACTCTTCATCGCGGTGCGCGGGCCTCTCACTATCGCGGCCTCTCTTGTTGCGGAGCACAGGCTCCAGACGCGCAGGCTCAGTAATTGTGGCTCATGGGCCCAGCTGCTCCGCGGCATGTGGGATCTTCCCAGACCAGGGCTCGAACCCATGTCCCCTGCATTGGCAGGCAGACTCTCAACCACTGCGCCACCAGGGAAGCCTAGGATTTGCTTTTTATCTCTGCTGTTCTGAATGTCATAAATGGTCCTGGACATTTTGCATTTTTATGGGTCCCTGCCATGGTGGGCATTTCACTTGGTAAGACTTTTAGGTCTAGAAATTATTATCCTTTGGTTCTGGAAGAGTTCCTTGCACATTTATTTGATAATGTCTTTCCCTCTATTACCTTTGTTACCTTTTGCAGTAACTTCTGTTTTTTGGATATTGGAACTGCTAGAATGATCTAACTTTCTTGTCCTTTTTTCCTATATATTTATATATTTGACTTTTTGTTACTTCTTCTAGAAGGTTTGCTCAAGTATATTAATCAACCCTTATGTTGAATTTTAATATCTATTTCATATTTGTCTTAATTTCCAAAAACTCTCTTTTATACTCTAATACTGAATCACTTTTTACTTTTTTTTACTTTATACTGATTTCATTTTCATGAATGTAGTATCTTTTCTTATCTCTCTTGGGATAGTAAACATAGTTTCTTTGAGATTTTGTTAGCTCCCTGTATGGTCTCTTTATCCCCGGCTTCCTGTTTCCTGTTTGTTTCAGTCGCTGTCTTTACGTTAGAGTCTTATCTCAAAACTCAGGTAATCTTTTGGGTCCACTTCAACTTCAGCAAAGTAGTACAATGCTGGTTGGACTATATCTGTGTTCGTGGGTGGGATTTGTCAAATAGTGGGCTTCGGTAAAGGAAGTTGGGTGGAGGGCATTCACCAGACTGCCAGTGTTCCAGGGAAATCTTAAATGTCCATTCTTGTAAACCTTGAGTGGGTCCGTTTCCTCAGAAAGAAATCCTTCCCTCTCCTGTGTCAGTGGGAAAAGAGGGACTTCCTGTGCTCTGGGGGGTAAAAATGGAAAAGAGGCATGGGGACTTCTTTGTTTAGTATAAAACTTTCACTTAATCCCCCTGTTTCCATGTAGCACCTACCCCTTCCTCTGCTTTGCCTGTTGGTGCAGACACCAGACTGTATTGTGCATCTCCTGAAACCAAAGCTCCAGTCTTCAGCCTGGGTGGAGGAGGGAGTATAAAAAGTCTTATCACCTCATTTAAAAGCAGGCAACCACACCATTACTGGAATCATACCTCTCCTCTTCCCTTGAGGGGTACATACTACCTACAACTCCTGACTCTCAGGAGAGAGTGAGCACCATGGTGTCCCTTTTGGATGTTCCGTGCTACCCCTCCACGCACTTAGCTGTCAACTTTTTCTGTTCAACACAGTCTCTTACCATTTACTTAACTGCTTTCCAACTTCCAGCTTTTTTGACATGAACCGTCTACTCTCATTTCCTCTCACAATCTCGTTCCCTTGTGTTTCCATAACTTTCCTGCCATTTAACGAGGTTCGTAGAGGAAGTGTGAATACACATGTGGTCCATCTGCCATGTTAAACTGGACAGCTATAGTAGCTTTTAAACAAGTTTACCCTCTAACAATGTAAGTAAGGCTGCAAAGAGACATGAGAGTTCAGAGTCAAGTGAGGCAACCTTATGTGTGAGAGAAGTCCAGGTGTGGTCAAGTTATTTTCTGCAGCTCTAATTGATATTGATGTTAATAACAATGACCTTTAGAGATGCTGATGAAGATGTGGATGAGGAAATGTTTGTAGAGATGTTACATAAACTGTAAAGTTTGTTCATCATCACCCCTCATAGGCAGAGACTAAATTTGTATCAACTCACTGGTAATTCTATGCTAAAAACTTTTTCTGGCTTTTGTCATCAGGGCAGCAAATTATCCAGTGGCAAAGACAAAAGCATTTATATAGCCAAGAAAAAAAAAAAAACTGCCGGACTACAAAAAGGGTCAAAATATATCAGACCAAATATCTGAATCTGATCTTATCCTTTCCTTCACCTCTGGACCTTCACACAGGCCATTTCCTCCCTAAGGATACACTTTGTCACCTCATTTCACTTTGCTTGACTAATTATCAACTTCCCTTTTTTGTTTTATTAATAATAATTATAATAAGAATATTACTAACTACTTACAGTGACTAGATGTATCATATTATTGACTTCACATACATTATCTCTTTTTTTTTTTTTTTTTTTTTTGGCCACGCCTTGCGGCTTGTGGAATCTTAGTTCCCCTATCAGGGGTCGAACCTGTGTCCTCAGCAGTGAAAGCATATTCCTAACCACTGGGACTGCCAGGGAATTCCCTCATTATCTCACTTATTGTTTGGAGCAAACCTAGGAGGTAGAAATTCCCTTTGTCTCCGTTTTATACATAAGAAAACTGAGGCATAATTTATATGCACTTTCTCAAAGAATTCCCTAGTCTCTAAGTTGTGTCCCTTACAATGCAGTGGTTAGGATATATACTCTGGAGCGAGTTCCTTAGGAAATTTGTTTAACCTCTCTGTTCTTTGGAATCCCTGTTGGAAAAAAAAAAATGTGGATAATAGCAGTTTTCATCTTACATGGTTGTCCTGAAGATTAAATAAGTTAATACAAGAGAAGCCCCTTGAACAGAACCTGGTGTGTGGTAAAACAGTGACTACTTACAAGCTATTACTGTGTGCTGCCTGAGCCCCCAGAAAATTCCCTATTTTAACACTTATTACACTATATTAGAATCTGAGGGGTTTTTTTCTTTAACTACATCAGTTTAGTTCGGTAAATACGCACACAAACACATAACTATTCCCATTACACAATTTAGAAGCAACTTATTTAGCAGTTGAAATGATAGTTCCACAAGCCATTACTTAGTAACTGAAATGACAGTTTCAGCGTCCTAGGCACAACTTGGCAGCCAAAAATGTTTAGGGATGGTCTATGGATCGCTTATTCATGTGTGATGGGTTTAAGTGGAACTGGAGAGGCTGCTTCTGCAGTGCATGGGCAGAATCCGAGTTTTCCATTTTCTGTATCCCACTCCTCACTTTCCAGGGGACCATGAGCCCCGAGAGGGCCATGATCGTGTCTGTGCTCTTTAGCGTTGTATCCTACCACTTAATACAGTGCCTAGAATGTAAAGTGTACTTAATAAATAGTTGTTGAAAATGAGAATCAATGAATGAACGCTTGTAGGGATTCAACTCCTTTGGGTGAGTTTGACACGTGCAGAAAAGAAGTGAGGGTAGAATACTCAATTAGCTTCCGGCAGAAACATAGTCATTATAAGGAGCAAAGGCAGATCTTCTAACAGCTCTAACTTGGAATCAGAAGGGCACGCTGTAAGGACCGTGTTCTTGATTTCCTGACCATGTGATCCTAATCTCATTATCAAATGAGATAATGTACATGCAAGCATTCTGTAAACTGGATATCCCTGCAAAGGGTTACTCTAAAAGATTTCTCCCCAGACCATATCAATCTGGAAGTACAGTTGGGATATTAGTTTAATAGGCCTGTCATTCTCCAGGGTGTTTCTGAACTGTTGCCATCTTCACCATCCTAAGTGCCTGTTAGATTCCTTGTTGATGACGAATATATGTAGATTGTGTGAGTGGGGAAAATGGGGGGTGGGGACAGGAAGCAGAGACTATTTGTGCTTCACTTTGTCCCCAAGTTCCTAGAGGACAAAGAGAATTGAAATGCTCAGAAAAGTTTTAGAACAGCCAAAAGTACATAAAGTCAGCTACAGAACCTATAAACATAAGTAATGATTCTATTTGTTTTGGCAACGGTGCTAGGAGAAGAAAAATCTCAAATTGCTTAATAAGATAGGAAAAAAGAGAAATATGAATAGTTTCATCTTATTTAGAGACCAGCCACCACCTCCTGCCACCAACCAGTTTGGTTGGTTGATTTATTGTTTAATTAAATAATTTGTTTATTTGTTCAACCAATATCATAGATATACACCACCTAATATGCGCAGGGCCTTATGGCTACATTGGCAAGCAAAAGGGAGCAAAACGTCACATCTTGTAACTTACAGCCTGGGGGACACACAGGCTGTCCCTATGCCTCTGCTTCTGGTTTGGACCAACCCTCATATCTGAACTGGAGAGAGTTTTTCTTCATTTAAGAAGCCATGACTGTCAACAGTGGGAGATGGTGTCCTTTCTATAGAGAAATATTAGACAGACATTTATTAGAGCATATATCCAGTTTGCAATACCATTTCTGAAAAAGAAAGTGAGTGCTGGAAGGAAGGATAAAAGTATTTAAATTTAAAAAGATACATCCTGTAAAAAAAAATTAAATGATTTAAAAAATCTAAACAGCAGAAACCAAAGTCTGATTTAATTTCTGCATTCAACAAAAGGTTTTCATGTAGGAAATAACCTTCAGTTATGTAGGGGAACTGTAGTCCTTACCTAAGAAAGACCTGCCTGGCATTGGATGATAAAGAACTGGACTGGGAAACCGAGGAAACCTAGAGACTCACACTTCCAGGAGACCCATGGATTAAACATCAAGTTGCTTCATCACAGAAGCATCAGTAAAATCATCTCTCCCAGTGCTTTTCAGCTTTATAGATAAGTGAGAGGCCAATTAAAATAGATGGCTATTAATTCCATGTAGAGAAAATAGAACAGAGAAAATGAATTTGTTTTGATTCTATTTATACTTTTATTGCAAAAGCCAGACAAGCTCTTATAAATCACTTCAACATTATTGGACCCTTTTCATGTGTCAGGCCCTGTACTCGGTGATGGAAATCTACAAAGATTCTTCTATTTTCAGTAAATGTATAATTTACTGGGGAGACAGAGCTCATAACTAGTCACTGTCAAATAATCCCTTCCTATATGCCAGGCATTTTGTTAAGTATTTTATAAATGCCTGATTTTATTTAATTTTTACAGCAGTCCTAGGAGGTATGTATTATCATCTGCAGATACAACAATTCAGAACCTTTGAGATGTTAACTAAATCACCAAGGGTTCAGAGCCAAATCATGGAGCTAGGATTCAAACCCAGTCTTACCTGATCCAAAGCCTGTGTACTCTTGATTACTACTTCCCACTTTGTGCTATATACTCCAAAACAAAGGATGGTGATAACGATAGTAATAACAATAGCAGTAACAAATAAAATAACAATGATAGTAAAAATGATAATAATAACAATGCTTATTATAAGAAACATATAAACAATAGTGTTTGGCGATTAGAGAAAATGGAGAAATTGCTTTCAACTGGAGATCATTGGAAATCTTTGACAGGTCATTTTAGAAAGACAATTGTCCACCAGTATAGGTGACCCCACTTCTGTAGCAGAGCAGTCATTTCTGAGGAGCTACCCAACCAACCAATATTTCTCAGCCCCTCTGCCGTGACCAGTTCTCATCAGTGGAATCTGAGTGAGAGTGATGTGGGTCCCTCCATTGCCAAGGCAGTGTAGATGCAGGTTTGTTTTTCCCACATTCTCTTTCTTCTTGCTGACCAGAATACCTATGTAAATACTGCTTAGCAAAACATAAACTTTTATTCTGCTAAGCCACCGACATTTTAGGAACTTACTCATTGAAGCCACTGGCATTACACTAATATAGAAATTATTCTGAGCAAGGAGTAGAAAATAAGCAATATCATAGAGGCATGGTGTGTGCAGGGAGAGTGAACAATTCAGGTCTTTGGAGGATAGATATTAGAGAGAAGGAGAATGACTGGAAAGGTCATTTAGGACCATGAATACCAGGCACGGAGTTTCCACTCTCAGCGATGGAGATGCCCTGAGACAAGGGAGGTCATAAGTGAAACCTATCCCATTTAAACCTAAAAAAAATGTTTGTAGTTTCCATTAGAAATATGAGCAGAAAGAATTTTCATCATGGATGGCTAACTGCCCTCCCCTGTTAAATAAATATGTTTGGTTTTAAGTGGAATATACACACTCCCAAGCCCACACATATGCACACTTGCACACACAAACATGCACACATACACAGTGGCATGCCTGCAAAGCACAGACGTGCACACACATACACTATTCACACACATGTGCACACACTTATTCACACTTGTGAATTCACACACTCACCATTTTCTCCTCAAACAGTGTTAGATGTTATCTAAATAATCTTCTAACTGTATGTTTATATAGCTATCTATTCATTTCTAGAACTGCATCTGTTTGGACACCTGGCTTATATATTTTTTGAGGAAGAAAAACTAGAGTGCATGGCCGAATACTTGTATTCTCATTGCCTTTGTGCTCTCTGCTTCCCCTTCTTTGCCTCGTGGAAGTAAGTCAGAAATGGAAGGGGCATAACTCAAGGAAAGAGAGAAAGCACATCTTTTTCACTTCTCTGTCTTCTTTTCTTCTTATTCTTTAAACACTTTCTTCTATGGGTCTCCACAAACTCTCCTCAGGTGGGTTCAGAAGGTCCTGAGAGCTGCCAAACTTCCCCTCCAGTAAGAAACTTGTGCAAAAGGCCAGCTGCTTCCCAGAGGGATGTGACAGATGGCAAGATCACCGTGCAGGGCTCGGATGGCTCACTCAGGTGGTGAGGCATCAGGGAGCTGGAAGCAGAGCTCTGGAAATTATTCCTGGCCTGCTTCAGCTTCTCATACTAACAATTCCACACCCTTCTAAGCTGTGAATTTTGGAGGTTGCAGAGCCCAGAGGCATGCTTTTTTTCCTCCTGAAAGAGCAAATCTGTTTGAGTTCTCTAAAGCCACCATGTCATTGGGGATATTGTCTTTATTGCACTGTACACTATTTTCTAGCGTTCACTGATGCCTAACTCAGTCTAATTTTCTCACCTGGGTGTGATGCTGACTTACCAATGGTAACGCCAGAGTAACATCAACCAGCTTATAAAGGGGGCTCTTCAACAACCACAGTTCAGCCAGAGCCAAGACAGCACGTGGAATGACATGCCTGGTGTGTGACCCGATGTGATAGTTTAGACTTTGCAACTGGCCTGATGGAGGGGTGGCAAGTGTAGAGTGCTCAGAAATCGTAGCTTGGTTAGAGATAACAAATATTTCCCCTATAGGATACGTTGTTTGTTGTTCTTCCTTCCTCCCAAGAGCCACAAGGCAATGCCAGGCAGGCAGCTTTACTCTCAGATACCATCACTGGATGGGAAAGCGTGACAAGGCAGAGGTTGAAGTTCCACATCTAACCTTTACCTTCAAAGAACAGAAAAAGTAGCAAATACCAACCCCCTTATCACCATAGGGTTAATTAGGCTAACATTAGCATCTGTACAAGTTACTAGATTGAAGATGTTTACTGCCAGAAAGCAGGAATTCTGTTTAACTGTTTCTTTCTTGTTAGTGAGATGCTGACTACCATAGTTTTGCTGTGTCCAGTAGTTGTACCCTGTCTCTTTGTCACCAAAGGAACATCAGCAGAAAAACAAGTGACTAACACCCCCCAGGGTAGCACCTAGAAACCTGTATCAAGATGATGAGCATTTGTGTTAAATTTCAGACCCTTGGTATTTGAAGAAGCTCCACAACAGAGCCTTGATGTGCTTTTTGCCCCAAAGTTGAGGTGACATTGAGCTTGAACAGTGTACATATACATATGAGAAGATTTTACTAATATATGTTCCAAGACGCCTGGCAAAGTTAGAGCACAATTCATGGACTTGGAAAAGTTCTGTTTATATTAGATTTTTTTAATGCTTAGCTAAGTGGCCTCCAAGTGGATCAAACCCACAACTTTGGCAACAGTATAACTATAGTCTACCTAAAAGACTTTCATATTCTTTTCTACATAGAAGCATCTGGGGAACTTGATAAACTGCAGATTCTAGGGCCTCACTCTGGAGTCTCTGATTCAGCCAGTCTGAAGTGGGGCCCAAGAATCTGCATTCCAATAAGCCTCCCAGGAGATTCTGATGTAGTAGTCTTGAAACCAAACCCAGAAATAATGTTAATTGAGGCAAATGCCAATTTGAAAGTTTGAAGTCTTCTTTGAGGTTATAGAGAGGACTACACCTCATCATGGGTTAATCTTGTTTGCCATGATGAAAGTGGGAAAGAGAAAGAAAGTAGGGAAATGACAAAGAGAGAAAGTGGGATGTTTTATGTTGGGTTCCCCGGAGGCCGAGGCTGAGACAGGAATTCTTGTGCAGGCGAAAGGGGTGAGGGAGGCAAGCTAGCAGAGGAGAAGGAGCTAATCAGAGGGGGGGTCTCTGCTGGAGTCTAGCTTCAGCCTGACCCCTCAGGGAGCTCTAGGGCATGAGTCACACACACATTTTGAGGCCAGGTCTCAGTTTCTTGTAACCCCATATCAGTTTGTCTTTGGCTGTGGGCTACCCCTGGATGTGGGGCACCAGCTACCAGGCATCTCTGTTTGGGGTGGTTCCTTCCAGCAGGGAACAATATTCTGGAGGAAGAAGCAGCTGTGAGCTTACCCAGCCAACACTTCCGGCCGGTGGGGGAAGATATGCACCAGCCCAATAAAGGACATTTTGGTGGAGTACCAACAGCATCAGATACAGGGAGGAACGGAAATAGGGGAACGAGAAAAAGAATGATAAATAAACACTTCTCAACTAAGGATGATTGAAACAAAAGTTCTACTGTTCCAGTCAACAACCCGAATGGCACTAAAAAGCCAACAAGTCACTTTTCTGTGGTACATTCCACTGAGTGTTCACAAATTGCAGCATTCTTGAGCATCTGCAGACTTGAGGCTAGTGTCTAGATAGCTACCTCCAGAGTAATCTGTGGTTATAAGGGCACGAAGGTCCAGGAGGAGATGAGACCACACACCAAATCACAGAATCTTAGAGATGAACAACTGAGCAGTCCAACCATTCCTCTCCGAAGCACAGGCCATTATACTCAACTTCATGCCATCTGCAAATGTAGTAAACACACATTTTCACCATAGTTAAACTAAAATGTAGTATATCAATCAAGACCACTGATTAAATCAAAATTTCAAAACCCTTTGTGTAGGATAAAGCACCACCAGGATAAACCAATCCAAGTCATATTTTCCATCTTACCCAAAATTCCATGGATTATTTTGTCCAATAAATGCCTTCTGAAATCAAAGATGCCATTACTATGCCATTTCTCTATCACTCCAATTGCTTCATTTTAGAAGGAAATTAATCAGTATCAATGAGTCAATATTTGCTTCAAGTATCAATACTTTTTAAAAAATAGGTGTTAATAAACCACAGATATGATCATTTATTCCAAAAACATTGCCAGGTTTTGATAGTATTTTACTGAACAAAAAATTTTAGAAATTCCACCATTTGCCCCTTTTTAAAAGCATGTCATATACCCATCTACAGTGCTTTGGTAAGTCTCTCTACCACCATGATTTCTAAAAGGACACCAGGACTAACACTATGGTATTCTCTGCATGATCTTCCAGTACCTTACGATTTAATTCCTCTGAGACTTTACCCACATAAAGCTAATAGATTTTTCTTTACAATTTATTTGCTCATCTAACCTGGGCCTCTACATCCTCTTAATGATCTTTGTTCTGACTAGTCGAGCTTGAAGATGGCCTTGCTTGCTGGTAAACATATAATCAAAGTAGGGTCTAAATAATTTCTCTGTTACCTTGGGCATATATCTATTGGAGCACTTACAGATGCACTTATCTTTTTCTTATTCTCCTTGCTCTACAGAGAGCAAGAAGGCCTTTGGGTTGTATGCAACTCTTATTGAAACTTACTTTTCACCCTGGACTTTAGCCTTCCTGATACTCTTCTCCAGATGCACTTCCTGCTCCTGTGTGCATCTGGGCCAAGGCCTCCCTCCATTTTTGTAGATGCCCTTCTACTAGATGACTTTATCAGAGGGCTTCTTTTTGGCTGCATTGTTAACTTTAGCTATCACATAATTATGCTCGTTTGTGTTAAGTTTTTACAAATTCTACTTTTCAAAGATTCCTCTAGAGCCACATGAACTTTTGACTTTCCTGACCATGCAACAAGGCTTGCCCTTGTTATAAACTCTAGGCAATGTATTTCCTAAAGCCTAAGATATAGTATTGAGTGTCTCCTATGATTTTTTTATTTAGTATCTCAAATGATTTGACTACTTCCTACAAAAGTCCCTATCACGTCTCTATCACAAACAGTTCTTTCATAATTTGGTCCAGAATATTGTTTTCTTTCCTTGCTTCTTCATCTTTCTGAGTTGTCAGCAAGTCTAGAATTTATCAGATGCCCTGCCTTTGGTAGAATAAGACTTCAGCAGACATTCCGACGGGTGTATTTTCCCTTCTCTTCAAGGCCAGTTTTGTAATCTGCGTTCGGAAACCTTTATCCATATCCTCTGTCTGGTCTGTTGGTCTGCAGAATACTTCAAGAATAATATCACTTCTAATTCTCTTTTATCTTATCCTCCCTGAGAGGAAAATTTGCAATGTCCATTCTTTGTGCAGAAGGGAAAAGAACGTTTTGAGTCATAGCTGTCACCTGGGTTTCCATGTGCTGCTGAATATTTGAATGCTCAAAAGAGAGGGAACTCAAAGGTCAACAAAATATATTTTTTTGGACAAAGCAGCAAAAAGATCACTTTTCTTTTTCTCTTGAAAGTTCCTCATACCAATGACAACCTCTGTCCCAGGTTGTACTAAAACATACACTTATCTAATAAAAGTAGAATTAATTGAAGTATTATACATAGGAAAACAGAGAGTTATTAAGAATAGGAGCTTTGAAGCCCTGAGCTGACTTGACGTTGATTCCCAGCTGCAGTGCCTATGCTGTGTGTCATTGATAATTTCTCTAAGTCTTAGATGTTAATCTATAAAATGGATTTATTATTGGTACCTATCTCATGGGATGGCTGTGAAAACTATTTTTAAAAGGCTGACCCCAGTACCTGGATTTCAATAAATGTATTTATTTAATAAAAACCAATTAACAGTTGCTTAGTATGCACCAAGAAATATTCTCTATATTGTTATTACAACAGTGAACAAGTATAAAATTCCTGGCCTCACTAGGAGGGAGTCAGATGCAAACTATGAAGTCATCCATACATAAAACATATATAAATTATGGCCAAGAGTAAATGCAATGAAGTAAATAAAAATACATAAAACAAGAACTAGAAATAAACTGTGCATGTGAGGGAAGGGCCAGTACTTTAGCTAGGATGGTCAGGAAAAGCTTAAGACTTCTCTAAAGAGGGGCCATTTCAGTTGAGCCCGAATGATGAGAAAGCGCCAGCAATACAAAAATCTGGGAGAAAAGTATTCTAGACAGAGGGATGGGCAAGTGTAGATAATAGTAAACTACTTCTCAGTACGTGTGTTTCCCTTAAATAGATTTTGGCCAAGTGGTTGACATGATTTTATATTTTCTGTTTGGGCGTTATCAATTTTCACTTAAAAATGAGCAGATTCCTCTTGATCGTCCTCTGTAATGCCATTCAATCAATCATCGATATTTTAAGCTTTTGCAAAGTGCAAGTTGATGATTTACACACCCGTGTTTTATCACTGCGAGACTGTGGCTGAATGACATGTAGATGAATTTGACTCTGGAAAGCATGTCCCTTCAATTACCTGTTAAATGCCTCTTTTTACACCCAACCTGCTGACAAAAATGAGAAAGCAAACAAATGAGATGAGTTGCAGTGAGGACACAGGAAGCCAAGAGAGCAGAGTATCTAATTGGAAGAGCACAGGAGAATGTTTAAAATAAGTTTCAGAATAGTGATAAGGATGAAGATGATGTTATCTCTTGGATAGAAGAAGCTATTAAAATACACCAGAATGTTTTGAATCACTTAATCAGAAAGCCCTTTTCCTGAGAACTGTCTTTTGTCCGTGTGCCATGTACAAACATAAATATTTTGGATTTCCTGCATCCTTCACCCTGATAATGGGCTCTTAACTATAAGCTCTTCCCACCTCAAAGAAAAAGCTAAAAACAATGATAAAACATGAAAGATAGATGTAATGTCTTTTCCAGATGAATTATTGAATCCCACAAATAGTTTTTAGTGTTATTCCTTTTCTAGCTCTTGCTTTTGTTAAATAGGAGATTTTACGTTTTTTATATATAATACATGATGCATCCTGGATTTAGAGCATAACACATAAGGTAAACATGTACACAAGAGCTGAACTTAGGTAAAAGAAATAAGCTTTTTGAAAATTTCATGTGAATTTCTTTTAAGACGCCACATAGTTGTACCCTTTCGTTTATATATAAATTTTCATCTCACATTTAATATCTGAAAAATTCTTAAAGAAATAATTTCATAAGATACTGTTATAAAATGTTCATTTAAGGCTTAAACACTTTTAAATTCTTAAGAGCAATAGGAGTAACTGTGTCTACATGTTTTTTAACAAGATAATTTATGTTGAAATCAAAAAACAAAAAAGAACCTTTATGTTAACAGGCCTACCTAGGAAAAAATTGAAACTATGAATTTTTTAAAATGATAATTAAAACAAATAATTTGACAGAAAGTTCTTTTGTTGTTATGGGAATAAAGTTTCATGAGATGTTTACGTACTTACGAGATTTTAAATAACATTTTCTGGATCCAAATAGAGATGCGTCAATCATTTGAATCATAATAAACCAGAAGTTCTCTTTTGTGTTAAACAAATAAACCAAAATGAAATTCTACTTGGGCAAAGGGTGAAATTAAGTTGAAGTGACCATATTCATGAATAAAATCACTATGAGATACAATTAAATGCATTTTTGCTGCTATTATAAATGACAACTTTTTCCATTATACCTATATTTTAATTTATAATTGGAAATTGAAATCCTAGTACTCCAGTTGATCCCATCCAGAATTTTACTTTGAAGTTTGACCTCAGAATTTGCGCAATAATATCAAGTAGATGATAAAATTTCAGGGGAAATTGTGTAATAATAGCACCCTGTAGAACTCTTGCACAGCCCTGAGTCTTGTATACCAACCCGGCTTTGCTTTCCGTAAGGATATAATACCCCTATCTATTTGAACCTTATGTTACCAAGGCACTAAAATACAAATCTGGTTTAATTAAATGGCCAAGACCAACAGAAAGGATCCAGTCAATATGAATAATATTCCTGCTTCTCTCTCCAAAACAAAATAGACTGCTTGAGTGTTTTATGTCCAGGCACAGCAAGCCAGTGAGTGCCGGATTCTGTATCAGATGATAATTCAAGGGTTAAAAAGGACAAAATTATCATTCACATATGAGAGAAGCTGCTATCAGCTTGCTTACTGACCTTATGTGTGCTCATGGGTAAGATGCACTTTACTTATAATAAGATGAGAAATGGATTTATCTGGCTAAACCCTTAGAGGAATCTGATGGTCTCATTAGTAAGGTGGCTTCCTAGCCATCAACACAGCCTCCCCTTACCAAGGAAACAGCTGCTAATCAAATGTGCTTCTGGAGAACTACAACAGGATTTGGCACTACGTTTCGAAATAATGATGGTCAAGTAGGGCTTGATTTATCCTGTGCCGTGCTTTTATTCTCTTTATTGATTCCTACAAAATAAAGATGGCCGTGCCTATTACCGAATCTGAAATAATTGGAAAAGGTGTTATTTACATATGACTTCATTTTTGCAGAAGTTGGGGAGTGGGTGGAGAGGGGGTGGCAGGCAAGGGGAGAAGTGTCCTTTGAACAGCTGCCTTTGGAAGAAATGTTCGGTAATAAACTGCCTCCAGCGTTTGTCTAAAATAAAGAAATAAATAAAGGCCGCGTCGGGTGAATCACATCAAAATCTCAAGACAATTCCAAGATGAACCAACTCGGAGAGTAAATGACCTCTTCATCTGGGTGATAAAGTTCCAGCCAAAATATTCTCTGGGCCCGAGACATGATTCATTAGAAATATGTGCATGGTGGGGCTCTCCTCTCTCTATCTGGCAGAGTCCGGTCTGCACACTGATAAGAAGCAAATGCAAATGTCCTGATAAGAACTGAATGCAAATATTTATGATATGATATTCCCTGGGAATTATGTGCAGATAAAACAAAGTGTATTATTTTCCTGCTTCTCTTTCAGGTTTGCCAAAATGCCCTTTTTCGCTTTTGGAATTTGCATTTCTTCAAAATTGATTCGGCTTGCGTATTATGTTAAGCTATTTGTTTGCTAAGGATGGTAATTAGTTACTGTAATTACAGCAATGACAGTTGCTAAATTGTTTTTAAAGCATTACAGTGGGCCTGTGCCAGAAGATTGCAGTATTTTTTTGGATTTAAGCAGAGGCTGGAAAAACTCCCACTCTAGGGCCAGCATGGGATTTTCAACTACAAAGCTGCTTTTCCTGATTGAAATTTTTTTTTTAAGTCATTAATTTGCATTGATTGCAAGTGCTAACTTTACATTTAGGTTTATTCACATATCACAGAAATATTAGTGATAGTGGACTTTGGTGTAAAAGAGACATGGGGACACCCATCGTAAATAAAAGTGAAGGCTGATAGCAGAGGAAAAATGGTACAACTATTACTTGGAGGCTGTTAATTAAACTTTTTAGCCTGTTTTTAGATAAATTAAAAACAATTAAAAATGTTTCTCTGAAAGTTATTCCCAAACTTTTCTGAGTGCTCCTGGTTAAAATGAGTAATGTGGAAAAAAATAGTTTGGCTATACTCCTCTATGTTTGACGTGGAAATTTACAAAAAAAAAAAAGGGAAAAAGGTTATTTACCCAAATACTTCTTACAGATTTAGTTTAAAAGAAAATCATTGAGGAGGAGAGACTTGAGCTGTAGTGCACATCCAAGATGGTTCAGTTGATTGATGTTTTATATTAACATCCATTAAAGACAGAGGTTAAAGGCAGAGAATGTGGTTCTCTCCACTGTCTGTTGTTCCAAGACTGATACTACTTTCTAAAGTCTAGAAAATTCACGTGAGCTCAGAGTTTGTCCCCAGCCACTTGAAGTCAAAGTAATCCAAATTATGGATGTATACGGGAAGGTTGCAGGGTTTTATACTCATATATCCCCACTCACAAATGCTTCATAAATAATAAATACTACTACCTTTTAAATGTTGAGCTTGCTCTGCTGGAGGAAATTAGTTACTTTCATAACAACGACAGTCATAATAGCAACTAGCATTTCTTGAGATCTTTGCACATTCCAGGCACGGTGCCGAGCACTTTATACGCATTCTTTCAACAACTTACAGGGCATTATCATTATCGCCTCCATTTTACAGGAAGAGATTCTGAGGCTTAGAGATGTTAGAACTTCCCAAAGTCACACTTCTGGTAAAAATCGAACATGGAATCCAAACCCCAGGCAGCCTAAGTTCACAGCCTGTGCTCTCAATGTGAGAGGATGTGACTTTGTATTTGAATGTAAATAAATACATAATCTTTTAAAGCCTTGACCTCCTCCTTTAATCAAAAACTAAACTGAAAGCTAAAACACATAGGAAGATGTCAGAAATCAAATTCTCATTTCAAAGCTTTTTCTCCTGACATTTTATTCGATTTCCTTGTTATAGGTATAAATATGATTTCCTTGATAATGACTCCAAAAGTACTAGTACTGGATGAGAAGTTTGAGGTTTTACACAAGGAATAGCCTCCTAGGAGTTGACTACTTTTGCTCCAAAAAAGACTCAACAACTTAGTTTGAATATTTATCATCATTTGAGAACTATAAATCCCAGTTTGTGTAATATGGTTCTTATATTTATATGAATACAGATGAAATTGATAAATAGGCATTTTGTGGCATTTTGAAATTGTTCTGAAACTTATCTCATGCTGTGCATACTTATGTATGATCCTCATTCTATAACAGCTGCCTCATGCATGACCCCAGGTACATATCCCCAGTGTGTGATGCAAGTATCTCACATGGGTACACACACATGAAAGCACAGATCAATAAAACTTACACAAGTGATGTCTCCAATTAATATATTCAAAAATCCCTCTTTATCATTCCTGATATACTTTTACCCCCTCCAAGCTGGGCATTATCTCTTCAGCTTCCCAACCACATGGCACGATAATTTTAGCCCTTATAGCACTAATCATGGTGCCTTATATGAACCCGGCTCACTGTGTATCTATCTGTCTCCTCCAGCAGCCTAGAGACTCTTTGAAGACTGGAGCTTTTGTATCTCCTGGATCCAGCACAGAGCTTATTACATAGTAAATACCCGATAAAGACTTACTGAATGAGGGAATTTCCTGGTGGTCCAGTGGTTAGGACTTGCCGGGGCCCAGATTCAATCCCTGGTCAGGGAACTAAGATCCCACAAGCCCTGCAGCACAGCCAAAAAAGAAAAAAAGGCCATGCTCCCCATGCCTCAGACCAGCCTGCTTCTTCATTTGTTATCCCCAATCTGCTAACCCTAGCTTTGGGGAGGTGGGTGTGAGGCGTGTTCACCAGTCTCCTCGCTTGGCTGCCTGGCCAAACTTCAGCAACTCAGTGTTTGGCTTGCTGCCTGTTGTGCAAAACAGAACTGGTTCAGGAAGGCCCCAGTGCTAGATGAGTAAGACATGGCCAGAAAGGTCTGGACTCAAAGAGGGCTACAAATCCTCAATAGAAACTCTCCGGTAATTAAGCAGCACCGAGCAACAAATGAGTACAAACTCCCCAGTCAGAAATAGATTTCCAGAGAGGACCTTCAAGATGGTGGAGGAGTAAGACATGGAGATCACCTTTCTCCCCACAAATACATCAAAAATACATCTACATGTGGAACAACTCCTACTGAACACACACTGAATGCTGGCAGAAGACCTCAGACTTCCCAAAAGCCGTGTGGCTGAGAGGGTATTGGTGCTCTGTCCGGGTGTCAGGCCTGAGCCTCTGAGAGGAGAGCAGAGTTCAGGACATTGGACCACCAGAGACCTCCCGGCCCCATGTAATATCAATCAGCAAGAGCTCTCCGAGAGATCTCCGTCTCAATGCTAAGACCCACCTCCACTCAACAACCAGCAAGCTCCAGTGCTGGACACCCCATGCCAAACAACTAACAAGATAGGAAAAAAACCCCACGCATTAGCAGAGAGGCTGCCTAAAATCATAATAAGTTCACAGACACCCCAAAACACACCACTGGGTGCAGTCCTGCTCACAAGAAAGACAAGATCCAGCCTTATCCACCAGAACACAGGCATCAATCCCCTCCACCAGGAAGCCTACACAACCCACTAAACCAACCTTAGCCACTGGGGGCAGACACCAAAAACAATGGGAACTACAAACCTGCAGCCTGCGAAAAGGAGACCCCAAACACAGTAGTTAAGCAAAATGAGACGACAGAGAAATACACAGCAGATGAAGGAGCAAGGTAAAAACCCACCAGACCAAACAAAAGAAGAGGAAATAAGCAGGCTACCTGAAAAAGAATTCAGAGTAATGATAGTAAGGATGATCCAAAATCTTAGAAATAGAATGGAGAAAATAAAAGAAATCTTTAACAAGGACCTAGAAGAACTAAAGAGCAAACAAACAATGATGAGCAACACAATAAATAAAAATTGTCTAGAAGGAATCAATAGCAGAATAACTGAGGCAGAACAATGGATAAGTGACCTGGAAGATAAAATAGTGGAAATAACTACTGCAGAGCAGAATAAAGAAAAAAGAATGAAAAGAATTGAGGACAGTCTCAGAGACCTCTGGGACAACATTAAATGCACCAACATTCGAATTATAGGGGTCCCAGAAGAAGAAGAGAAAAAGAAAGGGACTGAGAAAATATTTGAAGCAATTACAGTTGAAATCTTCCTTAATATGGGAAAGGAAACAGTCAATCAAGTCCAGGAAGCAAAGAGAGTCCCATACAGGATAAATCCAAGGAGAAGCATGCCAAGACACATACTAATCAAACTATCAAAAATTAAATACAAAGAAAAAATATTGAAAGCAACAAGGGAAAAGCAACAAATAACATACAAGGGAATCCCCATAAGGTTAACAGCTGCTCTTTCAGCAGAAACTCTACAAGCCAGAAGGGAGTGGCATGACATATTTAAAGTTATGAAAGGGAAAACCTACAACCAAGATTACTCTACCTAGCAAGGATCTCATTCAGATTCGACAGAGAAATTAAAACCTTTACAGACAAGCAAAAGCTAAGAGAATACAGCCCCACCAAAGCAGCTTTACAACAAATGCTAAAGGAACTTCTCTAGGCAGGAAACCAAAGAGAAGGAAAACACCTACAATAACAAACCCAAAACAATTAAGAAAATGATAATAGGAACATACATATTGATAACTACCTTAAATGTAAATGGATTAAATGCTCCAACCAAAAGATGTAGACTGGCGGAATGGATACAAAAACAAGACCCACATATATGCTGTCTACAAGAGACCCACTTCAGACCTAGGGACACATACAGACTGAAAGTGAGGGGGTGGAAAAAGATATTCCATACAAATGGAAATGAAAAGAAAGTTGGAGTAACAATTCTCATATCACACAAAATAGACTTCAAAATAAAGACTATTACAAGAGACAAAGAAGGACACTACCTAATGATCAAGGGATCAATCCAAGAAGAAGATATAACAATTGTAAATATATATGCACCCAACATAGGAGCACCTTAATACATAAGGCAAATGCTAACAGCCATAAAAGGGGAAATTGACAGTAACACAATAACAGTAGGGGACTTTTAACACCCCACTTTCAACAATGGACAAATAAACCAAAATGAAAATAAATACGAAAACACAAGCTTTAAACGACACATTAAACACGATGGATTTGATTGATATTTATAGGACATTCCATCCAAAAACAACAAAATACACTTTCTTCTCAAGTGCTCATGGAACATTTTCCAGGACAGATGATATCATGGGTCACAAATCAAGCCTTGGAAAATTTAAGAAAATTGAAATTGTATCAAGTACCTTTTCTGACCACAGGCTGTGAGATTAGATATCAATTACAGGAAAAAAATCAGTAAAAAACACAAACACATGGAGGCTAAACAATACATTACTAAATAACCAAGAGATCACTGAAGAAATAAAAGAGGAAATCAAAACATACCTAGAAACAAATGACAATGAAAACACGACGACCCAAAACCTATGGGACGCAGCAAAAGCAATTCTAAGAGGGAAGTTTATAACAATACAATCCTACCTAAAGACACAAGAAATATCTCAAATAAACAACCTAACCTTACAACTAAAGCAATTAGAGAAAGAAGAACAAAAAAAAACCCAAAGTTACCAGAAGGAAAGAAATCATAAAGATCAGATCAGAAATAAATGAAAAAGAAATGAAGGAAACAATAGCAAATATCAATAAAACTAAAAGCTGGTTCTTTGAGAAGATAAACAAAATTGATAAACCATTAGCCAGACTCAACAAGAAAAAAAAGGGAGAAGACTCAAATCGACAGAATTAGAATTGAAAAAGGAGAAATAACAACTGACACTGCAGAAATACAAAGGATCATGAGAGATTACTACAAGCAACTATATGCCAATAAATTGGACAACCTGGAAGAATTGGACAAATTCTTAGAAAAGCACAACCTTCTGAGACTGAACCAGGAAGAAATAGAAAATATAAACAGACCAATCACAAGCACTGTAATTGAAACTGTGATTTAAAATCTTCCAACACACAAAAGCCCAGGACCAGATGGCTTCATAGGCCAATTCTATGAAACATTTAGCGAAGAACTAACACCTAGCCTTCTCAAACTCTTCCAAAATATAGCAGAGGGAGGAGTACTCCCAAACTCATTCTGTGAGGCCACCATCACCCTGATACTAAAACCAGACAAAGATGTCACAAAGAAAGAAAACTACAGGCCAATATCACTGATGAACATAGATGCAAAAATCCTCAACAAAATACTAGCAAACAGAATCCAGTAGCACATTAAAAGGATCATACACCATGAGCAAGTGGGGTTTATCCCAGGATGCAAGGATTCTTCAGTATACACATATCAATCAATGTGATATACCATATTAACAAATTGAAGGAGAAAAACCATATGATCAACTCAATAGATGCAGAAAAAGCTTTTGACAAAATTCAACACCCATTTATGATAAAAACTGTCCAGAAAGTACACATAGAGGGAACTTTACCTCAACATAATAAAGGCCATATATGACAAAGCCACAGCCAACATCCTTCTCAATGGTGAAAATTGAAACCATTTCCACTAAGATCAGGAGTAAGACAAGGTTGTCCACTCTCACCACTATTCTTCAACATAGTTTTGGAAGTTTTAGCCACAACAATCAGAGGAGAAAAAGAAATTAAAGGACCCCAATTCAGAAAAGAAGAAGTAGAACTGTCACTGTTTGCAGATGACATGATGCTATACATAGAGAATCCTAAAGATGTTACCAGAAAACTACTAGAGCTAATCAATGAATTTGGTAAAGTAGCAGGATACAAAATTAATGCACAGAAATCTCTTGCATTCCTATACACTAATGATGAAAAATCTGAAAGAGAAATTAAGGAAGCACTCCCATTTACCACTGCAACAAAAAGAATAAAATACCTAGGAATAAACCTACCTAAGGAGACAGAAGACCTGTATGCAGATAACTATAAGACACTGATGAAAGAAATTAAAGATGATACCAACAGATGGAGAGATATACCATGTTCTTGGATTGGAAGAATCAACATTGTGAAAATGACTATACTACCCAAAGCAATCTACAGATTCAATGCAAACCCTATCAAACTACCAGTGGCATTTTTCACAGAACTAGAACAAAACATTGCACAATTTGTATGGAAACACAAAAGACCCCAAATAGCAAAAGCAATCTTGAGAAAGAAAAACGGAGCTGGAGGAATCAGGCCCCCTGACTTAAGACTATACTACAAAGCTACAGTAATGAAGAAAATATGGTACTGGCACAAATATAGAAATATAGATCAATGGAACAGGATAGAAAGCCCAGAGATAATCCCACGCACATATGGTCACCTTATTTTTGATAAAGGAGGCAAGAATATACAATGGAGATAAGACAGCCTCTTCAATAAGTGGTCTGGGAAAACTGGACAGCTACATGTAAAAGAATGAAATTAGAACACTCCCTAACACCATACACAAAAATAAACTCAAAATGGATTAAAGACCTAAATGTAAGGCCAGACACTATAAAAATTTTAGAGGAAAACACAGGCAGAACACTCTATGACATAAATCACAGCAAGATCCTTTTTGATCCACCTCCTAGAGAAATGGAAATAAAAACAAAAATAAATGGGACCTAATGAAACTTAAAAGCTTTTGCACAGCAAAGGAAACCATAAAGAAGATGAAAAGACAACTCTCAGACTGAGAGAAAATATTTGCAAATGAAGCAACTGACAAAGGATTAATTTCCAAAATATACAAGCAGTTCATGCAGCTCAATATCAAAAAAACAAACAATCCAATCCAAAAATGGGCAGAAGACCTAAATAGACATTTCTCCAAAGAAGATATACAGATTGCCAACAAACACATGAAAGGATGCTCAACATCGCTAATCATTAGAGAAATGCAAATCAAAACTGCAATGAGATATCGCCTCACACCGGTCAGAATGGCCATCGTCAAAATATCTACAAACAATAAATGCTGGAGAGTGTGGAGAAACGGAAACCCTCCTACACTGCTGGTGGGAATGTAAATTGCTACAGCCACTATGGAGAGCAGTATGGAGGTTCCTTAAAAAACTCAAAGTAGAACTACCATATGACCCAGCAATCCCACTACTGGGCATATACCCTGAGAAAACCATAACTCAAAAAGAGTCATGTACCACAATGTTCATTGCAGCACTATTTACAATAGCCAGAACATGGAAGCAACCTAAGTGTCCATCTACAGATGAATGGTTAAAGATGATGTGGCACATATATACAATGGAATATTACTCAGCCATAAAAAGAAATGAAATTGAGTTGTTTGTAGTGAGATAGATGGACCTAGATTCTGTAATACAGAGTGAAGTAAGTCAGCAAGAGAAAAACAAATACCGTATGCTAACACAAAGATATGGAATCAAAAAAAAAAATGGTTCTGAAGAAGTTAGGGGCAGGACAGGAATAAAGATGCAGACGTAGAGAATGGACTTAAGGACACGTGGCGGGGGAAGGGTAGGCTGGGACAAAGTGAAAGAGTGGCATGGACATATATACTCTACCAAATGTAAAATAAATAGCTAGTGGGAAGCAGCTGCATAGCACAGGGAGATCAGCTCGGAGCTTTGTGACCACGTAGAGGGGTGGGATAGGAAGTATGAGAAGGAGACGCAAGTGGGAGAGGATATGTTGATAAAAGTATAGGTATAGCTGATTCACTTTGTTTGTTATACAGCAGAAACTAACACAACAATGTAAAGTATTTATACTCCAATAAAGATGTTAAAAAAAAAAAAGGCTTACTGAATGAATAAGCACTGGACCCATTCAAACAACTCCAAAATTTCAGTGGCACACACAGTGAGCCTTGATGTCTCACCCATGGGCCTACAGTGTACCTAGGACACCTGTGCTTCAGACTGGGGCTCAGTTGGGTCTGTATACTCTCTCAGTTTGGGTCCAGGTTACAGAGGCACAGCTACCTAGGGCATGTTTTTCTCATGTGAAGGTCAGAAGCTGCCAGATGGGTAAGTGGAAATATGTGATGTCTTTTAAAGCCTAGACTCAGAACTAGTACCTTTTATTTTTACCAACATTTTATTCTCCAAAGCAGTGAAGAGCCAAGCCCAAAATCAATGTGTGGGCAAACTCTTCCCATGGAGCTGTGGGGCATAGATGGTGGGAGAGGGGTAAATGATTGCTGAATAATAATGTAAACCACAAACAACAAATATTCATAGAGTAAAAAGTTTACATTTCTTTAATATAAGACTTCTAAAACATCTAAAAGAGAAAAGAAAGGTGGACAACTGCTACATTATCAAGACCCTGGAAACCATTTCATGATTTCCATTGATAATTTTGAATTCAATAAACTGACATGAATTTTCTTTGCAGGTTCAGCATTAACATAACAAGCTACAGCTTCGTGCTTTTCTCATTTTATCCTTTGTATGTCTGGAGAAGTAATCAACCCTCTTCTTCCATACTTGAGGACCATTAGTCAATTGTTTGCTATGTTCTCTCCTCCAGGCTGACGTTTCTTTCGTCTCCCCGTCTACATTTCACTTGTCAAACCATAACCCACCTTTGTGGCTCTTCTTTGGGACTCTCCCCAATCCATGTGGAGCCAAAAGCTATATCCAAATCTCTTCTTACCATCGATCAGTCAAAACTGGAAAGGGAATCTTATTTCCTTAGAGAAAGATGTTGGCAAATTTCCAGCTGAAGAGAAACATATGGGTTCACACTCCCACTCCCACATTTTCCTAACCCCCACTCCAATCTGCAAACATATCAGAGTCAATTTGACTAAACTGTATTGGATCAAAGAGCAGCTCCAAAGAGTGTGAAGTCAGGCTTCAAATATCAGCTAAGCTCAGTTTGGTTACAGAAAGGAAAACATCCCTCCTGGAGTGAGACATCTTTCTTGTCCAGACGTTCAAAGAGTGTTATTCATTACGAAGTTTATGGTGCCCGCACTGGGAGCACAGTTCATTACGTCGGAATTCCTGCCCATTTACAAGGAAGGTCTCCTGTTAGCCTCGTGCTTTCCATGGCAGATTTCAGCCTCAGAGAATATAAAATAGATCATTAGACACTCCCTAGCTGCCCTTGGTCATATGGTGACTGTAAACACTTATCCCAGAGCCTGGAACTTTTAAGATTTTTATTTAAGTTTTCAAATTAGGAGGGTAATTTATTTTGCGTTCTGGAAAGTAAGATTTAGTCACACTTTTTTCATTTAATTCACCTGTTTAACCAAATTCCACTGAAGTAGAGGGTTGATATGTTAATGTAAGGGAAAAAAATCGCACTTTGGAACATAATTTAGTATAAGTGGTGGTGAGATGAAATGAAAGGGCATCTCAAATTCAAACTTATATCCGTAATTCATATACTCAAGTTCCAGATCACAAAATAGGGACCACATGGCATATTAGTCAGGGTTCTCCAGAGAAACAGAACTGATAGGATATGTAAATATACAGAGAGAGATTTATTTTAAGGAATTGGCTCATGCAATTGTTAGAGCTGGCAAGCCTGAAATATACAGGGCAGACTGGCAGGCTGGAGACCAGGGAAGAGGTAATATTGCAGCTCAGACCCAAAGGTGGTCTAGAGGCAGAATCTCCCCCTTACTCAGGGGACCTCAGTCTTTTTTCTAAGGATGAGGCCTGCCCACATTATGGAGAGTAATCTGCAATCTGCTTTACTTAAATGTTAATTTCTTAAAAAAAAAAAAAAATCCTTCACAGCTACAATTAGACTGGTTTTTGACCAAATATCTTGGTATCGTGGCCTAGCCAAGTTGACTCATAAAATTAACCATCACATTTGGCTTACAATTATCTTTACTCTATCACTTACTTGATCAATAGGCACCTACTGAGCATCTACTACATGCTTGGTGGTACCCAGGATTCCTGGGAAAATTACAAAATCCATGATTCTGAATTGTTCAAGTGTATTGATTTTCAGAAACATCAGGAAATAGACTTGGAATCATACCTAAATATGGTCTTTCCTAAAACCTAAAAGAAATTAGCACAAACATGCAAACAATTAGTTGTCCCCAGACTCAAATCTCCTGGCACTTTTATCTTGAAATTTCCAGCCTCCATAACCATAAATGTTTGTTAGTTAAGCCACCCAATCTATGGTATTTTTGTTGTAGCAGCCTGAACAGACTAAGACAATATGGGTATGGATGTGTAATATATATGTAGGTGTGTATATTTGATAAAATGTTCAACTGAAATATATTGAAGGACTGCTATGTTTGAGATACTTTCTAGACATTGACAGCCTAGTGGTAGACCAAAAATCATAGTCTTATTTCTCATGAAATTAATAGTCTAATGTGGGAGAGAGGAAATAAAATTTATACTTTATTTAAGATCCTAATAACGCATCTGAGAGAGAAAGGGTAAATGCCTTTAGCAGGGAAAGCTAATTTAGCCAGGGAAGTTTGAAGAAGTTTCCCTGAAAAAGTAATATATTGATTCTATGCTGAAAGTTAAAGAATAATTGTCAGGTGATAAGAAAATCTGGGAGTAGTGTATTCCAGGCAGTGGGAACAGCATATGAAAAACGTATTTGAGAAACACAGAAAAATCCAGAGTATCCACAAAAGACTTCTTTGGTCACAGTAATAATTTTCGTGCACAGGGGAGTTGGTCCAGGGTTTGAAATAGGTGAGTGACATGATAATATTCTGCATTCTTGAATGATCATTCTAGCTACTGTATAAAGAATGATCTGAAGGAAGCAAAGATGTATACTAGGAGGGCAGTGAAGTGGCTACTGCAGCAGTTCAGATAAAAGATAAAATAGAAAAAAAAAACAACATACTTATGAGGTGAATTTTGTTGGACAAATTTGCAAAAATTAGGTCATTTTTGAATGAAGGTATAATGCAGAGGAAGAAGCTAAGGTTGACTTCCTGGATTCCAGCATAAACAACTAAGAGAACACAGGGTAAAGATCAATACTAAAGATATGGGTTCAGTTTAATAAAATGTTGATATGCCTGTGAGACATCATATGTCCAGTAGTTGAGACAAATGAGTTACAATTATACATTTAGAAGTCATCAGATAATATTTGAAGACATGAGGTAGAATTCACTCATGTTGAGTAAGGAGAAATAAACGTCCAGGGAAATCTCTATGAAATTCAAGTCTAGAAGGAAGACCCTCAGAGAGGACGGAAGAAAGAAAAAAAAAATAGGTGTGGCAAGGGGGACCTTCAAGATGGAGGAGGAGCAAGACGTAGAGATCACCTTCCTCCCCACAATTATATCAAAAATACATCTACATGTGGAACAACTCCTACAGAACACCTATTGAACGCTGGCAGAAGACCTCAGACTTCCCAAAAGGCAAGAAACTCCCAACGTACCTGGGTAGGGCAAAAGAAAAAAGAAAAAACAGAGACAAAAAAATAGGGATGGGACCTGCCCCTATGGGAGGGAGCTGTGAAGGAGGAAAAGTTTCCACACACTAGGAAGCCCCTTCACTGGTGGAGACGGGGGTGGGGTGGGGTGGGGGGGAAGCTTCAGAGCCATGGAGGAGAGCGCAGCAACAGGATGCAGTGGGCAAAATGGAGAGATTCCCGCACAGAGGATCGGTGCCGACCAGCACTCACCAGCCACAGAGGCTTGTCTGCTCACCCACTGGGGCAGGTGGGGGCTGGGAGCTTAGACTCCGGCTTCAGAGGTCAGATCCCAGGGAGAGGACTGGGGTTGGCTGCGTGAACACAGCCTCAAGGGGGCTAGTGTGCCACAGCTAGCTGGGAAGGAGTCTGGGAAAAAGTCTGCACCTGCCTAAGAGGCAAGAGAACATTGTTTCCGGGTGCACAAGGAGAGGGATTCAGAGCACCGCCTAAATGAGATCCAGAGACGGGCGTGAGCCGCGGCTATCAGCCTGGACACCAGAGACGAGCATGAAATGCTAAGGCTGCTGCTGCAGCCACCAAGAAGCCTGTGTGCCAGCACAGGTCACTATCCACACCGCCTCTCCCGGGAGCCTGTGTAGCCCGCCACTGCCACGGTTCCATGATCCAGGGACAACTTCCCTGAGAGAAAACATGGCACGCCTGAGGCTGTTGCAACATCACACTGGCCTCTGCCACTGCAGGCTCACCCCACATTCTGTACCCCTCTGTACCCCCGGCCTGAGTGAACCAGAGCCCCCTAATCAGCTGCTACTTTAACCCCATCCTGTCTGAGTGAAGAACAGATGCCCTCAGGCGACCTACACACAGGGGCCAGGCCAAATCCAAAGCTGAAACCCAGGAGCTGTGTGAACAAAGAAGAGAAAGGGTAATCTCTCCCAACAGCATCAGGAGCAGCAGATTAAATCTCCACAATCAACTTGATGTACCCTGCATCGGTGGAATACCTGAATAGACAACGAATCATCCCAAAATTGAGGTGGTGGATTTGGGGAGCAACTGTGGACTTGGGGTTTGCTTTCTGTAACTAATTTGTTTCTGGTTTTATGTTTACCTTAGTTTAGTATTTAGAGCTTATTATCACTGGTAGATTTGTTTACTGATTTGGTTGCTCTCTTCCCTTTTTTTAAAATATATATATTGTTTTCCTTTTTCTATTTTTGTGAGTGTGTATGTGTATGTCTCTTTGTGTGATTTTGTCTGTATAACTTTCCTTTTACCATTTGTCCTAGGGTTCTGTCTGTCCGTTTTATTTATTTATTTTTTAGTATAGTTTTTAGCGCTTATTATCATTGGTGGATTTGTTTTTTCATTTGGTTGCTCTCTTCTTTCTTTCTTTCCTTTTTTTTTATTACTTTTTTATTTTTAATAATATTTTTTTATTTTAATAACTTTATTTTATTTTTCTTTCTTTATTTCTTTCTTTTTTTCCCCTCCTTTTTCTTCTGAGCCGTGTGGCTGAGAGGGTCTTGGTGCTAAGGCCAGGTGTCAGGCCTGAGCCTCTGAGGTAGGAGAGCCAAGTTCAGGACATTGGTCCACCAGAGACTTCCCGGCCCCAAATGATATCAAACAGAGAAAGCTGTCCCAGAGATCACCATCACAAGGCTAAGACCCAGCTCCACTCAATGACCAGCAAGATACAGTGGTGGACACCCCATGCCAAACAACTAGAAAGACAGGAACACAACACCACCATTAGCAGAGAAGCTGCCTAAAATCATAATAAAGTCACAGACACCCCAAAACACACCACCAGCACCGTCCTGGCCACCAGAAAGACAAGATCCATCCTCATCCACCAGAACACAGGCACTAGTCTCCTCCACCAGGAAGCCTACACAACCTACTGAACCAACCTTACCCACTGAGGGAAGACACCAAAAACAATGGGAACTATGAACCCGCAGCCTGCGAAAAGGAGACCCCAAATGCAGTAGGTTAAGCAAAATGAGAAGACAGAGAAATACACAGCAGATGAAGGAGAGAGGTAAAAACTCACCAGACCAAACAAATGAAGAGGAAATAGGAAGGCTACCTGAAAAAGAATTCAGAGAAATGATAGTAAAGATGATCCAAAATCTTGGAAATAGAATGGAGAAAATACAAGAAACATTTAACAAGGACCTAAAAGAACTAAAGAGCAACAAACAATCATGAACAACACAATAAATGAAATTAAAAATTCTCTAGAATGAATCAGTAGCAGAAAAACTGAGGCAGAAGAACGGATAAGTGACCTGGAAGATAAACTGGTGGAAATAACTACCACAGAGCAGAATAAAGAAAAAAGAATGAAAAGAATTGAGGACAGTCTCAGAGACCTCTGGGACAACATTAAACACACCAACATTCGAATTATAAGGGTCCCAGAAGAAGAAAGGAAAAAGAAAGGGAATGAGAAAATATTTGAAGAGATTATAGTTGAAAACTTCCCTAATATGGGGAAGGAAATATTCAATCAAGTCCAGGAAGCACAGAGAGTCCCATACAGGATAAATCCAAGGAGAAACACGCCAAGACACATATTAATCAAACTATCAAAAATTAAATACAAAGAAAAAATGTTGAAAGCAGCAAGGGAAGAGCAACAAATAATATACAAGGGAATGCCCATAAGGTTAACAGCAGCTCTTTCAGCGGAAACTCTGCAAGCCAGAAGGGAGTGGCAGGACATATTTAAAGTGATGACAGGGAAAAACCTACACAAAAGATTACTCTATGCAGCAAGGATCTCATTCAGATTTTTTTTTTTTTTTTTTTTTTGTGGCTGCGTAGGGTCTTCATTGCTGTGAGCTGGCTTTCTCTGGCACGGTGAGTGGGGGCTACTCTTCGTTGTGGTGCAAGGCTTCTCATTGCGGTGGCTTCTCTTCTTGGGGAACATGGGCTCTGGCGCGCGGGCTCAGTAGTTGTGGCTCACAGGCTCTAGAGCGCAGGCTCAGTAGTTGTGGTGAACAGGCTTAGTTGCTCCGCAGCATGTGGGATCTTCCAAGACCAAGGCTCGCACCCATACACCCTACATTGGCAGGCAGATTGTTAACCACTGCGCCACCAGGGAAGCCCTCTCACTGAGATTTGACAGAGAAATTAAAACTTTTACCAAAAAGCAAAAGCTAAGAGAATGCAGCCCCACCAAAGCAGCTTTACAACAAATGCTCCAGGAACCTCTCTAGGCAGGAAACACAAGAGAAGGAAAAGACCTGCAATAACAAAGCCAAAACAATTAAGAAAATGGTAATAGGAACATACATATTAATAATTACCTTTGGGCTTCCCTGGTGGCGCAGTGGTTTAGAATCTGCCTGCTAATGCAGGGGACACGGGTTCGAGCCCTGGTCTGGGAAGATCCCACATGCCACGGAGCAACTAGGCCCATGAGCCACAACTACTGAGCCTGCGCATCTGGAGGCTGTGCTCTGCAACAAGAGAGGCTGCGATAGTGAAGAGGCCCGCGCACCGCGATGAAGAGTGGCCCCCACTTGCCGCAACTAGAGGAAGCCCTCGCACAGAAACGAAGACCCAACACAGCCAAAAATAAATATAATAAATAAATAAATAAAAGATTACTATAAAAAAAAAATAATAATTACCTTTAATGTAAATGGATTAGATGCTCCAACCAAAAGATATAGACTGGCTGAATGAGTACAAAACCAAGACCCATATATATGCTGTCTACAAGAGACCCACTTCAGACCTAGGGACACATACAGACTGAAAGTGAGGGGATGGAAAAAGATATTCCATGCAAATGGAAATGAAAAGAAAGTTGGAGTAACAATTCTCATATCACACAAAATAGACTTCAAAATAAAGACTATTACAAGAGACAAAGAAGGACACTACATAATGATCAAGGGACCAATCCAAGAAGAAGACATAACAATTGTAAATATTTATGCACCCAACATAGGGACACCTCAATACATAAGGCAAATGCTAACAGCCAGAAAAGGGGAAATTGACAGTAAAACAATCATAGTAGGGGACTTTTAACACCCTACGTTCACCAATGGACAGATCAACCAAAATGAAAATAAATAAGGAAATGCAAGCTTTAAATGACACATTAAACAGGATGGATTTAATTGATACTTATAGGACATTCCATCCAAAAACAACAGAATACACTTCCTTCTCAAGTACTCATGGAACATTTTCCAGGATAGATCATATCTTGGGTCACAAATCAAGCCTTGGTAAATTTAATAAAATTGAAATCATATCAAGTATCTTTTCCAACCACAATGCTATGAGACTAGATATCAATTATAGGGAAAAAAATCTGTAAAAAATACAAACACATGGAGGCTAAACAGTACACTACTAAATAACCTAGAGATCACTGAAGAAATCAAAGAGGAAATCAAAAAATACCTAGAAACAAATGACAGTGAAAACATGACGACCCAAAACCTGTGGTATGCAGAAAAAGCAGTTCTAAGAGGGAATTTTATAGCAGTACAATCCTACCTCAAGACACAAGAAACATCTCAAATAAACAACCTAATCTTACACCTCAAGCAATTAGAGAAAGAAGAACAATATCCCCAAAGTTAGCAGAAGGAAAGAAATCATAAAGATCAGATCAGAAATAAATGAAAAAGGAATGAAGGAAATGATAGCAAAGATCAATAAAACTAAAAGCTGGTTCTTTGAGAAGATAAACAAAGTTGATAAACCATTAGCCAGACTCAACAAGAAAAAAAAGGGAGAAGACTCAAATCGACAGAATTAGAATTGAAAAAGGAGAAGTAACAACTGACACTGCAGAAATACAAAGGATCATGAGCAATTACTACAAGCAACTATATGCCAATAAATTGGACAACCTGGAAGAAATGGACACATTCTTAGAAAAGCACAACCTTCTGAGACTGAACCAGGAAGAAATAGAAAACATAAACAGACCAATCACAAGTACTGAAATTGAAACTGTGATTAAAAATCTTCCAACAAACAAAAGCCCAGGACCACATGGCTTCACAGGCGAATTCCTTGAAACATTTAGAGAAGAGCTAACACCTAACCTTCTCAAACTATTCCAAAATATTGCCGAGGGAGGAACACTCCCAAACTCATTCTATGAGGCCACCATCACCCTGATACCAAAACCAGACAAAGATGTCACAAAAAAAGAAAACTACAGGCCAATATTACTGATGAACATAGATGCAAAAATCCGCAACAAAATACTTGCAAACAGAATCCAATAGCACATTAAAACTATCATGCACCATGATTAAGTGGGGTTTATTCCAGGAATGCAAGGATTCTTCAATATATGCAAATCAATCAATGTGATAAACCATATTAACAAATTGAAGGAGAAAAACCATATGATCATCTCAATAGATGCAGAAAAAGCTTTCAACAAAATTCAACACCCATTTATGTTAAAAACCCTCCAGAAAGTAGGCATAGAGGGAACTTACCTCAACATAATAAAGGCCATATATGACAAACCCACAGCCAACATCCTTCTCAATGGTGAAAAATTGAAACCATTTCCACTAAGATCAGGAAAAAGATAAGGTTGCCCACTCTCACCACTATTATTCAACATAGTTTTGGAAGTTTTAGCCACAACAATCAGAGAAGAAAAAGAAATAAAAGTTATCCAAATCAGAAAAGAAGAAGTAAAACTGTCACTGTTTGCAGATGACATAATGCTATACATAGAGAATCCTAGCGATGCTACCAGAAAACTACTAGAGCTAATCAATGAATTTTGTAAAGTAGTAGGAAACAAAATTAATGCACGGAAATCTCTTGCATTCCTATACACTAATGATGAAAAATCTGAAAGAGAAATTAAGGAAACCCTCCCATTTACCATTGCAACAAAAAGAATAAAATATCTAGGAATAAACCTACCTAAGGAGATAGAAGACCGGTATGCAGAAAACTATAAGACACTGATGAAAGAAATTAAAGATTATACACACAGATGGAGAGATATACCATGTTCTTAGATTGGAAGAATCAACGTTGTGAAAATGACTATACTACCCAAAGCAATCTCCAGATTCAATGCAATCCCTATCAACCTACCAATGGCATTTTTCACAGAACTAGAACAAAACATTGCACAGTTTCTATGGAAACACAAAAGACCCCAAATAGCCAAAGCAATCTTGAGAAAGGAAAATGGAGCTGGAGGAATCAGGCTCCTGGACTTCAGACTATACAAAGCTGCAGTAATCAAGACAGTATGGTACTGGCACAAAAACAGAAGTATAGATCAATGGAACAGGATAGAGAGCCCAGAGATAAACCCATGCACATATGGTCACTTTATCTTTGATAAAGGAGGCAAGAATATCCAATGGAGAAAAGACAGCCTCTTCAATAAGTGGTGCTGGGAAAACTGGACAGCTACATGTAAAACAATGAAGTTAGAACACTCCCTAACACTGTACACAAAAATAAACTCAAAGTGGATTAAAGACCTAAATGTAAGGCCAGACACTCTAAAACCCTTAGAGGAAAACATAGGCAGAACACCCTATGACATAAATCACAGCCAGATCCTTTTTGACCCACCTCCTAGGGAAATGGAAATAAAAGCAAAAATAAACAAATGGGACCTAATGAAACTTAAAAGCTTTTGCACAGCAAAGGAAAACATAACAAGACAAAAAGACAACCCTCAGAATGGGAGAAAATATTTGCAAATGAAGCAACTGACAAAGGATTAATCTCCAAAATATACAAGCAGTTCATGCAACTCAATATCAAGAAAACAAACAACCCAATCCAAAAATGGGCAGAAGACCTAAATAGACATTTCTTCAGAGAAGATATACAGATTGCCAACAAACACGTGAAAGGATGCTCAACATCACTAATCATTAGAGAAATGCGAATCAAAACTACAATGAGGTATCACTTCACACCAATCAGAATGGCCATCATCAAAAAATCGACAAACAATGCTGGAGAGGATGTGGAGTAAAGGGAACCCTCTTGCACTGTTGGTGGGAATGTAAATCGATACAGCCACTATGGAAAACCGTATGGGGGTTCCTTAAAAAACTCAAAATAGAACTACCATAGGACCCAGCAATCCCACTACTGGGCATATACCCTGAGAAAACCATAATTCAAAAAGAGTCATGTACCACAATGTTCATTGCAGCATTATTTTCAATAGCCAGGACATGGGAACAACCTAAGTGTTCATCAACAGATGAATGGATAAAGACGATGTGGCACATGTATACAATGGGATATTACTTAGCCATTAGAAGAAATGCAATTGAATTATTTGTAGTGAGGTGGATGGACCTAGAATCTGTCATACAGAGTGAAGTAAGTCAGAAAGGGAAAAACAAATGATACCGTATGCTAACATATATATATGGAATCTAAAAAAAAAAAAAAAATAGTTCTGAAGAACCTAGGGGCAGGATAGGAATAAAGACACAGACGTAGAGAATGTACTTGAGGACACGGAGAGGGGGAAGGGTAAGCTGGGACGAAGAGAGAGTGGCATGGACATATATACACTACCAAATGTAAAATAGATAGCTAGTGGGAAGCAGCCACATAGCACAGGGAGATCAGCTCGGTGCTTTGTGACCATCTAGAGGGGTGAGATAGGGAGGGTGGGAGGGAGACAAAAGAGGGAGGGGATATGGGGATATATGTATAGCTGATTCACTTTGTTATACAGCAGAAACTAAGACAACATTGTAAAGCAATTATACTCCAATAAAGAAGTTAAAAAAAAAAAAAAGACGGTGTGGCAACCCAGAAGCCAGGAAAGAGTATTTCAAATAAGGAGTGGCCAATCATGATGGTAACAAGCAAATTAGGGGTAGTAGATGACTTGGTAGGATCTGGTAGTAGTCACCAGGTCCCCCTTCCAGGACTGAACCCCTCATTCCTCCAGCTACTAGGAGTTTGGACAGCAAACAGCTCTCAGCTGACCCCTCCCTGAGAATTGCCTTCAACTGTGAGAGAACCACTTGACCTAAGAACTCTCTGCCCAGGGTGGCCAGCATTTGATGACTGAACAACAGGGGGGGAAAAGGCCCCCTCTCACCCAATCCAGGACAATGCTGAAGGGCCATGTCAGTTCCAGAGCTCCCCTTTAGGACTGGCTGATGCCTTTGTTAACACAAATGCATCACAGTCTAACTTCTCCCTCTGCCCAGTCTTGCTTCCTTCACTCCTCCACTGCTGTTGATCCTCCTTATTGACCTCCTTCCATGCAATCTTTATTTTATTTAATTTATTTATTTTTTAAAGATTTATTTATTTTATTGATTGATTGATTGCTATGTTGGGTCTTCGTTTCTGTGCTAGGGCTTCCTCTAGTTGCGGCAAGCGGGGGCCACTCTTCATCGCAGTGCGCGGGCCTCTCACTATCATGGCCTCTCTTTTTGTGGAGCACAGGCTCCAGACGCGGCAGGCTCAGTAGTTGTGGCTCACGGGCCCAGTCGCTCCGCGGCATGTGGGATCTTCCCAGACCAGGGCTCGAACCCATGTCCCCTGCATTAGCAGGCAGATTCTCAACCACTGCGCCACCAGGGAAGCCCAATCTTTATTTTAGAATCTGTTACCCAGGGCACTGACTTTCCACAGTAGGATAAGTACTAAAAAAAATTAGCCTTTGGACATAATAAATATGGAGGACATTGGTAATCTTAGAAGGAGCAATATTTTTTGGAAATAGAGCAAAACTGATACTTTGGTTGCATGGTATTCCATTGTTCTAGTGGAAAACAAGTTCAGTTGATGGTCATTTACATTCTTTCAATTTTTACTATTGTAAACCATGTGATGCATACTTTGTACAGATATCTTATTAGGATAACATTTCAAATCGTTTTGTTGTTGTTTTGTTTTTGTTCGTTTGTTTTAAGCCATTGATTTGGACATTTAAAAAAATGTTTTTTATTTGGCTGCACCATGTGACACATGGGATCTTAGTTCCCCGACCAGGGATCGAACCCGTGCCCCCTGCATTGGAAATGCGGAGCCTTAGCCACTGGTCCACCAGGGAAGTCCCATCATTTCAAGTCTTGAAGAATGTACCTTGCCCCAAGAAACACTGTAATTTCTAGACAATGTATCCCAAACCAGTCACCTTATAGCAAAAAAAAAAAAGGGAGGGTGGGATCCACTATCTTAACACAAATCTCTCAGATGCTTCTATTATTCCTGTTCTTAAGCACTCAGGTTCTAGTTTAAATCCACCAAAAAAGTCAGTGAGGGAGAAAACGTGTTTTCTCTACCTGCTTAAGAAAGTTAAACACCTTTATTATCCTTGGATAATGTAACTTTTATATTACTAAATGCTTATTTAAGGAAACATATTCTCAGTGCAGCAATTATACCCAGTGTAAGTGTACTCAGATAGTTGGGGTTTTTTTAACAAAATACAAATGCAGTTGTTTTGGGGCTTTGTGGTTTTCTTTCTTCTCTATTGAATGTATGGAACCTTATTATATACGATTTCTAGTGGTTTTGCTTCTCAGAGAAAACAAGAGAGAGAAAGAACAATTAGAACTAATACCCAATATGTACCAGGTACTGTGTTAAGCACTTTGCAATATATTATAGTAATTAATACCCACAAAAATTCTGTGTGGTCTATTTGCCCATTATTTGGTTGCCTGTTTGTTCATTTGTTTGGCTGCCCATTATCTACGCAGGAGGGTATTGTATGAATTGAATAGACCAGGTACTTACATTCCCTGACACATCTCGGCATGACCATGCAACCAAGCCTCAGCCATCTGGATTCTCCTGCCTGGAACTCCAGGTTTGGAGTGCGTGATCAAAAAAGCCACTCATCCTAGAACTCACACGAAGGGTTGAAGGGCCACCCTGACCAGACTACTCCCCCAGAGGACTTAGTCATGTTTCTTCTCCAGCATAACGTGGCTCCAGCCCAATTTCTGAGCTCAATTCTACATATTTCTCATGAATTTTATGAACTCTCCTACAAATATATTGCTTTTTTGCCTAAATTTGCAACAAAAACCCTGACTGGTGAGCAGGTACAATTATTACCTATATTTTACAGATGAGGAAAATTAAAGCTCAGAGAAGTAAATTGACATGCAGATCTTTCCAGATTCAGAGGCAATGATTTGAACCAATTTTCTATGATGTCTCCTTTATTTACTTATTTACTGTGTTTGATTCTTTGTCACTAGACTTATTTTTATCGACTCTACATTGAAAAGCAAAATGTCAATACAAAAGTTACAGGTATAAAATGTACACATAACAGACCATCTTCCCCTGTAAATATATAGAAACAGATATTTACTAACATTAAATAACCATATGCTCAATACTTATTTTCATCTGGTTTAAATTTGTTGATGGCAGTGACATTTTTATTGAATACATGTGGAAATTTGGATCTTACAATATATAAAATAAAACAAACCAGGCAAATACATCCATGCCAAACTAGCTCTTATTTCTTAACATAACTTTCCAAGAACCGTGATTAGCTTCTGCTGCATCATGCAGTAGTATACACACTGCCAGGAAAAGCCTCTGCTTTCTTTCTTGTGGACATTTGCAGCCCTGAATAGAAAAGCTGAGTGACTTGGGGCACAGGTGCTGTGTTTGTCTCCAATCCCCGTATAAGGTCATGGCTTTGGAAAGGAAGAAAGTGGACCAGCTGGACATGCGGATGGTACTGAATTTCAGAATTTGTTCTCAGACCATGGCTTATAGTGTGAGAACAATGAGCTCCAGGCAATGGATTCAGTGCCCTGTCTTGTGAAGACAGGGAAGGATGGCTCTGGCAGCAGTCTAGCTGAGCTGACCAAGATGATTCTGATCAGAGGGGGAAAGGAGAAAAACTCACTGATTACACTCTAAAACTACTATCATGCAGATAAAAATTTTGTTAAAGGAAATGCAGTAGTATTAGGCTAGAAGTCCATTTTTAAGAGAATAATGCAGAAAAGGAGATTTGGAGCAATAGTTATTTATTTATTTATTTATTTATGATTTATTTAATTAATTAATTTTTTTGGCTGCATTGGGTCTTCGTTGCTGTGCACAGGCTTTCCCTAGGTGCAGCGAGCAGGGGCTACTCTTTGTTGCAGTGTGCAGGCTTCTCATTGTGGTGTCTTCTCTTGTTGCAAAGCATGGGCTCTAGGCGTGCAGGCTTCAGTAGTTGTGGCACACAGGCTCAGCAGTTGTGGCTTGCAGGCTCTAGAGCGCAGGCTCAGTAGTTGTGGCTCACAGGCTTCATTGCTCGGCGACATGTGAGATCTTCCCGGACCAGGGCTCAAACCCGTGTCCCCTGCATTGGCAGGTGGATTCTTAACCACTGGGCCACCAGGGAAGCCCCTGGAGCAATATTTAGATTTCACATATCTTATATCAATTTACAAAGAATGAACTAGGCCATACAATAAGTCAATAAATTTAAAAGGATTGAAATCATACAAAGTATGTTCTCTGACTACAGTGGGGTGGAATCAGAAATCAACAACAGAAGGAAATTTGGATATCCACAAATATTTGCAAATTAAACAACAGATTTTTAAATAACCCATAGGTCAAAGAAGAAATTACAAGAGAAATTAATAAGTATTTTGATCTGTATGAAAACAACTTTACAGAGAATGAATAATAAAATGAACTTGAAATATTAATAAAATAACATAACAGACAATAGCTGACATGCTTTGAGTATTTGCTGTATGTCTGGTGTTTTGCACACATTTTCTTCTTTGATTCTCCTCACAGCCCAGAGAGGTAGGTATTATCATTATCCTTCCTGAAAAGACGTGGACAATGAAACTTAGGGAGGCCACACACTAAGGAAGTGGTGGGGTAAGGCTTCGACTCAAGTCTGTCTGACACCCAAATCTTGTTTTAATCACTAAGCTATTCTGCTAACACAAGGTTAATGTGAACTATAATAATTGCTTAATTTTACTTAAACTAGTAATTAATTGAAAAATATACAATATAAGAGGGAGTGGCATTTTGTTTCTAGAGGTACCTTTGTATTTGTGAATCCATGTTCGTAAGCATGGAGGTTATGCTGAAGAGCATTTGGTGAAAAAAAAGGTAAAAGGCATTTTATGGACATGTATTACCCCCCATTCAGTTGGAGGGAAGAAAGCTGTTTGGTAAGATTCATTCTGAAGCCCTCACAAAGGTAAGATATGGAAAGATTTATTGAATAACCACAGCTCTTGAAATATAAAGATGAATAAGGTTGATTCTGTGCCCTGAAGGTGCTGACAATTTGCCAGAATCAGATGATGAAGATGAAAATACTAATAATTTAAATAGGGTTCCCCAGGAAACAGACACTGGGATATAGATTAGTGTGCAGGAAGTTTATTGGGGAGTGCTCTCAGGAGTGAAGGCAGCAGGATTGGCTCAAGTGTCAAGTTGCCCTGTCATTATCCCTCTTCAAAAGATGTGGACAATGAAATTTAGGAGGCCAAACACTAAGGAAGCAGTGGAGTAAGGCTTCAATTCAGGTCTGTCTGACACCCAAATCTTGTTTTCAGTCACTGCACAGATAAACATATATCCTCTGTATAACATATACAACGATGGATAGGTTTTGTAGTTTGTAACCTTTCATTTAATTTCACTACATGTTAGAAAGTTCTTTTATGCTAAACCTGAATCGGTCTCTAGCTTTAAACCTCTGGTCTTTGTTCTACCTCCAGAAGGTCTATAGCATTTAAAGCCTCCTTCTTCTGTATCACAGAGTTTTAATTATTTGAAACTACCCTTCAGGTCTTTCCTAGAGTGTATCTGGTTAAAGAGGACAATTTTCTTCTGCCTTTCTACATATCAACTGCTTTCCAGATCTGCCACCCTTCTGATTCTCTTGGTTAAGACATACATGGATGATACCCAGTTACATGTTTCAGGCTGGGTCAAGCATGAAGGGTTCACCCTGCAACAATACCAGCCCACCAGGAGGCAGCAGGCACTATAGACAAACCTTGGGAGGAAGTCTAGACTGGAAGACACAACCGTGTCCAGATAGCTTAGAAACAGGTAAGATCTAGAGTGAGGTTTTAAACTACCAATTAACCAAGTAGTTGGTTGACTACAGGGAGGTGGAGCTGGCATAAAGTATTAGGGGCATCCTGATAGACTGGAAGAAGGAAGCTTTAAATTCTATAGACCTTCAAAATGTTCACACACACAAAAATCAACACGAAGGATCATCTCTGCAATTGAATATTGTTCCTATATGATAAAAGTCAGAAAACCAATTCAGAGGACGTTGACTTGTGAGCACTAACTAACTAGTATTTTATCCCATTCAAAGAACTTATAAAACTACAACCGCTGAAAAATTACATGTAGCAATGCAAACACATTTTTTAAATGCCATATTAGGTCAGAATAGGATTCATCCAATACACTTTTCTATCTTTGGAGCTGCCCCTTGGAAAATGGTTTTTTAGAGGTGAAGGTTTTATAAAGCTCAGTTTCAATAGCACTGATAAAAGAAACAAATTTGTTATGACAAAAACAGACTACAGAAAGCAAAAGAATCTGGTGATGGCTCTATAGATTCATACTTCAACCGAATTTTTATCCTGTTTACGTTACAACTGGAGATTGAATATGTGAAAAGCTAAATGTGAAATTCCCCAAATTCTGTGTGGTTTTCAACCCCCTCTGCTAAATGAATCATCCCTAGTTACAACTTCTTCCCTAAGCTCCAGACTTGTATCTCCAGCTAACTATTGAACAGTTCTTAGATGTTCCATAAACATCCAAAACTCATTGAAGTCAAGGATAATAATCATGTTGTCTCTGTGTCTGAACCCAGCCATCTTCCTGTCCTATTTCTATGAACAGTACCACTCTATCCCAAAGCCAAAAATGTTCTCTATTTCCCACATTCTCAACAACAGAGATCTGACATCCTTATTATGTCTTGTTGAATCCCATTCTCTTTATTCTCATTGCTACAACTTTGACTCAGGCCCTTATTTTCCACATCTGTCTAATATCCATAACTGCAGCAGTCTCCTCATGTTCTTCCTTATTTCCGGTTCTTCTCCAGTGTCTTTCTCACCAGAGTAAGGTTTTAAACTGCGAATATGAAACTAAAACTTCTTCAGTGGCTTCTACTGCCCACAAAATAAAGTTCACCTTCTCAGGACATCACTCAATGGCCCCTTTCCAGTGTATCTTTCCAGTTATATCTGCTACTTCTCCACCTTATGATCTACACTGCAGCTATTCTAGAGTATAAATGTTCCGCAAAGTATCTTGCCTTAAATGTTTGTTCCTTCGAATAGAGTACACATCATCCTCTTCTTTTACCTGCATACTTCAGTTTTATCCTTTATGTCTGACTCAGCTTAAGTGCCAACTGGCAAAGAAGACTAGGAAATGTAGTTTTCAGAGCAATATTATAGTACAATCGCTATTTCTACTTTGGCTTCTTTTAAAGCTGTTCAGTCCCCTCCGCCTCCAGGATGGGCAGCATAATCCCAAGAAAGAAGTCAGATTTCTACAAAGACATTCCTGGTAGCTTCTATTTTCTGCTCTGCAAAAATACCAAGGCAGTGAATTATTAAGGGCTTTTCTCTCTACTTGAAATCATGTAGGAGAGAAAATTACAAAGAATACTGTATTTAAAAAAAATTCCTCGTAGTGGCACTAATGCAAAACAGAAAAGCTGAGTGGACACAGGATTTGGTAAAAGAAATTGTAATGGACAGCTTTGGCATGTTTGCCTGGCATATAAATGAATGCCTTCTTCTGTTCTCTTGAATTACTCCCAACTACATGACCAAAGGGGTGAAATTCTAGTAACCGTGTTTGTAGGGCATTACCTCTTCTCTTGGTTGATTACTCCAAAAGTGGGAAGCTGTGTTTTCCACCATAGGCCTGAAGAGCAGAAAAAGCTGGTCTGAAGAAAGAGATTATAAAAAATGAAGCAAACACAAAGAAAAAAAGAGAGAAGTACTGTCTTAGTTTACCAATGCCTTCCAGTTTTCATTTTCATTTTTTAAGACCTGAACAACTTTCACAACCTTAGGTTCTATATACTTATAATAATACCTCTACATTTTGTTTATTTCTGTTAATTGCAACCCAGAGAGCCTTACATAATACAAAAATAATTGGGTATAGTTCCAGAACTTACATGCTTCAACCATATTCATTCTTTAATAAACACTTTTTTAGGGTCTTCTACGTGTCACGTGCTATGCTGGGCACACAAAGATGAACTCATAATCATCCTGGGACAAATCTCTAAACCACAGCCTCGGTTTCCTCTTCTATTTAGTAAGGAGACAAATAATGACAACGGTAATATTATACTCAGGAAAGGTCCCAGTGAAATCATATATATGAAAGAACTTTGCAAACTGTAAGTATCAAATGAATGTTATTTTACATTCATTATAGTATCATTTTGGCTTTCTCCCTCTCTGTCATGTTCGTAATCTCTAGGACGAGAGTGTTCCCAGTTTGACTTTTACCTCCAAAATCTGCCATATTACTAGCTTATTTCCCAGTTGACTCCAGATCATAAAGCTTCTTTACTGTAAATATGAGGGACTCCTCAGGGGTCAGGGACACAAAGATCATCAAGGTGAAGCACAGAAGAAAGTTGCCAGAATCAGCTTCATTTAGTTTCACGTAAGCTGGCTAAGTTCTCCTCATCAATAATCAAGCAGATAACCCTGTCTTGTTTTCCAGGTCCTGTCCTACCTTCAGATCCAAAGTCACCCCAGTACTGAGTGACAAGATTCTTTGAGAGCAGTCTGGTCACTCACAACCCAAAATTTCCCTAGTATTTGTTTTCTGCTCCTTTTATTATTTGCTTTAATATACATGGGACTTAGCATCATCACTTTCATAAATTTTGTAGCATGTCATTCTGTCTACAGAGCACTCCCTTATTGAATTAACGAAAAGAAACATGGGTTTTTGCTTATGTCAGGCGATAGTCTATATTTAGCACAGGGATGGTTAAGGTTGTAGTTCAGTTTTATAACTCTGTTCTGTTATTGGTTAATGAAAAGTTTGAAGGTCTAATTGTGTCAAGGTTTACTGAAGAAGTTCTTGAAGATTCTCAACTTCTAATAACGTTGGATGTGTCTAAATCTTTGTAAAAATGTAACTACACAGTACTTATATCGTATTATTACTAATAGACATCCCATCCTACATGTCAGTTTTTCAAATATCACCCTATAAGCTAATAATAATCAAAAAGCAAATCAAGCATTTACTAGGCTGCTAAGCAACATACTTACTAATGGCCTAGTCCTCGCCTACGAAGGTTATCAGTCTTCACTTTTCTTTCAAGTCTTATGACTTTTATCTGTGGAATACATTTTAGCCACAGCATTAACGAAAAATACATAGAAGACTCATACAGATTTCAGATTACTAATCAACACACATAATTCATCACTAAATACTAACCTAGCCTATCTTCTTAATGTACAACTTAGTTAAAACAGGAAGGACTGTAGTGTACATTAACTCCAAAGGGTTACTGCATCTCCAGAGAAGGATGGTTGTACACAATTTATTAACAGTAGGTTTCTGATTCCCAAATGGTGTGTTACAGATTATAAAACAATTTGACTGTGATCATTCTGTTGCCATGCTTAAAGCAATGCACATTAACAGAAGAGGAATTCTTTTTTTTTTTTTTTCTATTATAGTTAAACGGTACAAATGTAAACACTGAAAATTCCCCAGACTGATGCAAAGCAAATATCACACTGGGTAAAGATTCTCCATATGGAACTTTGATGTTCAGGGAAAACTTAAGTGCCACAATGTAACACTCAAGTTTGCTTTCTGGAGAATACATCAGAGGGCAGGGTAAGGCACAGTGTCTAGTGAAAAATATCTTGTCCTATTTATTCTATAAGTACACAACCCCACTGGTGCATACTGCATTGGGGAGATCTTTTAAGGCAAGGAAGGGGTAAATCACCTTCAAATAAAAATGATTCTATAAAACTTGACCATTGTTTTCTGGAGACTTGGGTTATTATATTCGGGATACCAATTATGTAACTATAAATTTCTGTCCCAGCACCAGACAGAAAATTCAGCAGAGCCATTTTTTCCCCTATGGAGTTTCCCATTGGGTCCTAATCTCCAGGAACCTCCAGTATCATTGGCCCTGTTAGAACCCTGAGTTCCCTGAGATGCCTCAAGGACCATCAGAGAAAGCAGATCAGGGCAGATGCTAGGCTTCTCACTGCTCTTCAAGCAAAAAATTTCCACTTTTATTATATATTATCATTATATATATACATATATACAATAGAAGTGGAGATTTTCCAAGAATTTGCAGTTTGTTTTCCAAAAATGACTCCTCTGTCAAGTAAGTTTGAAAACTGCTGCTCTAAACAAAATAGTTGATTGACCCAATATATCAGACCCAATATATGCCTAAGTTTACCTGGGGCTTCTAAAGATGTGACCAGGAAAGGAAGCCCCATTAACTTTTGCCCACACAGCTACTGCACCATTTACGCACCAACACATGTCTAAAATTTCAGTCCTCCCCAAGGTTGTAGCACTTTACTTTTGTGACTTTAGTCTATTTAAATACATGACTTTTAAAATGACTTGGAAATAAGAACCATCTTTCTGCATGTGAAAAAAATTTTAATACAATATTTTGTGTTGTATACCCCTATCTATGTTCAAAAAGATTCTGGACCAGCAAATAATCAAAAAATGAGGAAGTAGCTTAAAAGCTTCAAGTCCCTTCTCCCCCACTAAAAAAAAATTAATGGGAGAGAAAAGATATATTTTAAAAGTTTGACGCTCTCAAAGAGGAATTATTTGATTGTGAGATAGGTGATGCTCAAGTATAAAATAGTTGAATGATTTTCCCAGCTCATAATAATAATATAATTAGACATTGAGTTATGTGCTATCGAACAGTATCGAAACTATGCTGAAGGGGACACTTCTCTGAGGAAAAGCAGACTGTTCCTTCAACTGCTTTAGCTATTTGCATCCAGGAGGATGATGAGGTTTTAGTTTTATCAGAATTCCTTCTTGAGCAAGGGATGTGTTCTGATACTTTCTTTGCTCACTGGAATAGATTCATCCGGTTCCTTCTCTCCCTAGTTTGCCCAGGTGTGAGGGGATATCCCCCTCTTATTCCCATCACCTCCCTTATTGTCCAGAACCTTGAACACTGGTCTGAGACCAATGAAAGATGTTGTCCATTCAGAGTAGGTCATGTAAGGAACTGAGCACAACCACGGGACACGAGCAAGCACCATTCTTGAAAGACAGTCAAGGATGCTGACAAGATGCTATTGATGGGCTGTCCTCACTCTTTTGCTGGCTCTTTGGCCCAGGTGGTAAACAGTCTTGCTAATCGGATCCATGCAGTTTTTGAATATCAATTCAACTGACACCCACTTTGGAGGCTCTGCCATTTGGAGAGGTATGGCCAAATCTTTAACTGACTCCGTTTGATAATTATTCTCACCGTGCTTTTCTGAAGAGGCCAGAACTGGCATTAGAACCTCCTGTAGACATTTGCTTTCTCTTTCATTCAACTTTCATGCTTGGATGCCCAAGAAATTTTGGAATGCCTTCCATTCCTCTGGGAAATTCAAGGCTGTGTCTTGCCTTCTTCCTCCCAGACTCTTAATTCTATCAGTTCTATTATATGATATTTGCAATTATACTGTGGTTGCCTTCTCTCTGGGCATCATAAAGCATGTGAAATAGGTCCTCCATCCTCTCAGACTGAGGGTTGAGGTGTCTATAATTCTTCCCACATGGTACAGGGGAAAAAGTCTGCATCAAGAGACAGCAGCAGGATGCAGATCCTCCCATACTAACTCTATTGCATTCAGTCTATCTTTTCTCTCTCCTCTCCTCCCAAACTCAGAGGGCCTATAATGAGTTTGGATGGAAGGTGTGTGGACACAGACTACATCTGATTTTGATCATTCTTACTGCTTCCTAAACCTTTTTATCTCACCCTTGAATCTGTTACCTTTTGTATTAGTTAAGATTCTCCAGAGAAAAAGAAGAAGTAGGATGTGCATATACACTGGGATTTATTTTAAGGAATTGGCACACGTGACTGTGAAAGCTTGGCTAGTTCATAATTTCATGGTGGAGGCCAGCAGGCTGGCCACTCAGGAGAATTGCAGTTCAAGCCCAAAGGCAGTCTACTGTGGAATCAGGAAATGCTGATGCTGCAGATGAAGTCTGAAAGCCATCTGATGAATAATTTTCTTTTGCTTGGGAGAGGTCAACCTTTAGCTCTATTCAGGCCTTCAGCTGATTGATTGAGGCCCACCCACACTATGGAGGACAATCTGCTTTGCTTAAATCCACTGATTTAATGTATATCTCATCCAAAAACACCCCCACAAAAACATCCAAAATAATGTTTTACCAAATGTCTGAGCCCTATGGCCCAGATAAGTTGACACATATAATGAACCATCACACATTTGAACCTATTAGGAGAAAATGGCCTTTTGTTATTGTTTCAAGTTTCAATTCTAATAGCTATCCCTTGAGGCTAATGATAGACCTGTGTCTTAGAAAAGAGAGAAATGATGGCCATGGTTGGAGAGGTAAGGGAGAAAAAAACAGTCTGGTTAATATTCATTGAACAAATATTCATCAGTTACCTATCACATACCAAGCACTATTCTAGACACTATGTTTCAAATGATTACTCTGTCACATTAGCAAATAAGAAATGTGTTTTTTTCTTCTTAAATTGTATTGATCTCAAATCTGGAAGTATGCCAAAGATATATATATATTTTTTATTCAAAGTTTTCTATCTCACTTCATAGATTCATGGTATGAATTAATTCAAGTTCTAGATATTGAGAGGCCTTTACACTCCCCAGTATTTATTTAACTTCATTCCAAAACAGGCCTCCGGCTATAGAATGTTATTAACAAACCAAAATTCTGCCCTAAAATATAAGACAGGATGAAAAATCTATAAACTATGTGGAACTACAGTTACTTACCCGGGGAAGTAAATTCAGATTGTAATCTGGGTCCCTCATTTTCTTTGCTGTAGTGAACACTGGAAACACATGATAATTGCCCCCCTAGGAAACATCATGCTCAGTCTCTAGACTCAAATGCTTGCATAGTAAATGGTTCTGAAATACCCGAAGAGGTATTTTATAAGTAATCTTTATAAGTAATTTCTTGAAATTGCATCTTCATGTGGGAGAAAATGGACTCCACCTAGGACAGATTTTGCCCATAAGTCTCTGCCTGACACCCCTCACTTTGGAAAGGTTCTAGCCTTTTCTCCTATCAATAAGGGGATATTGTCTTTTCAGGGCTATTAGAACAAAGAGATTGTTTTCTCTTCCTAGGAAGCCACTCAGACAGGATTAAGTAGCACAATCCAATGGCCATAACAGAGACAGATGTGTGGATCATAGGCAACCAATGAACTGCCTTCATGCCTGGAGACACCATGTCTGTCACCAGTGACAGAGGATGCTTGACTGTTCTCAGAGGAAAACTGGAGGGACTGACTACTACTTATGCTGAGAAAGTCTCAGGCCACTTTCTACTATACAGGCATGTTGAGGCAATGTTGGAGGGGAATTACTCAAAATATCTTGTTGGCAAGGTTAAATCCATATACAAAACGCTGATAACTTGTACTTTCTCATAGACTAGAAATTTTCAAACATTTCCATTCATGACCTATACAGCCTCCTTACTTAAAATCTTTCTAAATGTAAACTTTCTACTGAATAGGTTGTATCTTTTAGAAATTTTGAACATTCACTTTTTACCTATATTCCTGAGTATGTGGGGTAGGTGCTCAGGAATTATTTGTCAGATTTCTCTAAAATCCCTCACATTTTTTGGTAACCAAGCAGTACCCTATGGGGCCTTCTTGGGACGGACCCCTCCCCCATATCCTTTGCTTTAGTTCCTCTCTGAAGTACCTAGATAGTAGCATCTGATGCACATTTCCTGAGTTGTTTTACACATGTGAAAACTCCCACCAAATGGAAGGTGTTAACTACCTGATGACCATGAGCATGTAGCCCCCAGACCTCCTAGAGCCTGAGGATTGATAACGTTAACCCCTGTGATGCCACCCTGTTACCTAACCATCAACAAGTCAGAGAATTGGGCATGAGCTGGTTACTATCCTGCAACTCCCCTCCCTCACCTGGCCTTTAGCAATGCTTTCCTGAGCCCCATGGGGGAGTTCAGGCTTTTTCAGCACTAGCTGTCCCTGACTACTTGTTTGGTGCCTTACAGTAAATGCTGCACTGTCCTTCACCACAGCGCAGTGTCAGTAGATTGGCTTTACTGCGCACGGGCAAGCAGACCCAAGTGTGGTTCCGTAACATTTTCTGACACGCTGTTGATTGTCCTTCATTGGAATTTTAACTCTCTCTTCTTTAATTCTTATCATTTTAGGGTCAAGGGGCTTATTTCAAGTTATTGAAGTTCCAGGCAGTCAGAGGCTGAGCCGCTATGGTTAAAGACACCGTTTCTATAAAATAATCAAACTAACATCTTGTTAGATGAGTTGCTTTTGGTGTGCTTTGTCATCCGTATAAGAAGGGAGGCAAGAGTTAAACACCAAATACCTGGAACCCTAATCATGAAAGGTGTTAACGTTGTCTTCGGAGGGTAAGCTTCTTGTAAAGTGGCTTCCTTGAAATAAATCTGAATCTAAAAATGTTATAACAGAATTTCTTAGTTGCATTAAAGGATTTTAACCTTAGTAGTTGTGACTCATATACACTAGGCAACTTACCAAAGGCCCTAACTTCTTTTTCCAAAAAGAAAATGAAAATATCCATTAATAATATTTCTCTTTTCCATAGAATCATTACATAAATAAAATGTCCTGATCACTTTGTTAAGAAATTTAATTTTGAAAGCTGAGCACAAAGTGAGTTGTTAGACCTTTTAGTAGCACTGTGCAATGTTGAAACTAATTTAAGTACTGAATGTTTGAAATAGATTAGATTGGTACTCTCAAAGTCTGACTTGATAGCTAGAGGATTTCATATGTCAATTGAACAAATGTTTATTGAGCAGCTATTATATGCAGGCATAGAGCTAGATGCTACATCAGTTATAATGATCAATAAAAAAAATAGACTCTGCCCTCAGTAATTCAACGTTCTAGAGTTGGGAGAAGGGAAAAACAAGCAACCATATAAGGTCATACCTAATGTACTGAATAGAGATATAAATGAAGTGTTACTACCATTAAAATGAAGAAAGAGATGCAGAGTTTTAAAAAGAAGAGATAAAATTGTGAAAAATTTTATAGACTAAATGACTTTTAAACTATACCTTGGGGACTTCCCTTGTGGCACAGTGGTTAAGAACCCGCCTGCCAATGCAGGGGACATGGGTTCAAGCCCTGGTCCGGGAAGATCCCACATGCCGCAGAGCAACTAAGCCTGTGCGCCACAACTACTGAGCCTGTGCTCTAGATCCCGCAAGCCACAACTACTGAAGCCCATACGCCTAGAGCCCGTGCTCCCCAACAAGAGAAGCCACCACAATGAGAAGCCCACGCACCACAACAAAGAATAGCCCCCGCTTGCTGCAACTAGAGAAAGCCTGTGCACAGCAATGAAGACCCAACACAGCCCGCCCCCCCAAAAAAAACAACTATACCTTGAAAGATACTCAGCATAGTGTCTAGCACATAGTAGGAGGTTAATAATTGTAAATGAATGAGATTTTGATAGAGAGATAAGGATGGAAGTTTCTAGGCAGAAAAAATAGTGTTAGAAAGAGCTCAGAAGCAGGAAATGACAAAGTAAAACTGGGACACGGAATAGCTGAGATTATATTTATGGTCTATAAAAGGAGTAGAATGTGTATATCTACACATGGATGTTTTTTGTGGCAGTATAACCTAGGGCTTTTAATAATAATCATCCAGACATTTACTTAATTTGAGAGGCAATCATCACAAGAATATTAAAATGGAAAAAATGAAAAAGGAAACTATTTTTAAATCTTTAAACTTTTCCAAATTTGCTCATATTGTAAATTGCAACGTCTATCTGAAAATACTATGGAGTAAAAACTCTCTGAATGTTCTTAAACTCAAGTGTCATAACTTTTCCATGCTGCCCCAGCCAATGATTTTCACTGTGCTCCTGAAATGTTTGTTCACTTGTTAAAACCCATGTCACAAATCTTCAGTGCAGCAGCTAATATTTTACAATTGATCAAATAGCCTTGGATATATATTCCAAATATGTGACTTAATAAAAACAACCTAAAGATTTATGTTTCATTTAATGTACTTAGCTAAACTCATGGGATTTCAAAAGAAGATAAAAAACAAAAGGTAACTTGGGTTAATGCTTAGTTATCTTTTGGTTAACTTATATAGCTTAGCAATCGAAGAACATGAAAGAGGAATCTTTGATAAAACTCAGTTGCTTTTTAATATCCATAAAAGGCAACTGCTTTTCCACGAAGGACCATATTAACATTGGAATGCACAACTTTTAAACAAAAGCTCTTGCTAAGCTTCATTTGTAATTGACAGTCAAGACACAATTTTTAAGCTACTACCACTCAACGATGCTAGGAAAATGAACCTAGAGTAGGAAGACCTTTTTTTTTTTTTAAACTTATTACATAAATGGAAATTCAGGGCCTTCCTCCACATTCCTTTAGGGACTTTCGGGGCTGAGAAAGAGCAGGCATTAGTTTCTGGGGGCTCGCTGATAATAGGTGCAAACTTGATAGAACAGAAGGCATGACTCAAAATTTGATGAATCTCTAAGAGTGTCCATTTTGTCTTGGGGTTCCTTCTGAAGCTAAATTAGGCCAAATATTACAGTTTTCATCATTTTCTCAAATATATGTCAGCATATTGATCAGTCCAAAAGTTTTCTTTAGCAACATGATCACCAAATACTGCACTACCAGAGACCCTAGAGCTCCTTGAATCTCTCTGGGAAGCTACCATGAAAGGGAGCAGAACTTAGACCACAAGAGGGTGAAGTGGCAGGATCTGAGCTGCGATAGGGAGTGGTAGATGGAGAGTCAGGAGAAAACCTCGAGGGTGGCTCCATGTTGGAAGAGCACTGCCAGAGTTTCGTGGCGTTCAAAGGGCTGGGCCAGGATAACTGTTGCAGATGAGAGCTAGAACTTGGCCACCAACCATCGCAGAACTGTGGTCCCTTATTTACCAGATACACTCTTGCCTATATACCAAACTATTAAGACCAACCTTATTCTTATCCAGGGAAAATAAAGGAAGCAGGGAGCTATAACTCAACATTAGTTAGTTAGATTTGCTACTTAGTCTTTGGATGGCAGTTATCTGACGCACCCCGACACATTCCCCAGTACTTTTGTCTATTGTACTCCCCTCTACCCTTAAAACTGACTTTCTCTGGAAGTTTACCCAAAGTCCAAAGTTCCTCCCATGAAATTAGAGCTCAACACAAGATCTCTGTGAGAGATGCCTGATGTGGAAAAAGCCACCTGTCTAATGGACCTCTAACGATTGCCTCTTAGAAACTTCTTTTAATGTTCCTGCTAAATTTCCACCTGTCTAATTCACAGTCCTTGCTAGGTACCTGGCACTGTTGATTTTTGCTGAAACTTGTTCCCAAGACCCTAAGTTACTTGGTGATCTTCCCAAATTCCTCACCTAACCTTGGTGGCTTTGTCCCTTCTATGGGTTCTAACCTTAAGAGAGGTTACAGCCTCTGGGCCATTAGTCTGTTAGGTTGTCTGGGCCATTCTAAAGCTTATTAACCTGCACTCCATGGACATGAGTGATATGCCCTCTGGTGAATATACAAACATTAAGGCAGGAACTGGTGACATTATCGCAGGTCAGTACCAGACACAAAAGGTGGTTTAGGGGATTTTATGTAGATGGGATTAATCAGTGCTTGATGAGTATGAATTTCCTAGTCACACAATCAACAAACCCATATCTGCAAAAATATCTTAAACTTTATTTTTCCAGAACTTGAGCCCCTCTTTTTTCTGACACAGAAAACTTAATCTAGTCATTTCCAAATAGGTTCATCAAATTCAGTGCCTTTTCAGTCATTTGGGCTTTAAAATTCACCTACATTCAGTTTTCCCCAAACTCACCACCTTTCCCCTGAAAGTGGTGCTCTGCTCTGGTGATTTCTGTGAACATAGACCTTGGGAGACTTCGCTGTCTATGTCTCAAAACTTGGTCTACCTCAGTCCTATGCAGACCTCCGTCTCCGGTCCAGTACTTAGGTGCGTCCTCTTCCACAGGAGCAATCCTTTGACAAATAGCCACGTTCTAGAGCAACCCCCAAATTGGCTTCCTCTGCTCTGAGCTGCCCTGGCTGGGCACTGAGACCCTCCACACACCCACTGGGGCACTCACATTTGCTCCAGCACACTCTCTCTATTTCTCCATCTCAGCTAATTTCTGAACCCTTTCTCACAAGCACAGACAAGGCTGATGCTCTCTTCCCCATCTTCCTGAGGCCACAGGAGTGCTGGCACTGTCAGTGGGTGCTCATCTGCTCTACCAGACTCCACAGACATCTCCGCTCTGTTGTTCTTGTGTCACATCTCAATATATTTCTGTTGAGCCGCCAGAGCTCCAGAGGGAGGAGCAGTGAGACCTCTCCTCCCTCTCCTCACTGATTTTTCTCAAATACATCTGGGATCACAGAAATAGGCAACACATCAGTTCTTCCTTCCTTTCCTTTCTCCTTCTACTCCCTAGCTAGTGGAGTCTTTAGCTGATCTCGAGTATTTAAGGGGGACGGGGACAGAAAACCAATTCTGACTCTGTGGTTTCAAATTTCTCTTGTCTCACATCTGAATCAAATAAAGAATTTGGCATCTTTATTCTCTGGTTCTTCTATTGACAATCTCTTCTCTAATCTAGCCACCTGAACCAGGGATGCTCACTTAGTAAACAAGATTTCAAAAACTCATATTTTGTCACAAATACTATGGGATTTAAAAAGCAGCACTTTCTCCGTATCAAGGTTCAGAGTCATCCTGTTGAAGTGATTGTGGAGATGGGGGAGATGGTATATTTAAACCAGGTCTTGAAGTGTTTCTGTGGCTAATGGATGGGGAGGTTACATGGGAAAAACATTTTAAGGCTTATTAAATGGAAGTCTTGTTCTACCATGCTCTGTGTATGTGTGTGTAGGTGTGTGTGTTTTACCTTGAGATTTTTTTTTTCTGATTTTACCTATTTCCAATGACATTGGTAGGTTTTGTTTAAATTAAAGAAGACTTTAAAAATAACTTAGTCACTGATGTATATTTCTCGTCTATTCTCTGATTGACAGCAGCATGAGCAACTGTTACCTTACTCTTACCCTTGAAATGTTTTCTTTTCTTAGGTATAAAGACTGTATAAAATGGCTCACTCCAAGTTCTCCCTCTGCTTCTTTCATCTTATCCTTATGTGTCTATTTTGTTGGCTTCTCTTGCTGTTCCTATTCCCGACTATCTATCTCTCCTAAGATTCATTCCTTGGCCATTTGCTTTTCTCCCCAAAAAGATACCCCAGAATTTCCAGGTTTTATGGACCCATATGAATGATTGTTATTTTCAATGCTGTTCCCTCCCCTGCTCTCCAGCTTCCTCGTATCCTGCCATTTAGGTAGGTGATTAGGGGTTTATCAAGAACCTACCCTCTGCCACCTCTGTGTGAGATTCTTGAGATTCAAAAGGAAAAGCAAAATCTCTGCCCTCATGTTTACAATGAAGCCCAAATGAGGTCTTTCCCATCCCAAACTCTCCTTTGTTTGACATTTTTATTTCAGTTTATAGCATCATCATTCTGAGTCTAAAAACCATGGTGTCACCACTCCTCCCCCTTCTTTTTCTTACCTACATTGTCATACCATCAATGTCCCCTTTTCTCCTCACACCCTTAAAATTCCCATGGCCAACACTTTAATGCAAGCCTGATTTGTAATGCCTGAGATAACTAATAGTTATCTAACTGGGATCCTCAACTGGGCTCCTCTATCTGATCGCACAAGCATGTCCAGCATCATACTGTCAGATTGTCCTTCCTGAATTACTATGTTAGACATTTAACTTGTGCTTTGATTTCCAGTCTACTGCCCAGCAGACATTTGTCATACTCATAACTGCCCCACCTATTTGTATACACTTCCTATATTTAGAGAAGCCCCTTTCCTTCTTTCTTTTCTCCCTTCCTTCCTCCCTTCCTCCCTCCTTCCCTCCCTCCTTCCCTCCCTCCCTCCCTTCCTTCCTTCCTTTCTTCCTTCCCCAACTATTTATTGAGTGCCAACCTCTGTTTATGGTACCAAGAAAAGAAGAATTAGCAAAATAGACCAAATCCTTGTCTTCGTGGAAATTAAGTTCTTACTCTTCCCTCTGACAGCTCTCAATTTTAGCCAAGCTCATTCACCCCTCATGTCCCACCTTTATATTGGATGACCTCAGCCTAGAATAATCTCCCCAGCCTTCTTACTGAAGCTTACTCTATTTTGTTGGTCTTGCTAAGTCCCTTCTTCTATAAACAATTGCCTTATTTGAATTCTTTTCCTGCTGTCTAGCCTTTCACTGAACTTGAATCTAATTCTTTCAGTTCTTGGATTGTATCTTACATTATTACTTATTCTTTAATGTATGGAGCCTCCTCCTATTAGATTCTAGGTTCCTTGAAGGCAGGGACCATGTATTATACCTTTTTGAGTCCCAGCATTTGGCCCAGGGCCCTGCATATATAGTGTGTAGGTAACAGAATGGCAAGGACCTTTCTACATGTGCTCTTTCTGTCATCCATTCCAACATGATGCTAACAAGTAAAGCCAGTTACAACTCTGAGATTCTCAATTCACTCTCAGATAAACTTCAAATTCCTTATCAAGGCATTCAAGGCCCTCCACAATCTGGTCCTAAATTGCCTTTCCATGGAGAAAGCGCACAAACTTGATTTTCTTAAGAATATTTAAAATTGTATGCTGTTTTTCTTTCTAGCCAGATGCCAATCACTTTGAGAAGGTTTTTTTAAGCAAATAATTCTTGATATAGACATTTGAACAATTTTATTTTTGTGTGTGTATGACAATCTGTATACCGGGTTTCATAACTGCTCTGTGTATCATTTTATATAATAGAAGTCATTAAAATAGGAACACTGCTCATTTTTTGACTTATATACTATGAATAAGGGGAAAGAAGTGGAACTTTGCAGGGAGGAGAAAATGATGAAATTGCAACCTTGCATTATTTGAACAGCAATTTTTGTATAAGAATGGCTTTGAATTAAAGTTAGTGTATCTCATTCACTATTTGCCACTATTTTGTGTACAAATCCCTACATAACAAATTACCATGGATTTAGTGGCTTAAAACAACACACATTCATTATCTCACAGTTACTGTGGGTCAGGAGTCTGGGCAGGGCTGAGTTGTTTCCTCTGCTCAGGATCTCACAAAGCTGAAATGAAGGTGTTGACTAGGTGTTCTTATCTGAAGAATTGACTGGAGAAGCTCAATTCAGGTTGTTGACAAAGATAGCTAGTGGGAAGCAGCCGCATAGCACAGGGAGATCAGCTTGGTGGTTTGTGACCACCTAGAGGGGTGGGATAGGGAGGGTGGGAGGGAGGGAGATGCAAGAGGGAGGAGATATGGGAACATATGTATATGTATAACTGATTCACTTTGTTATAAAGCAGAAACGAACACACCACTGTAAAGCAATTATACTCCAATAAAGATGTTAAAAAAAAAAAAAAAAAACTTATTCCCTGTGGCTTGTTGACTGAGGGCCCTATCTTCTTCCTGGCTGACTTCTGGAGGATGCTCTCAGGCCCTACATGCTGTCTGCCGTTTCCTGCCAGGTGGCCCTATCAAGTCAGTAACTTACAACATGGCCATTTACTTCTTTAATGCTATCTGGGGAATCTCTCTCACTTCAGTCTACTAAAATTAACTCAACCAGAGAAGTAACATCCCATCATCTTTGTCACAGTCTATTAGAAGTAAGTGAAGTTTCTACCTGTACTCACGGGAAAGGGATTATACAAGGGTACAAACTGAGAAGAGTCACCTTAGGGTATATCTGCCACAGTGGACTTCTGTCCAAAATTAAAAAAAAAAAAAAAACAACTGTGAATATACTTTGAAAATTAAGGATACTGTAGTAAGCAAAGCAACTTTCACATTGTGATTTCAATGGTAAAACTACTGCATTGTATAAAAAGGAATATATACTATTAATTCGACTGGTTTACTGTGGCTGAGAATGATGAATGCCCTCTTATATTTAATGGATCTACTTCCTTCTTTTGGCTGACAATATTTTTACTGCCAATTTTCAATTAAATTATTTCTTTCAGGCCTCCTTGACCTCTGGCTGCTCTGTTCTGAGGAGTCATCTGGAAGCCCTCATCTAACTAATGGTGTCTACCAAATTAAGAACTTGTACTAAGTACAAGTTCTTGTACTATGTATTTATTGTACTATGACAATAAGTACAGGCAAAATATACTAGAATCCCTAATATACTGACCCAGCCAGAATTACCAGTTCAAAATTACAAAGTTTGTTACCCTATTCTTGGATCAATTCCCTACAGAAAGGAAAATAAGCCTTAGGAGGACTGTCTTTTATAGCATCAAGAATGACACTGGACTCACACAGAGCTTAAGAAATCCTGTTGGCATAGCTTGAAGAGTATTGAAACATTTCTGCCAGTGGAGATACTTAAATTCTGCTATTCAATGAATTCCTGGGCAAAGAGGTAAATGAAGAGTTAAATTTAAATGCTTGATGTGCTTTCCCCTAGATCATGCCCTTTTTCCTTTTTTGTAGGGACGGGAAGATACTGGGATGTGCTTTTTTTTTTTTTTTGGAAAATTTTCCTATGTAATTAAACATCCTTCCTAAGAAACTATTCATAGTATCTGGTTTATAGCATCCTGTTACACAGAAAGTATGGTATTCTGATTACACAGCCTTAGGTTGACTATTAGGAAAACATTTTTCAGTTATATCTTTTCCTATCTGACTACCCAGAGACTTAATTATAGATGTGGCATATATTGTCCTGACCAAATACTTTGGCCTGTAATATATAAAACAAATTAATATTATAACCTTTATTTCTTTATCATGTTTTAAGTGTACTCACCTCTGACCCTTTTCATAACAGAGATCTACACAGATTTTGAACAATTTGCTTCCTTCTGGAAGGAAATAAAAGTTGTCCATGAAATTTTGTTTTAAGAACCTCAGCTAAGTAATATATTCTTATAGCTTAATTTTCCTCTATGGCCATGAAAATATAAACATACCTAGTTTAATGCTGTGGTTATAAAAACCTAATCTGATAATTCTAGATAATTATACAGCTAAAGCCATCTCTGACACTTTTCTCTGTTTTCCTTTGGGTTAACATTTTTCATCATTTATTAATTTACTGGTAATAATGATGATGATGAAGATGATGATGGTGATAGTAATAGGTAATATTTATTGAGCACCTACAACTTGCCAAGCACTTAAGCCAAGTACTTAACATGAATTATTTCACAAGTGCCTATAATGATACCCATTTTACAGATGAGAAAACTGAGGTTTAGAAATAAACAGCATGCTCAAAACTCATACTGGTGGCAGATCCACACCCAGTTCATTTTATCATCAAAGTATATTGGCCCCTTTCCCCAATCCATCACCATGTATTTTTAGTGGTTGAATTTTATGAATCAGTGATATGTTATTCATAGAAAAATATATGAATCTTCAACACACCTAAGCTGGAAACATTTTAACACTCTGTGTACAGTTACTACAATATCTGTTTTCCATAAATTTGATAAAAATACCACAAATATGGCACCATATTTGACAATGTACCAGATTAAAGTAATTTTAGCTTCACAATATCTGTGTAAGATATGATCTTTTTCTTATAGTTAGCAGAATGTACATATCTCCCATTTCTTTAAAGGTGTTAATATATACCATGGCCATTTTGTAGAGGTCTCCCTAGAAAACATAATGGCTAGATATAATGACATGTATGTTACCAGTAAAGAATATATATACAATGAGACATATTTTGCAATATAACCTAAAGAATGAATATTGACTGTCACAGTATCAACAATATCCTTATCTTTTTAAGATTATAATCTTCTTTAATGGGTCAATGAAACAGGGATGCAAGATTATATTAAAGGCTGTGTTAATTTTCTAGTGCTGTCATAACAAAATATCACAGACTGGGTGGCTTAACCAATAGAAATTTATTTTTCCAAAATTCTGGAGGCTAGAAGTCAAAGATCAAAGTGTAGGCAGCTTCAGTTTCTTCTCCTTGGCTTTCAAATGGGGGCCTTCTTCCTCACATGGCCTTCCCTCTGTATGTGTCCGTGTCCCAATATCCTCTTCTTATAATGATACCAGTCAAATTGGATCAGGGCCAACCCATATGACCTAATTTTATCTTAATTACATCTTTATTTATTTATTTTAACATCTTTATTGGAGTATAATTGCTTTACAATGGTGTGTTAGTTTCTGCTTTTTAACAAAGTGAATCAGCTATATATATACATATATCCCCATATCTCCTTCCTCTTGCGTCTCCCTCCCACGCTCCCTACCCGACCCCTCTAGGTGGTCACAAAGCACCGAGCTGATCTCCCTGTGCTATGTGGCTGCTGCCCACTAGCTATCTATTTTACATTTGGTAGCGTATATATGTCCATGCCACTCTCTCACTTTGTCCCAGATTACCCTTCCCTCTCCCCGTGTCCTCAAGTCCATTCTCTATGTCTGCGTCTTTCTTCCTGTCCTGCCCCTAGGTTCTTCAGAACCTTTTTTTTTTATTTATTCCATATATATGTGTTAGCATACAGTATTTGTTTTTCTTTTTCTGACTTACTTCACTCTGTAGGACAGACTCTAGGTCCATCCACCTCACTACAAATAACTCAATTTCATTTCTATTTATAGATGAGTAATATTCCATTATATATATGTGCCACATCTTCTTTATCCATTCATCAGTCTATGGACACTTAGGTTGCTTCCATGTCCTGGCTATTGTAAATAGAGCTGCAGTGAACATTGTGGTACATGTCTCTTTTTGAACTATGGTTTTCTCAGGTTATATGCCCAGTAGTGGGATTGCCGGGTCCTATGGTAGTTCTATTTTTAGTTTTTTAAGGAACCTCCATACTGTTCTCCATAGTGGCTGTATCAATTTACATTCCCACCAGCAGTGCAAGAGGATTCCCTTTTCTCCACACCCTCTCCAGCATTTATTGTTTGTAGATTTTTTGATGATGGCCATTCTGACTGGTGTGAAGTGATACCTCATTGTAGTTTTGATTCGCATTTCTCTAAGGATTAGTGATGTTGAGCATCCTTTCATGTGTTTGTTGGCAATCTGTATATCTTCTTTGGAGTAATGTCTATTTAGGTCTTCTGCCCATTTTTGGATTGGGTTGTTTGTTTTTTAGATATTGAGCTGCATGAGCTGCTTGTAAATTTTGGAGATTAATCCTTTGTCAGTTGCTTCATTTAAACATATTTTTTCCCATTCTGAGAGTTGTCTTTTTGTCTTGTGTATGTTTTCCTTTGCTGTGCAAAAGCTTTTAAGTTCCATTAGGTCCCATTTGTTTATTTTTGTTTTTATTTCCATTTCTCTAGGAGGTGGGTCAGAAAGGATCTTGCTGTGATATATGTCATAGAGTGTTCTCCCTATGTTTTCCCCGAAGAGTTTTATGGTGTGTGGCCTTACATTTAGGTCTTTAATCCATTTTGAGTTTATTTTTGTGTATGGTGTTAGGGAGTGTTCTAACTTCATTCTTTTACATGTAGCTGTCCAGTTTTCCCAGCACCACTTACTGAAGAGGCTGTCTTTTCTCCGTTGTATATTCTTGCCTCCTTTATCAAAGATAAAGTGACCATATGTGCATGGGTTTATCTCTGGGCTTTCTATCCTGTTCCATTGATCTATATTTCTGTTTTTGTCCCAGTACCATACTGTCTTGATTACTGTAGCTTTGTAGTATAGTCTGAAGTCAGGGAGCCTGATTCCTCCAGCTCCGTTTTTCTTTCTCAATATTGCTTTGGCTATTCAGGGTCTTTTGTGTTTCTATACAAATAGTGCAATTTTTTGTTCTAGTTCTGTGAAAAATGCCACTGGTAGTTTGAAAGGGATTGCATTGAATCTGTAGATTGCTATGGGTAGTATAGTTATTTCCATAATGTTGATTCTTCCAATCCAAGAACATGGTCTATCTCTCCATCTATTTGTATCATCTTTAATATCTTTCATCAGTGTCTTGTAGTTTTCTGCATACAGGTCTTTTGTCTCCTTAGGCAGGGTTATTCCTTTGTATTTTATTCTTTTTCTTGCAATGGTGAGTGGGAGTGTTTCCTTAATTTCTCTTTCAGATTTTTCATCATTAGTGTACAGGAATGCAAGAGATTTCTGTGCATTAATTTTGTATCCTGTTACTTTACCAATTCATTGCTTAGCTCTAGTAGTTTTCTGGTAATATCTTTACGATTCTCTCTATATAGTATCATGTCATCTGAAAATAGTGACAGAATTACTACTTCTTTTCCAATTTGGATTCCTTTTATTTCTTTTTCTTCGATGATTGCTGTGGCTAAAACTTCCAAAACTATGTTGAATAATAGTGGTGAGAGTGGGCAACCATGTCTTGTTCCCAATCTTAGAGGAAATGGTTTCAGGTTTTCACCATTGAGAAGGATGTTGGTTGTGTGTTTTTTATATATGGCCTGCATCTATTGAGATGATCATATGGTTTTTATCCTTCAAATTGTTAATATGGTGTATCACATTGATTGATTTGCATATATTGAAGAATCCTTGCATTCCTGGGATAAACCCCACTTGATCATGGTGTATGAGCCTTTTAATGTGCTCTTGGATTCTGTTTCTTAGTATTTTGTTGAGGATTTTTGCATCTATGTTCATCAGTGATATTGGCCTGTAGTATTCTTTCTTTGTGACATCTTTGTCTGGTTTTGGTATCAAGGTGATGGTGGCCTTGTAGAATGAGTTTGGGAGTGTTCCTCCCTCTGCTATATTTTGGAAGAGTTTGCAAAGACAGATGTTACCTCTTCTCTAAATGTTTGATAGAATTCGCCTATGAAGCCATGTGGTCCTGGGCTTTTGTTTGTTGGAAGATTTTTAATCACAGTGTCAATTTCAGTGCTTGTGATTGGTGTGTTTATGTTTTCTATTTCTTCCTGGTTCAGTCTCAGAAGGTTGTGCTTTCCTAAGAATGTGTCCATTTCTTCCAGGTTGCCCATTTTATTGGCATATACTTGGTTGTAGTAATCTCTCATGATCCTTTGTATTTCTGCAGTGTCAGTTGTTACTTCTCCATTTTCATTTCTAATTCTATTGATTTGAGTCTTCTCCCTTTTTTTCTTGATGAGTCTGGCTAATGGTTTATCAATTTTGTTTATTTTCTCAAAGAACCAGCTTTTAATTTTATTGATGTTTACTATTGTTTCCTTCATTTTTTTTTCATTTATTTCTGATCTGATCTTTATGATTTCTTTCCTTCTGCTAACTTTGGGGTATTTTTGTTCTTCTTTCTCTAATTGCTTTAGGTGTAAGGTTAGTTTGTTTATTTGAGATGTTTCTTGTTTCTTGAGGTAGGATTGTATTGCTATAAACTTCCCTCTTAGAACTGCTTTTGCTGCATCCCATAGGTTTTGGGTCATCTTGTTTTCATTGTCATTTGTTTCTAGGTATTTCCTGATTTCCTCTTTGATTTCTTCAGTGATCTCTTGGTTACTTAGTAGTGTACTGTTTAGCCTCCTTGTGTTTGTATTTTTTACAGTTTTTTTCCTATAATTGATATCTAGTCTCATAGCATTGTGGTTGGAAAACATACTTGATATTATTTCAATTTTCTTAAATTTACCAAGGCTTGATTTGTGACCCAATATATGATCTGTCCTGGAGAATGTTCCATGAGCACTTGAGAAGAAAGTGTATTCTGTTGTTTTTGGATGGAATGTCCTATAAATATCAATTAAGTCCATCCTGTTTAATGTATCATTTAAAGCTTGTGTTTCCTTATTTATTTTCATTTTTGATGATTTGTTCAATGGTGAAAGTGGGGTGTTAAAGTCTCCTACTATGATTGTGTTACTGTCGATTTCCCCTTTTATGGCTGTTAGCATTTGCCTTATTATTGAGGTGCTCCTATGTTGGGTGCATATATATTTACAATTGTTATATCTTCTTCTTGGATTGATCCCTTGATCATTAGGTAGTGTCCTTCTTTGTCTCTTGTAATAGTCTTTATTTTAAAGTCTATTGTGTCTGATATGAGAATTGTTACTCCAGCTTTCTTTTGATTTCCATTTGCATGGAATATCTTTTTCCATCCCCTCACTTTCAGTCTGTATGTGTCCCTAGGACTGAAGTGGGTCTCTTGTAGACAGCATATATATGGGTCTTGTTTTTGTATCCATTCAGCCAGTCTACATCTTTTGGTTGGAGCATTTAATCCATTTACATTTAAGGTAGTTATCGATATGTATGTTCCTATTACCATTTTCTTAATTGTTTTGGGTTTGTTATTGTAGGTCTTTTCCTTCTCTTGTGTTTCCTGCCTAGAGAAGTTCCTTTAGCATTTGTTTTAAAGCTGGTTTGGTGGTGCTGCATTCTCTTAGCTTTTGCTTGTCTGTAAAGTTTTTAATTTCTCTGTCAAATCTGAATGCGATCCTTGCTGGGTAGAGTAATCTTGGTTGTAGGTTTTTCCCTTTCATCACTTTAAATATGTCCTGCCACTCCCTTCAGGCTTGTAGAGTTTCTGCTGAAAGATCAGCTGTTAACCTTATGGGGATTCTCTTGTATGTTCTTTGTTGTTTTTCCCTTGCTGCTTTTAATATTTTTTCTTTGTATTTAATTTTTGATACTTTGATTAATATGTGTCTTGGTGTGTTTCTCCTTGGATTTATCCTGTATGGGACTCACTGTGCTTCCTGGACTTGACTATTTCCTATCCCATATTAGGGAAGTTGTCAACTATAGTCTCTTCAAATATTTTTTCAGTCCTTTCTTTTTCTCTTCTTCTTCTGGGACCCCTATAATTCGAATGTTGGTGCGTTTAATGTTGTCCCAGAGGTCTCTGACACTGTCCTCAATTATTTTCATTCTTTTTTCTTTATTCTGCTGTGTGGTAGTTATTTCCACTCTTTTAACTTTCAGGTCACTTATCTGTTCTTCTGCCTCAGTTATTCTGCTATTGATTCCTTCTAGACAATTTTTAATTTCATTTATTCTGTTGTTCATCATTGTTTGTTTGCTCTTTAGTTCTTTTAGGTTCTCGTTAAATGTTTCTTGTATTCTCTCCATTCTATTTCCAAAATTTGGATCATCTTTACTCTCATTACGCTGAATTCTTTTTCAGGTAGACTGCTTATTTCCTCTTCTTTTGTTTGGTCTGGTGGGTTTTTACCTTGCTCCTTCATCTGCTGGGTGTTTCTCTTTCTTCTTATTTTGCTTAACTTACTGTGTTTGGGGTCTCCTTTTCACAGGCTGCAGGTTCGTATTTCCCATTGTTTTTGGTGTCTGCCCCCAGTGGCTAAGGTTGGTTCTGTGGGTTGTGCAGGCTTCCTGGTATAGGGGACTGGTGCCTGTGTTCTGGTGGATGAGTATTGATCTTGTCTTTCTGGTGGGCAGGACCACGTCCAGTGGTGTGTTTTGGGGTTTCTGTGACCTTATTATGATATTAGGCAGACTCTCTGCTAATGGGTGGGGTTGTGTTCCTGTCTTGCTAGTTGTTTGGCATAGGGTGTCCAGCACTGTAGCTTGCTGGTTGTTAAGTGGAGCTGGGTCTTAGTGCTGAGATGGAGATCTGTGGGAGAGCTTTGGCCCTTTGATATTACATGGAGCCAGGAGGTCTCTGGTGAACCAATGTCCTGAACTCGGCTCTCCCACATCAGAGGCACAGGCCTGACACCCAGCGGGAGCACCAAGACCCTGTCAGCCACACGGCTCAGAAAAAAAGGGAGAAAAATAAAAGACAGAAAGAAAAAATAAAATAAAATAAAGTTATTAAAATAAAAAAAATATTAAAAATAAAAAAATTAAAAAGTAATACAAAAAGGAAAGAAAGATAGAAGAGAGCAACCAAACCAAAAAACAAATCCACCAATGATAACAAGTGCTAAAAACTATACTAAAAAAAAAAAGGATAGACAGAACCCCAGGACAAATGGTTAAAGCAAAGCTATACAGACAAAATCACCAAAGAAGAATACACACTCACAAAAATAGAAAAAGGAAAAAAATATATAGATCTATATATAAAAAAAAGGAAGAGCGCAACCAAATCAATAAACAATTCTACCAATGATAATAAATTCTAAATACTAAACTAAGATAAACATAAAACCAGAAACAAATTAGATGCAGATAGCATACCTCAAGTCTCCAGTTGCTCCCAAAGTCCCTGCCTCAATTTTGGGATGATTCATTATCTATTCAGGTATTCTACAGATGCAGGGTACATCAAGTTGGTTGTGGAGATTTAATCCGCTGCTCCTGAGGCTGCTGGGAGAAATTTCCCTTTCTCTTCTTTGTTCGCACAGCTCCTGGGATTCAGCTTTGGATTTGGCCCTGCCTCTGTGTGTAGGTCGCCTGAGGGCATCTGTTCCTGCCCAGACAGGACAGGGTTAAAGTAGCAGCTGATTAGGGGGCTCTGGCTTGCTCAGTCTGGGGGGAGGGAGGGGTACGGAATGTGGGGCGAGCCTTCGGCGACAGAGGCTGATGTGACGTTGCAACAGCCTGAGGCGCCCCGTGTGTTCTGCCTTGGAAGTTGTCCCTGGATCACAGGACCCTGGCAGTGGCAGGCTGCACAGGCTCCCGGGAGGGGAGGTGTGGATAGTGACCTGGGCTTGCACACAGGCTTCTTGGTGGCTGCAACAGCAGCCTTAGCATATCATTCCCCTCTCTGGTGTCCATGCTGATAGCCATGGCTCACGCCCATCTCTGGAGCTCGTTTAGGCAGTGCTCTGAATCCCCTCTCCTCACGCACCCCAAAACAATGGTCTCTTGCCACTTAGGCAGGTGAAGACTTTTTCCTGGACTCCTTCCCAGCTAGCTGTGGTGCACTAGCCCCCTTGAGGCTGTGTTCACGCAGCCAACCCCAGTCCTCTCCCTGGGATCTGAACTCCGAAGCCCGAACCTCAGCTCCCAGCCCCCACCCGCCCCGACAGGTGAGCCGACAAGCCTCTGTGGCTGGTGAGTGCTGGTTGGCACTGATCCTCTGTGCAGGAATCTCTCTGCTTTGCCCTCTGCACCGCTGTTGCTGTGCTCTCCTCCGTGGCTCCGAAGCTTCCCCACCCACCCACCCCCATCTCCCCCAGTGAAGGGCCTTCCTAGTATGTGGAAACTTTTCCTCCTTCACAGCTCCCTCCCAGAGGGGCAGGTCCTGTCCCTATTCTTTTGTCTCTATTTTTTCTTTTTTCTTTTGCCTTACCCAGGTACGTGGGGAGTTTCTTGCCTTTTGGGAAGTCTGAGGTCTTCTGCCAGCGTTCAGTAGGTGTTCTGTAGGAGTTGTTCCACATGTAGTTGTATTTCTGATGTATTTGTGGGGAGGAAGGTGATCTCCATGTCTTACTCCTCTGCCATCTTGAAGGTCTCTCCTTAATTACATCTTTAAAGGCCTCATCTCTAAATACAGTTACATTCTGAGGTACTGAGGGTTAGGATTTTGACATACGAATTTGAGGGGTACATAATTCAGCCCACAGCAGAGGCATATCCTAATGTCTGTCCAGCAAGTAATAAAAACATGCCATTGGATTGGTGCCTAACAATCCTTCCCTTTTCTTGGTGTGATTTCCTAACTACAATTGTCAATAAATTATTTCAGGAAATAAAAACGTGCAAATGCTCACAAAAAGTAACAATTTCTACCCCTCAAAAGAAAACAAATCAGAAAGTGGTTAACAATTCACAACAGGCAAAAATTTTCTCCTAAATTTCAGTTAATTACTCTAGACTCCATCTCACACTATATAGTAAATAATTTTGACAAATTGTTCAAGATAAGTTTTGGTAAAACAAATCACAGTTTCTCCTACTGAATTTTTTTATATGCAAATACAATATTATTTTAATGTGAATGACATGACTAAAACTATAAAAGGAAAACTGTATTATGGTAAAATATTTGTAGAAATTATAATAGAGAAGACATTATTTTCCTATATTGTTTTTCAAATCAAGGAATTAAAATATTAATAAATTACATAAGCATATGACATAAAATGACTGTTTCTACAAGTCTCCTATTGAATTTTAATGTAAAAATGAGATGTGTCTCATGGGCACCAGGGACTCCATTACCTTTATTTTCTGAGAGAGTCTCAGGACCAGTCATCACTTACCTGTTGCTTTTGGATCAGTTCCATCTATCTCAACCCATCAAATAAACAAGTGATAAGTAACAGTGACCCATGTGGCTCCTACACTGCATAGGAATTACAGGTTTGTTTAGTTTTGCAATTAACACATAGTACAGTATCCCTTCCTGAAATTTGTGATTGGGACTCCACAGACATAATTATTTGCTAATTCATTCTCATTTCTCACTTTGACTAGAATTTGTCAAAGAACTTGTGGTAGCAATTTAAGTTTAAAATTGGGGCTTTTAATAGCATTAGGTAGTGATAAAGAAGAGGGTAGTATGAATATTTTTTAATGTTATAAACCAAGGGTTATTGCTAATCATTTTTTAAATCATGGACCACTGTGAGGAATTTATGAAAGCTACAAAGGCACATTTGCTTACAGTAACATAAAATTTTACATTACATTTTAAAGTTTAAAGATTTCTTGAAAACCAGTGGAACTCAGGTTAAAATCTCTGGTTTGGAGGTACCAGTCTCAGCTCAGGGGCACAGAGAGTTAGAAAGAAACCAACGCCTAATTAGATTAACACTAACCTCCACACTAATGGCCTAGAAGATGATAAAGTGTTCATCAAAGCATAAAAATTCTCCAAGTATAAAAACTATTTACTTCAGTCTCTACTACTACATAAGATGTATGACTGTCAACAGAAAATGACAAAGTATATGAAAGGTTAAAAAGAAAAAAAGCCTTGAAGACACAAAGCAATCTTCTAAACCAGACTCAGATATGACACAGATGTTAGAACTATCTGACAGGAAATTTTAAAATAACTATAATTAATATGTTAAAGGATCTAATGGCAAAGGTGAATGACATGCAAGATCTGATGGGTAATGTCAGTAGAGCAATTAAAAGTATAACAAAAAAATCAAGCATAAGTGCCAGGCATGCATAACACAGTAACAGAGTTGAGGAATGCCTTCCATAAGCTGATAGATAAACTCAACACAGCCAAGAAAGGAATAATTAAATTTAGTTAGAGCTATAGAAATTACCCACACTGAAAAACAAAGGGAAAAAAAAAAAAAACAGTGGGGAAAAAAACCATGAGGGAGTATCTGAGAGCAATTTTCTATTTGTTCCATCTGTTCTTTGTTTCCATTAAAAATATTTTAAAATTTTCTTAAAGATTTTCTCTAACCCATGCATTATTCAAAATGAATGGTTTAATTTTCAAATATTTGGATATATTCAAATAACTTTCTGTTATTGGCTTCTAGTTTAATTCCAATAGGTCCAAGAACATACTTTGTATAATTTCTTTTAAGTTCTACATGGTTTGTTTTATAGGCCATAATATGGTCTATCTTGCTGAATTTTCCATGTGCATTTGAGAAGAAAGTGTATTCTGCTGCTATTGGATAGAGTGTTCTAGAAATAAATATCAGGTCAAACTGGTTGATAGTGCTGTTCAGATCATCTACATCTTTCCTTATTTTCTGCCTACTCATTTTTCAATTGCTAAGAAAGATGTTAATGTCTCCAAGTATAATTGTGGATTTGTTTATTTCACCTTTCAGATATATCAGTTTTTCTTTCACATATATTGAAGATCTTTGTTATGTGAATACACATTTATCCTCTTGGAGAATGATTGTTTTCTCAAACTTCTTGAAGTTGACAAAGAATTTTGAGACACAAAACCAAAACTACCAGTCATAAAATTAAAAAATCAATAAATAAAAGTTTATAAAATTGTAAAACTTTTTCTCCTCAAAAGATACACTAGGAAATTTTTTTCAAAGCCACAGAGTGAGACAAAATATTTGAAAAACACATATCTGATACAAGAGTTGTATCTAGAATATACAAAAAATGCTCAAAATTCAACAATAAGAAAACAACCCAATTTTTTCAAATGGGTAAAAGATATGAACAAATACTTCACCAAAAAAGAGATGCAGAGGGCAAATAAGCATTTAAAAAGATACTTAGTTTCATTACTCATTAGATAAATGCAAAATAAAACCACAATGATTTATCACTACTCATCTATTAGAATGATAGTATAGCTAGTATTAGAAGGTATAATACTATACAACCAGCAATCTAGGTATTTACTCAAATGAACTGAAAGTATATATTCACACAAAAACCTGTGTGTAAATATTTATAGCAGCTTTATTCATAATCTCCAAAAACTGGAAACAACCCAAATGTCATTCAACAGAAGAATGGATACACAAACTGTGGTATATCCATACAAGGAATACTACTCAGAAATGTAATAAACAAGGATGAATCTTAAACACATCCTAAGTGAAAGAAGCCAAAACCTAAAGACTATATATTGTATGGTTCCCTTCATAAGACGTTCTTGAAAAGGCAATATAAAGGAATAGTAATCAGAGAAGTGGCAGTCAGGGGTTGAGAATGGAGGAAGGGTTGATATGAAGTGGCAGCATATGGAAATTTTGGATACCATGGAACCATCCTGTATGGTGCTATGATGGTAAATATACAACTTCACATATTTGTCAAAGCCCATAGAAATAAACACCACAAAGAATGAATTTTACCACAGGCAAATTTTTAAAAAATCAACCACATTGTCAGGGGACCCCACGATGGGATTCAGACCATGAAAACCATACCATGTAAAATATTAACATTAGGTGAAGCTGAGTGAAGACTATTTGGGAACTCTCTGTACTATCTTGCAAACTTAAAGTTATATAAAAATTAGAAGATAAGGAAAAGCAAACTACCTAGATACATCACTTTCACCTAATACAACACCACCTCAACACCAAAAAAGAAAGAAATATACAATCTCATAACAAAGCAAAGTTCCTAAAATTTACTAAATGTAATGTTTAAAACAAAAAAGGTTTTGGCAGTCGAGTAGAGCTCCCAAAGCATCATTTTTCCATTTTCTTTCCAGGCACATTTAAAATAATCGTTTAAAGGGTATCCATTTGGAGGTGCTTAAGAAAGATTTCTGAATGAATAAATGAGTTAATATTCAAATTCAACTCATCATCTTCCCCTTAGCCCCAGCACCTTCTTCTAATTTCACAATTTTAGTTAATGATGATTAACTATTTATTGTCTCAGTGCCCCAGACTCAAAACCTTGACATCTTTTCATTCATTTATTTATTTATTTATTTATTTATTTATTTATGGCTGCTTTGGGTCTTCGTTGCTTCGCGCGGGCTTTCTCTACTTGCAGTGAGCGGGGGCTACTCTTCGTTGCGGTGCGTGGGCTTCTCATTGCGGTGGCTTCTCTTGTTGCAGAGCACGGGCTCTAAGTGCACGGGCTTAAGTAGTGTGGCACACGGGCTTAGTTGCTCCTCAGCATGTGAGATCTTCCCGGACCAGGGCTCGAACCCGTGTCCCCTGCATTGGCAGGCGGATTCTTAACCACTGTGCCACCAGGGAAGCCCCTTGGCATCTTTTTAAACTCTAAGTTTTCATCTCAACATTTCTCCCTGCCCTACATACATCAAGTAAGTCACCAACCATGCCGTTTTTATCCCTGCTTTTTATTTGCTTCTCTTCGTCACGATAGTTAAACCTCCCATAAATTCTCATACGTGTGATTACAACATGACTTCGAATGGCCCCCTTTGGTAAAATGGCTGCCAGATAGATCTCCCTTACTTACTCTGACCATGGTGTAATATGCTTGAAAACTTTCCATGATTAATCATCGTCTACTAAATAAATTACATCCTCTTTAGGGCATTTAGTGGCTTCCAGTACTTACCAACACAGGCAAGCTGAACTGTTCATTATTTCCCAAGGACAATATCCATGTTCACAGCTTTCATGCCATTGTTACTGCTATTCCTTTCACCAGAAAGTGCTTTTCCTGTATGTTCAGAGAAATCCAGTCATCTTAGTTCACATTTCATATTCTTCATAAAGCTTTACCTGATTTCCTAAAAAGTGGATGCAAACTCCCATGCCCTCCAAAACTCCATGCCATGTTGCATAAACTTCTCTTATGGATTTTGTCACATTTTTACCTTGCATTATGATTATTTAACCGTCTTATTTATTGCCTCTTTTAATATGAAAACGGGCTGTGCTTCATCTTTATTTTTCCTATTCCCTACTGAACCAGAAAAAGTGCTGATATGTGACCATAAAATGATAGACACAGAATAAATAAGTAAATAAAATATCAATGAATGAATAAGTGAATGTTGACTAAATTGTGACGGAGGAGGAAGTAAAGTTTGGACTAGGAAATGTAAGTTGTTCCTTTTCTCCTATGATGACGTCTATTGAGGAAGAAAACTAGCTTAATGGCAAAGAACACACAATGGTTATTCACAATGTCTGCTGGCTACTGAACCTACTATTTTAGCCACAGGCACATTGGTGACTCTATGACTTTTTCTAGGAGCTTCCATGACAACAAAAGCAGACAGTCTCCTTCAGGCCCTAGAGCTGACTTTGTGAACTCTGGCAATGGCTATCTTGATTCGTAGGAATAGAAGATCTTCCATCAGTTTCCATGTACTGAAAAAAAAAAAGTATTATAAAGACATTTGACTTATCTCTTTTGCATAAAAGAAACTAGGCCAGAAAGAAAGAACACTAGAGCATTTACCTCAGATAATAGCAGTCTCTGTAAAAAGCACCTGCTGACCCATACAAAATTAAGACATCACATGACACATACATTAAAGATACACATCAAATTAAATTCTAATACTCCAAATGACACTCTTCTTTATTAAGCATGATGGAAAGCAAGAGCCTATGAGTGATAGTTATTTTCATATGCAGCCATAGGTAAAGGATATTTTCTGGCTGAAACATCTTTTAACCATCACATTGAAAGTTCTAAACAAAGCAGGCCTGCAATTTTTTCTTTAAAAAAAAAAAACAAGTCTTTCTCAGTGCTCTTTTCCTGCTATGAAATATTTTGCATATTTATGCAAAATTACTTGAAAAATTTTCACTTAAATGGACGGATGTTGCCTAAAATCATTCATAACACAGTAAAAATAAAGAAACCCTCAGTTACTTCTGCTACTTTGTTCACAGGACACATCAATGGCTCTGTATAAATGAACCTTATTCATTGTTGGCTAAAGTTACAGAAGATCCCAATGATGAAATACAAATAACTTACCTACATGTGATTTGGCCTTTAAAATGTTGGATTTAACATGTCCATACTCACCTCTTACTACTTTCGTTTTCCCTCAAATAAAAAACAACAGTAGAAAATTTTTAAAAATTCAACTGTGTATGGCATTTCATTGGACATAGATTCTATGGAGAGCCAAACTCTTTATTCAAAACTCATTGCCTGGTATCATTTAGGTAAACTATTTTTTATAGCCCTGGCACATGGGCAAAAACTTTCTTCCATGGCTGGATTATAATAGTTTATGCATTTAGCCAGCTCTTTAGATGGTTATCTATGTTGTAGCTTTCTCCAAATTCTGGATCACTGAAGTCTATGTTAGCATTCTTAAGGCTTATAATATTTTTCACTGATACATCTAGAATATACACATTCACACAAATTTTGGATTAATTTACATTAAATGCATAATAATCTTTAAAGCCCTTATTCTAAATACTGCTGAATTCTCACTCTAAGAAAAACTGCAATTTATAGACAAGAAGACAGTTTTTTAAAGGAAGTCTCCAGTGAATCCTTTGGCAAAGTGAGTAATCACATTCTAACTTCTGTGTTTTGCAAGTTGAGAAACAAGATTCTCGTTTCGGTATCTCTGGTAGAGGAGATGAGAATGAGGGCACAGAGCATCTCTTGGACGGCCCAAGAGGAAAGGGTGAGATGAGAGGAGAGGGCAGCAGTCCGGGTTCTCTCCCTGGAAAGTTAAATGTCAGCAGGGTTAGGCCTTGCCAATATAAATACAATCACAATGATGGTATAAAAAGACATGCATTTTCACCTCTATTGACTTTTCACGTTCATGGGATAATTATTGTAACATTTTCTTAAAGGGCAAAAAGCTTTTGATGATGAATACATCTCATTACATGGAATTTTACGTGTAATCCTTACATGAATCTCATTGTAATTCAATGGATGAATTACGTGTTAATGCTAGCATAACAAGCCTTTAACCTATTTGACTTAATTACAGGCATATCATCAGATTTACTGGGAAAAGGTTCCTTCCCTAGGCTCTAAAAGTCTTTTCACTTTTTTAACCCTTTGGTTAAACCTTTCGAAGGCAACATCAGCCTCTGTCATGAACAATCTGTCTGTTACTACCACATCTATGGATTTCACCTATAGGAATAGAGGACAGAATAGGGAAGACATCATTTTGCTTAACTTTGTGAATGTCTATATAGATGTTGAGGGCTCCCAGTATGTCTGGTCTCTTATGAGCAGGACCTTTTTCAAGTCAAGAGATACGGTGAAATAGAATAAACTTGGGCTGGGCGTTGGAAATCTAGCTCTGACACTCACTAAGAGGGTAGCTTTAGAAAAGCCAATTAACTCGCATGAACCCCAGTTTCCTTTTCTGTTAAATGGAGATATGATACCACTTGCCTTGCCTACTCACAGGGTCTTGGTGAAGACCTAAGGATGTAATGTAAGTGGTATCTGGAATAGTGTTGTGTGAAAAATAAAACACAGTACAACTAGAGAGTATGGAGGAAGAAGAAGAAGAAGAAGAAGAAGAGGAAGAGGAAGAGGAAGGAGCAGAAGGGGGAGGGGAGGGGGAGTAGGGAGAGGAGAAGAAAAAGAACAAGAAGGCAGTCAACAGTAATACAACAAATCAGCCCTTTAAAGAGCATTAGTAAATATCCAAGGCACATCCATACAAAAATAGGGAATGAATAGGATACCCAAGGAGCACATAGCAGGGATACCCAACTATCTGAAGAGTTCTCAGAGCACACAACAATGAATCTGAGACTAATCTGAGGATAAGTAGGAAAGAATTAGAATGGGAGTTGTTTTGGGGGTGAAGTGGGTATGGAGGTAAGAAGATGGAGGGTCTTCATGATGGAGATTATAACTTGTGCCTTCCTACAAAGTCAGGACCCAGCAAATTTTTGTTGAATTATTGAAAGGGAGAGCATATCTGAGCATAGGATGCAAGATGAGATGGATTGGAGGTTTGATGAGAGGGAGGTGGAGGCATAACTAATGGGGTTCAGTTTTAGAACAGTGACTCTGGCTACTACATGAAGAACTCTGTAGAGGGGGGTGGGAGCAGAGAAGCCAGAGAGCAGAAAATTGCCATGAGTCCATGGCCTTGAAGAGTCAGAGATGGACTCGACTGTTGACTGGGTGTGGGGTGTGAGGATAGTCTGAGGAAAGGGTTAAGGAAACACTGGCATCCCAGATTTAAGGAGAGAGGAAACACTAAGCCAGAGATTCTAAATCTCACCCCCAGTTACAGGAGCATATGGGAAGAAAGGCCAAAATCTTAGCATGTCAGTAGATACTTCCTGAAAGAAGTTCCCTTAGCTGAGTCCTGACAGATGAGGAGGAGTCCACCAAGTAAACAGTAGGAAGCATCAGAAGCACTTATTTCTCATGCATCTGCAGCTGTGCTTCAGGCTACCTGGTGGCTACAGTGTTCTTGCTGAAGCTCTGCCCTTCAACCACTTTCCTCCACTTGTGCTCTTTCTAGAGCCTGGCCTGAAGGGGCAGCCCTACCTGGGAGAAGCTCTCCTCATGGCAATAGCAGAAGCACAAAAGGGCCAATGGAAACATGCAAGGCTTGGAATCAGCACACTATCATTTCTGTCCACGTGCCATCGGTCAAAGCAAGTCATATGACCAAGACTAAAGTCAAGTGCCCAAGGAGGAGGGAGCTGCACTCTGCCTTTCGTGTGAGGTATTGCAAAAAGTTATATAGCAGAGGGCACAGATACAGGGGCTAGGATGAGAGGCAGTGAAGAATGGGCTCAATAATTCCATCTACCCCAGAGGGCTTCTGCATGAATCTCAGGAGAGAATCTTTGTGAACAAAGACTATATGAGATGATAGACCAGAAGCCAGTTTAGTTGCACTTTAGAGGACAGTGGAGGGAAGAAAAAGAGAGAGAGAAACTGGGATGAAGAAAGGTGAGCATGGGCTTCATGAAGGGCTTATTATAAATCCCGGAAGGTACGAAAGTGCTAAATGCCAACAAGCACAGGGCATTCTGGGAGCAGTTAAGGAGCAGCTGGGCCCCTAACCCAGTCTTAGGGGGGTTGCTGGGGAGACCTACCAGGCAGAGAGATGGGGGTGTGCCAAAATTGTAGGACTACAATCCCTTTAACAAAGCTGGTGCTCACTGAACGAAGGCACAGTGTCTTTGTGGTGCGATACTGCATATTTCATCAGGGTTTACACCTGAGCAAAGTAGCCCGGCTCCTCTGTTGTGGTTTGGTGGATCCTGAGAAATGTCCGCTACCCCACATCTAGAGAGCCAACAGCGTCCAGGGTGTGCTGCCCAAGAACAGAGAAGAGGACGGGGAGTCTGGTCCCGTGCTGTGCTGAGCCCAGCCCACCCCGTGACAGGTACTCTGGGGGGATTAAAGTGTTTGTTCTCCTGTCAGCAGGCTAGAGAATCCTCCAAGCCCATGCCAGGGATACACACACAGTAAACACCCTGCTCTGTGAGAGCTGTCCTGTCAAAAACCAAGAGAGCTGACTCTCCTGCAGATCTGAGCATCTCTCTTAGTCCCCTTTCTCTGTAATCACCAGAGGTGGTAACTGATCTCCCAAGAGGATGCCAGATTTCACAGAAGCCTTACTAATTCCTCCCCTTTTTAACGGCCAAGTAAAAGTTGTATGTGGGGTGTGTGTGTGTGTGTGTGTGTGTGTGGTGATTGAGTGAGGGCCAACAAACTCCAGAGAGTTGCTTGAGGTCACACGGAGTCAGTGGCTCAATATGGTTTAGCAAAGCCTCATGCCCAGTCTGGTCCCCAATCCTTTTTATCTAACCACAGAACAAGTTGCCATATGAAGAAAACATAAAAAGCATTAACCTCTGATAAGTTACATTTACTTTTCTTGTGCATTTGGCATTTATTTAGGTTGTTCCAATTTGTGTGGCTTAGTATATAGAGTCCTGTGTGTTGTCCTCTGAATCCTGGGTCTTTTATTTCTGTTGGCATTTCCCTTATTCTTTCATTAAATTTAAAGTTTTCCATTTCAATAAAAGTTGTCTCAAAACAGTCCTTGGCTTTGGTGTCACTGCAATGTGGAATTTAGCAGGATTTTCTTCCCTCCACACTAAGATAAAAAGTCATTTCAGCATCAGCCATTAAAAAACTTTTTTTCCTCCAGTTTTACTGAGATGTAATTGACATTCAGCACCGTATAAGCTTAAGGTGCACAGCATAATGATTTGACTTACACACACCATGAAATGATTACTACAATTTGTTTAGTGAACCTCCATCATCTCATAAGGATACAATATTAAATAAATAGAAAAAAATATTTTTCCTTGTGATGAGAACTCTTAGGATTTGCTCTCTTAACAACTTTCCTATGTAACACACAGCAGTGGTAATTTACATTTATCATGTGGTACATTACATCCCTAGCACTTATTTACCTTATAACTGGCAGTTTGTACCCTTTGACCGCCTTGTTCCAATCCCCCCGAATATCATGAGCTATTCTCCATCAACTGATTTGAATGTTTCCTGGGAGAATAAAATTATTTTAACTGTGATTTCACATATTTTCTCTGGTCATTTGTCTATCCGGTGAAAGTCTCTGGCCTTTAAATATGCCCTAACATTATCCCCACTCACAGCGTAGTCGGGGTCTGTTAAAATCTTTGGTGCATTTCATGTTGGTGCATGCCTGCAGCTAATTTTCTTTGAAATGCAGAGCTGTTGACTTTGGTGTGGCAGCACCGCAGGCTGGACACAGTGGTCTCAAGGCCACCGAGAGGCCACTTTCTGAAAAGACCGAAATAACCCCCAGAAAATAAAGGGCTTCCCTTGATGCAATCTAAGCAGCCCATACTTATCTGCTTTGCACTAACTGCCAAGCATATGTGGTGAGATTCATAGATTACCCGAGTACAAATGAACATAAAGATGAACTCAATTCCCTTTGCCACCATGTTTTTCTAAAAGACTGAAATCCACTTGAAAAATAAGAACAGTTCTCTATTTCTAAAGATTAGTGTTTAAAAGATCACATCGAGCTGGAAAAAACAAACAACATCACGATTTCAAATAATGTGGTTTATCATAAAATAGGTTTCTAAATTGGAAAGAAAGTCATTACAATTAATTGTGATGACAGAGTCATTAATGAGCTTCAAGGCCACATCTAAGGACATTCTTGCCTGCTGTGCTCGCAGGGCTGGAACTAGAGTGTGGTGGTCTCCTCAGGCACAAAATTTCAGGGGGTGCCAGAAAATCAGTAGTCAAGATAAATATTTTAATGCAATACTTATAAGACCAAAATTATGCAGAAAAATCCATAATGAACAAAATATCAAAACTGATTGATCAAAGTGGATTGATAGTAAAGTTCCTGCTCTTCAGATGGGTGTAATACCAGAAGATGGGCAGAAAGGGTGATTAGTTTGAAATGTGTGCTTATTGGAGCAACAGCCTATATGTTCCAAGGGACTTTACAGAGAGAGAGAGCAAGAGAGAGAACTATGCATATTTAGTGTTGTGTTTTATCCACCTTAGATTAAAAAAAATTAGAAAATTGGAGAAGAAGAGAGAGTCTATAGGAAAAGGAAAAAGAAGCTTTACAGCAGCTCAAGACCGTCATTAACCTTGATCTGTTCCATCTACTTAGGGACCCCTACTTTGAAGAGGAGATGACATTCTCTGGTTTCTCTCTGTGCTCTGCAACTGGCTTCATTCTTTTACTCATGGGCATCATACCCCAGGAACGATAGTCATGTTCATGTCATAACTCTGTGCTCTCTCAGGGCCTGGCTTTCAGGCCAAGGGGACGTGGAAATCGACAACAATAACTCAGGTAATTAGGCAAAAATATCTGGCTTAAATTATCCTGAGAACCATCTTGTGGAATACATTAACCATTCAAATTGTATTTGAAGACAATGGAGAAAAAAATGTTGGGTATGAAAAATTCAGGTGTTATAACATGCATTCAATGAATATAACATAGTATTGAATATAACATAGTATTGAATATAACATAGTATTCAAGTGTGAAGTGTTATACATCACAATCGTTGGAATGGGGAAAGTAAGACACTAAAGCATTGCTTAGGGAGAGGGAGTTTCTGAGCAGAGGGCAAGCATGCATCCCATGTAGGGCAAGATGAGGCCACAGTCTGGGTGGCACTTTATATTTTATTAATTTCCACTGCTGAGAACTTCAGATCTTTTCATTATTAGTGTATTTTACTGAGCTTATGCCTCCAGGTTTTTTAAGTAAAGGGCACAATTTTTAAAAATTAAACTTTAAATCATCATGCATTAAAAGCTGTTCATTACCATGAATATATTTAAAAATGGGGTGCTGAAGTTATCACATAAATCTCCCAAACTGAAGTGAGGTAAAGGGAAGATTACCTTTGAGAATGGGAAACCCTGGAAAAATAAGCTAGGTCAAAGAGGACAACGTCCATGTTGGTTCGATCTCACCACCTTTATGTCTAATCACCTGGATCCAATGAATGGACTCATAAACCCATCCCACTCATTCATTCATTCACTCAACAAATATTTATTGAGTGCCTACTTTGGGTCAAACACTGAACTAGATCTTGAGAATAACAGTTCCAGTTCCTGCTCTCATGGAGCTTACAGTCCTGTGCAGAAGGCAGCCTTTAAGAGAATCATCATGTAAATAAATGTAGAAGGATACCTAACTCAGGGACCTGAACAAAGCTAGGGCTCAGGGGAGAATTTTCTGAGAAATTGAGATGTATATTCAGATAGATTACAGCTAACTTGGTGAAAGGGTATCTGCATGGGAATAAGGGAAGCATTTGAGAAAAGGTGCAAAGAACAAGCCTATGACAATGGACAATGGCAATTTTTTTAATTTTTTAACTTGAAGTATAGTTGATTTACAATACTGTGTTAGTTTCAGGTTACATCAATGGGGAGAGGGAGGAAGAGACAAATTAGGAGTATGGGATTAAAAGAAACTGGCAAATTTTTAAAGGTTTAAAGTGAATGCAGAGAATTAGCAGAAGATGTAGGCAGGTGTGGGTCAATACTGGAACTAGAGCTAATAGGAAATTGAGAAGAGGCGGACAAGTGGAAATCTAGAAGGATGCAGCTGGAAAATCTGAGAAAAGGTCACCAATAGCTTCAGTTTGGGGGGCTGGAGTGCAAATAGGGAAACAGACTCTCAGGGAAGCTTATAAAGCCCATCTCATCATAGAGTGAGCGTTTCCAGAGAAGTCTGTGAGGCTGGTGGATGTGTGACAAAACCACACGTCTGAATCCCGCGGCTGCCTGAGATCAATGGCTTCCCCTTCCCCTTGCCTTTCAAATCTCACATCAAGTCATGTCGTCAGGATTTCTAACTCAGGACCATGAAGGGAAAGGGATCCTAGAAATTTTGGCTCCCAGTCTTAGGCAGAAGAGTGGTGATGGGAACAGCAAAGCAGGCACAGATCATTTAGGGCTTGTTATCCAGCTTAGAATTTGAGATCCAATCCTAAAATCAGTGGGAAGCCATTGCAGGGAAAAGTGTAATTAGAAGTTCACTTCTTCCACTGTACGCTGGCTGTGCTATATACAGACTAGAAGGTAGCCAGGGAGAAGCAGAAATACAGGTTAGAAGACTTGTAAAGCAAGAAATGATATTTGGACTAGAGTAGAGATTGAGAGAAGTAAAAAGATTAAGATAGAACTTTGTTACGAATTGAACATGGGCGGTGAAGTGGAGAGAGGAAGCATTAGAAATGCACACGGGTTTCATCGTTGGTTCAGTTCTCCCACAATCTTTAGATTCAGAGACAGTCAGGATCACAAGGACCTTCAGGTCAATTTGACTAACCCAGTCCCTAACTCTGACTGATTACTGTCTTTATTCAATGCCTCCCTCGTTGATGAGGTGAAGGGTGGATGCATGCTTGTTTCAAGAATTATTTTCAATCCACACAATTTTCATGTCTTTGCATGAAAAAGTCACTGTACCAGCACAGATTTAGGAATTATAGTGTAAGCATTTTCTTTTTTTACTGCACATGAGTTGTAGCCGGAGCAGCAAGCTAGACAAGAACTAGGACAAGTGAAGTTCAGCGTTCAGTGAAGACAGGTCCCCCCCACTTCCGAAGCTGTGTCTGGATCAGTAATCAGAAGATCAGGTTTAGAAATGGGTAAGAGTGGAGCTTAAAGGGGATTTGAAGGTGATGAGAAGAAACCCTATCTCTATATGGACAGAGAAAGAGATACTGCAGGTAGTGAAGCCAACGCTCCTCGCCATCTCCTTTATCTATCTTGGAAGCTCTGTGGGTTGGCAGGAGCTGCCTTACTTCGAGAGGAGTGCTAAGATAAGTTAATTATGTGTTTGTATTTGATACCATTTGTTAGAAAAAAATGCCAACTTTTTACCATTCGGCAATGTAGCTATTGTAAATGAGAAACGCTGACAATACAAGTGTGCCTCATTCTAAGTAAATTTGATGGTAGGCTTTCAAGTTTATAAAACCTTATCAAATTCGTAGGAAGCTAATGTCTTTCTGAAACCTTGAACTTGGGGATTTGTGAATCATGAATGAGACGGTGAGACCTCCTGGCAAAGTGCAATGTTGCAGCCTAGTACACATACGGAGAATAATGACCTAGGCTTGGTTTTAACTTTTAAACCAGGAAAGGATGCGACAGAGTTTTGCTGGGTTTGAGTGTGAAGTCAAGGAACTGGCCAGAAAGAAAAAAAATACGTATGTGTCCACCTGACCCAGGAAGAAAATAAGAGGGAGAGTGACACCTTACTTTCGGAAGAAAGGATATCCTCAAGTTAAGAAAATGCCTTAAGGAAAAAGTAAATTTTTAGTTTAAAACTTTCTTCAGCCAATAAACATCTTATAATCCAGAGATGTACTAGGAGGCCCCGTAGCTCTAGAATTGGTAACATCTTAACCACTTTTACCCCAAAACACTTCAACTCTCTCCATTTGTGAATTTTCCTCTGAAGGCATTTATTTATTTATTTATTTATTTTAATTTTTTATTTTTATTTATTTATTTTTTTTAATGCTATTCTTGTCTGCTTACATTCTTTTTATGTATGTATGTATGTATGTATGTATGTATGGCTGTGTTGGGTCTTCGTTTCTGTGCGAGGGCTTTCTCTAGTTGTGGCAAGCCGGGGCCACTCTTCATCGCGGTGCGGGGGCCACTCTTCATCGCAGTGCGCGGGCCTCTCACTATTGCAGCCTCTCGTTGCCGAGCACAGGCTCCAGACGCGCAGGCTCAGCAATTGTGGCTCACGGGCCGAGTTGCTCCGCGGCATGTGGGATCTTCCCAGACCAGGGCTCGAACCCGCGTCCCACGCATTGGCAGGCAGACTCTCAACCACTGCGCCACCAGGGAAGCCCTATTTTTAATTTTATAACAAACTCCAATCAGAAATAGCATTCGCCTTCAAGGAATATGTTTTATAAAAAACTTCATTATAAGATATACAATTGTATTTTATCAACATTTTATAGACATGTTATAGGAGATACATGTTTATTCTTATGAAAAGGTCTTGAATAATCGAGCTTCTCTAAAACATCTAACTGTAAAACCATTATTTCAATTTTAAAATAAAAATGTGATGATATGCAGTTACAAAAACTGATTCTTCATCACTGTTATTCAGAAATGCAATGCCTCTCTCTTCTTTATAACTCCTTATTTAATATATAGTTGTCAACCAATGAAGCATGAAGCATTGAATAAAATTACTTTCAAATATAAAATAACAATGTATTTGGAAAAATTAATTTTATTTCCTCTACTGAAAGCAAATTTTCAAAAATTGTGATGTATTATTCAAACTCAGAAGGACCAATAGTGAAGATGCTAGAAAAAAAATTAGTGGCAGCATCTAAAATAACAATTTTCAAGTTGATGGATGACACAAAACCATTTGAGAGGGACTCCTTTGCATCTTGAGTGGGATCATGATGGTTTATAGCATGTTGAATGGTAATGTAGTAATGCCCCAAGGTGGTCTGAGATCATTAACTCTCATCAACCTCTTAACAGCACCCCCAGGTCACATTCCTGCTGCATTTCTAATGTTGTATTGTATGAAAATAGCATAAGGGAAATAACCTCTTAAGTTTTTGCAAACATTAAATGAGATAATGCATGTAAGGCACTTAACACCATACCTAACATAAAGGGAAGGCTCAATAAACAATTGCCATCATTGTAGTTTAACCTTCTTGCCAGCCAGAAAAATCCATTAGCTGAAACAGAAGGACAATTTATAGATTGGGGGTTGAGGTGCTCTCAATAATTTATACTCTGTCATCTTCACCTATCGACAATAAAAGAGAATCAACTCCAGATCAGCTAATTATTCTTTGTGTGTGAGTTTCAGAGGGGGGTAAACCATACAAATGTCCTAAATCTGAAAGAATTTCATAAAATGCCTCCAGGTTTTAAAAGTTCAAAAGAGTACTTAAAAGTCCACAATAATCTGTGCTGCCTGTATGAGCTGAATCAAAGACAGGGTTTTAATTCCTAATTTATAGAGTAACTCATGTGGGACCATGAGACTCACCAGCAGACTTCTTGGCACAGATGTGTTTCAATCTGTCAAATAGGAGTATTAATCATATATTATCTTGTTAAAAAATTTCCACAGAGGGCTGTGAAGCTAGGAGTTCAGACAACCACAGTTCTCTTCCCTTGCCGTTTCTCCTTTACTTCTTTTCTATAATCAGTATGCTCCAATAGTCTTCACAATTGAGTTTGGCCAAAATAAGCAATACCTTTGTCTCCCGATTTAAAGAGAAAAATCACAGTGGTTTGAATGGCAAAGGCATTATGTTGATTATGTACCAGAGAAATCCAGAAGTAGAGCAGCTTCAGGCCTGTTTTGATCAGGGCTCTACCTGTGTTTTTGCACAAATGAATTGTCTCTCTGCCCTCCTTCATAGTCAGCCTTGCCTTCAGGCTGGCTTCCCACATGGGGCAAAAGGGCCTCACTAAATCCAGGTGTTACATCCACATATGACTTTTCCCAGGAAACAGGATTTTTCTTCCCCTCTTCATCAAATACAAGTCCTGAGCTTCCCTTTGATGGAGCCACCTCTTGTTCTGTGCCATCCTGCAAACCAATCCTTCTGGCAGAGAGAGGAAACTATACTGAGTGACTCAGCAGGTGGAGGGCAGAATTACTGCTACCCACAGCAAGGCCACGACACGGTGAGGAAGTGATGGATGCTGAGCCAACCAGAAGTTGTACCACTTGTCAGATTCTATCACAGGGACCAGAAAGTAGCTTCAAGGGACTTACCGAGATTCTTTTGTGATCCAGCTCTGCTGTATTTACCACCCCTGAGATCTACTCAAGTCCCAGATGGCCAAAGAACAATCTGAAAAATATATTTCTTTCTCTGCTAAAAATCAGCACTCCTCTGACAACCTTGTTCTGGGAAACAAGCTTGTGTATTGTTTCTATTTCCTTTTCACTTGAGATGAATTCTTTTCATAAAACGCCTTGGTCTTTTTGACCTGAAACAAATAGACTGCCAGGTTTTTCTCCAGCAAAAATTGGTTTACTTGGGATCAGCAAAGAATTGCAATCTGAGGTCTGCAAACACAGTGAGCCATGTGCAAGTACTGTACATCAGGGAGAGGAAAACTCTTTGATAGAAGGGAAAAGGAAGGTGGAAGGACTAGAGTAAACAAAGAGTCTGTGGCTTTTCATTGGCTGAGTTTTGACAGCCTCTCACTGGCTGAGCTCCGGCCAGGCAAGAGAAGGACGTCTTTCTTCTTCCTGTTGGGCTCTGCTGTCATAGAGCATGAGAGCTCCCCCTTCTGGCCTCCCCATTCTATTTTAATCGAGGTTTCTGTTTATTAATTTTTATAGTCCCTTATATAAATAGGCCCTTGATTAATCCCTCCTGGACTGTGGGGAATATGGCTTAAATTGGTGTCTAGGAACTCAGCTGTACATTTATACTAAAATCTTACATGGAAACAAATAATTTTATAAGAACAAATTGAGATTCAAAGTCTCCGGATATAAGTCAATGAATGAGTGAGAAAGTGTAAATAGAAATCATATGGATTTGTCCCTGGATGGATTTCAGCACACAGCACCATATGTGTCCATGTTTTAAGGGTATGAGGTAGGAAATGCTGTAATGTCATATTGCACTTTGTGTGACCCTCATTTTTTAGATTGAAGGAAATAACCCAAAGACCTTCAGGTCCTGAAATTTTCTCAAGAGTTTTCAAAAATGATTTAGAACTTGAATGAAATATTTTAACACGTTTAAATCCTTTTCATAAAAATTGTTTTCCTTTGTGGAGTTTAACTGAAAAGGTAATGAGCACACTTCTTTTCCATGTATTTAATGTGTCAAAAGTACCGTTTTGCTGTTCATCTTGAAAGGAATAAATACAGATCAAAAGGAAAGACAAACACCAAAAAAAGCTTATTGGGAACTGAGGGGGAAAACATATATTTTTTCCCAAACTCTCTCAGGCCACCCAGGCTATCCACTGAACAGAATTTTATGTCTCTCTGTGTGTATATGTGTTTGTGTGTTTAGGTAATTTTGAGTTTTCCTAAAGGTTGCATAACCTTTTTGAGCTATGGACTCCTTTGGCTCTCTGGTGAAACCTATGAAACCCTCCTCAGAAAAATAAGACTAGTAAAGAAATGAAGTATATTAAAACACAGTTGTCAAAATAAATATGTGAAATAGTAATATATGTGCTTCTTTATTAATGTGTTCAATAATAAGATTGTTATGGGCTTAATGTTTATGTCCCCCCCCAAATTCATATGTTGAAAGCCTATCCCCCCAATGTGATGGAATTAGGAGGTGTGGTCTTTGGGAGATGATTAAGATTAGGTGGGGTCTTTGGGAGATGATTAAGATTAGATGGGCTCATGAGGGAAGGGCCCTCATGAATGGGATTAGTGCCTTTAAAAGAATCACAAGGAAGTTTATTTCCTCTCTCTGCTCTCTACCATGTGAGGATATAATGAGAAGTCAGATGTCTGCAAGCCAGAAGACGCCCTCACCGAAGCTGACCATGCTGACATTCTGATCTCAGACTCCTAGCCACCACAACTGTGAGATGTAAATTTCTGTTATTTATAAGCCACTCATTCTCTGGTAGTTTTTAATAGCAGCCTGAATGGCCTAAGACAAAGATCTAGAGGCAGGCCTACTAACTACCATAATTTTGAAATAATTACAACTGGGAATGATATTTTGAGATACCTGTGAAGTTGTCATGTGATATGAAAACATCTGTGATGCTGGTAACAAAGTCACAGGTACTCCTGATTCTACAATAATCTGTTGCCTTAACTAAGGTGACACAGCTGAGATTCAAACCTCAGGCAGTCTGACCCTAGATTCTGCTCTCTCAACCACGTTACTATTCAGCCTAAAACAGAGTTGTGAGACAATTTAGCTCAAATCAACGATTAAGCAAATAAGATAACGAAGATTCAGAGAGCAGGAATAACTTACATCAGCAGCTATAGTTAAGGAGTGTTTGGTTTGGTTTTGTAGCTCTCAAATATATGGAATTGCACTAATCATAATTATTGTTTCAAGACATACCACCATTACTGGTCTATGAGTGGTCCTCTTTACTTTAATTAATGAAGTAATTTAAATAAAATAATGAATATTCATAACCTCACCACCCAACCCAAGGACTCGACATTGACAGTAACTTACATCCACCACCCCTATGCTATCCTTATTTTTTTTACAACTTGAGATAGCCAGAATGTTTATTGTTCTTTTACACACACACACACAAACACACACACACTTCTTTATCACAATATAGGCGTGCTTAAAGAACGTTGTTTAGTTTTAGTAGTTTTTGAATTTTTTTTATAAAATGGAGCTTATGTTTCATGCTCAACATCACATTACTAGGATTCATCCACATTGCTGAGCATACCTATAGTTCAATCATTGGCTAAAAAAAAAACCTGACAAGATCCAGCTCTATGCTGTTTTTAGGAAATACATTTGAACCCCAATGTCCTAAGTGAAAGACCAGCACCTAAACCACTACTACAGAACGCTCACTCTTTCCCTCCAAGCACGCCTTCCCCTTCTGAGTGGCATATTTATTTGGAGGGAGTTCTTGGCAGAAGCCTTGAATCACAGCAATAGGCGGCTGCTAACCACCACCTTTGGGTACCTTTGGATAGGGCTGACTTCTTATCTGAAACACGTAAATAAATTGGCATTGAGCATCTCTGACCTGGTGGAGAGAAAAGGGAAAATCCAGCTCAAAAGTGTGCAGAGGCCAGCAGTATGGGCCTACTTGGGAAGGAAAGGTAGCTCGAAGTCACAACTGATTGGGCTGTGAGGAAAATCCTCATGTTGCTTCACTTGGGCTAAAACCAAAAGCCAAGCATGGCTAGACCTTTGGGGGTAGGACTCAGTGCCATGTTGCTATGGTGATTCTTCCACCAGCTCAGAGGCTTCCTCTGCTCTCTAGCAGAGCCCAGCCTCCAAGGTGGGAGGGGGTGAGAGTGGTGGGGAGAAAAAGATAGGGCTGCTGAAGCCAAGGACAGAAGAATTCTACTGCAGGAAGACCATGAGATGAAAATGCCCTTCTGCTGTGTGTGTGCACATATGCGTGTACATCTGTGTGCATGTATGCGTGTACCCACATTGGGGGGGGAGGGATGAAGAATGGATTTTCTCTGCTATGTGTCCGCCCTAGGAGCTTAGCTTTAACTAATTCATTTAAAACTTACCCTCTCCCCAAATGATGATAACTAACTCAGGTAACTTTATGTTGCAAAATTCCTTTTTTCTGGGACTGTGAAGATGTCTTATGAGTAATCCCCTCCACACCACATGCACATGTGCACACACACACACACACACACACAACATATACCCTTCTGCCATCTTTTCTAAACAAACAACAGATTGCATTGCTGCTGTTCAGAATATTATGCCAGGAAAACAAGGGGGAAAAAACCCAACTTCTTCATCAAGATTCAAACCAAATGTATGTGCCTACCAAGTGATATACTGCACAATTATAAACATTTCATAAATGTTCATCTAAGCCCATGCCTGCGAAGATTCAGGGAAATTGCTGCCCAGCCCCACTCTCCGGAGAAGGGCCATATGAGAAAGTGAGTCATATTTGCCATCTGCCCAGTGCATTCCAGAACGTTCAGCAAGGATTCTCTTTAAGGTCACTCATAATCCTCATTTTACAGATGGACAATGGGAGTGAGGAAGAGAGGTGATGTGCTGCCTTTCTCCACTGCTTCTCTCAGGAGCCACAGAAATCAGCAAGCTCCTTTTATTCACTGAAATCATTAAAAAAAAAAAAAAAAAAAAAAGCAACAACTTTTGCCAGATCATAGGGGCAGATTTCAGAGTGTGATCATTTTTCACCAGGAAACATGGCATCTACCATGGTTGCCACGAAGTATAAAATGAAGAACATATTTCTTTCTCCTTTCTAGGGTAACACAACTTGAAACACAACTTGAAACTTCCAATGGCAGGTACTCATAGGCCACTGTACCTACCAACAAAAAATCTGGGTAAGCCCCTCAGAAGAACTAAGGCCCTATTGTATTGTGGCATCTTTGTGATATTTTAAAAGTGAAATAAAATCAAGATGCGTAAAACCTATTTATTTTTTCAAAATGGAAATTTATAGTCATAGCAAAAAAAAATAAATTAAAACTAGAAAGCCTCCTCTATAGCAATAGTCTCCAATGACATTCCCAGAGTATGTCATTATTCCGTATATGACTTCAGGCAAGTTACTTTAAACTTCCTCATTTTTTTATCTGTAAAATGGGGCTATACATTGTACCAAACTCTAAAGTGATTTTGATTATTCAGTGTCATGTAGAGAACTTGGCACAATGCCTAACACAGACTAAGAGCTGAGTAAATGTGAGGAATCCTCTCACTGTGCCAAGTTCAAATGTCTTACTTGAACTGGTAAGTGACTCCCCTTCCCAAGGGAAGTGTAAAGAGAACCCAGCTTTGTGAATTAGAGACAGGCATTAGCAAAATACTGGCCACTGACAAATACATCCTCAAATTATTATTGAGCATCCTTTACTTATCTTTTACATGAAGAAGGACCACTGTACAATTTCTAAAATCATGACAATACTTTCTGCCCCAAGGTGAACTCTGCTGCAGACTTCAGTGAGCTGAAGTGGAGAAACCATATGCAGAAAAGAATACAGGTTGTTTCAGGGCATAGATTCCAACTTCGTGGTATAGATGTGGGCAGCTGGGCAAGTTGCATTAGCTTGGCAGCCGCTAAGCCTAAAACAGCTCCTTTGAATAAAGGTTTCCAGCTGACTGCACAGCTAAGTGGCAAGGTCGTGAATGGCCTTAGGTTCTGGGAGACAAGGCTTTATCCACAATCGAAGAAGAGCCCTTACTTCAAGGATGTACAAGGAGGAGGGCATACCCCCACCCGTCTCTTGAGTCACAAACACATATGCTTGGAAGGAAGACCCACACACACACAAATGCTGTCACCTTTAAATAAGAGAGAATGGTTGATTGTTACAGAGAGTTCCATAACTCAGTGGGTGTATTCATTTGTAAAGCTCTTGACGTAACATGATTTCTCCCTGTACACACCCTGAGACAAATTGCTATTCATCTCAATTAGCAATTGATAAACATGAGGTAACTAAATTATCAATAGTTTGTGGCCAACGTCATCATGGAATCCTAGATTTGAAAGCAGCTGAAGAAAATTTAGACATCACCTAATTCACTGTCTTCATTGTATGAAGAAAACACAGTCAAGAGAGAATTGTTGACTGGTCCAAGCCCTCATAATTCATCACACCAGATAAGAATGCAACAATTCAGTGCTGCTTCCAAAACTCAGTAAGATTAATAATTCAGTTGAGAAACTGTCACCACCACCCAACCTGAGGACCATGACTCAAATATTTTATCAGTTTAACCATAAAGAACACTCTACTGAACCCCATTAGTTCTAAGAAATGGGCAGCCACAGACTGAATAACCTCTTCCTCTCTGGAAATCTCCCAAAACTGTTCTTCTGTTCAGTTGCAACCAAACAAGGACAACCAAATACAATACCTAAAGACCAATCACAAAACTTCCCCAAACCCCTTCCAAAAACCTCACCCTAATACATTGTCTTCTTTTTACTTTGTAAAGTTCACCTTCCTTTCAAACTCTCTTTGAACTCCTGCAGAAGCAAAAGTGATGGGAGATGTTTCTCTTGCAAGCATATGAATAAATGGTCTTTGCTAATTTTGGTTTCTTGCTTAGTTTTGGTTTTGGGACAGTAGAATTTGCATATGAAGTGTTAGTTAAAAAAAGAAAAACCTGCTCATTGAATAACAATTTTAAAACATAGATTTTAGAATGCAGTGGCTCTTCGATACCTTAACAGATATCCATCCATGAGCTGTTTGGGCTGAGGCAGTGAAAAACTCATGTATGATTCTCCAGAATCTTTCTTCCTCTGTTACAGCTACCAAGAATATTTCAGACATCAAGTTCTCTGTCATCTTGTGTCCCTAAGTCACTGATCATGTAGAAATTCATACTGATTCATTTTTCACATGTAGTGTGAGTGAGATATAAAATTGTGTGTGTCAAATCGTGGAAATTTGGGGAGATTTTTGTTACAGCACTGTAACCTATCCCATCCTGACTAATACACATCGAGCAATTGCACAAGAGAAATTTATTCGCTTAACATTGTGGGAAAGAATTGATTTAACATAGTTAATTTTTCCCACTGATGGCCCACTTCATCTGAAATTTAGGAAGCTTTAGCCCAGGCATGGAGACTAAAGAAGACATAAGGGAGACATAGACACGGATAATGGTGAATACCAAGTCAACCCATGGTAAATGCTATAATAGAAAGATAAATAAAGTGCCCTGAGAGCACAGAGTGGGGTTGGGTTAGCTGTGATTAAGAGAATCTGTGGAGGACTCAAGAAGAATACATCATTAAATCTTTGCCTAGAAGAACCTCTCTGGGTGTGGATGAGAAACAAGGGAAAGGAAACAATACAAATAAAGGCTCACTTTGCACTTCTGTTGGGCTACAGGGCTAAATAAATAATTAAATAAGAGCCTACTGTAGTCCTCTGTGTTTTGGCGACTGATAAAATCAAGAGATCATTTTCTAGCTGCTAATTTATCTCACTGGGCATCAGCTTGAGAAAGATGATACTTTATGTAGGTAGCTCATGGCTGTTAAAGTGTCCTGGAGCCACTAGATTCTAAAAACTTGAAAACTTAAAATTGTTTTTCAATGAGTAGGTCTTTTAAATAACACCTTCGAATTCAAATTCTACAGTGTCAAAAATAAATTTTAGTTAGAAACCAAATTAGTGAAGTCTGTTTATTCAAACACTTGCCCTAGCAAAGAAAGCATCTACTGTCACTTTCACTTACATCTCACTGTGTCCACCAACCCCACACTGTTATACCATGACCCTTCCCGAGGGGCTCCATCGACATGGTGTTCTTTCTTACTCTGGTAAACAATAACCCAGGTTTGTCTTATCAGGAGGTTATTTTGGGCAGCCAGCATTCAACAATTACCACCTTTCCAGTTTCCAATATCAGTTTAGTCACTACCTGTGACCTGATCACTAAGCCAAAGTGACATGTTTTTGTTCTGCACCACCCTGTTTCAGGTACCAATTTCTATATTAGTCAAGATGGACTGATTATACTGTGGTAACATAACCCTGAAATCACAGTGACTGAATACAACAATAGTATATTTCTCACACATGCGACATGATCATTGTGAGCCAAAATAGGGCTGTCCTTCACATAGTTACTCATGAACACAGACTGACAGAGGCACCACCATCTGGAATATTGTTATCCTCCAAAACAGAAGACAGAGACGCAGCAGGATCTTTCACAGGATTTTTGCTGCCTCAGCTTAGCACTGACAAGCATCATTCTCATTGGCAAGAACTATCCAGATGGTCCACCTAACTTCCTGGGGCCCAGGAATGTAGGAAGCATATTTGATGAAAATGATTGTCCCTGACACACTAAGGTTGTGTAAAGATATCACCAATAAGAAAAATGAAGAGACTGCCAACTAGGGGCTTCAAATCTCCCGAAGAAAAAACACTATCAAAACACAAGACACAAGATAAATACCATTTTGAAGTCACTTCCTTCTGGAGCTGCCTCAAAATCCAACCACGATTATTTGCAGAGGACTATCAGCAGATTGGCTGGGTCTAGACACTCCTTGCCACTCCCCGCCCTTTGCTCCAATCTAGACAAAAAAAAAAAAAAAAAAAGAGTCTAGGTCATTTGTGAGTATTCTGAATCACTCCTGGTTTACCCACTCGAATGTTCTCTTGATCAGATTTGAACTTGAAAGATTGGAGAGTTTAAAAATGACCTGCTAACCTGGGAAACTTCTGCAGTTCAAGATAGTAATACAACTGAGCCTACTCAGAACAAATGTGAATAAAGCAACTTGGAAAACCCTAAAATCATCACAGACTCTAGCAGATATGAGTAAGTCCACCACCCCACACTGGAAGTTTTGTTGGATTTGAACATCACTGTCATATTAATTCATTCCTGGGGCAGGGGTTGGGGGCCTCTCTTTATTCACCTCCTGGAAATCTGGTTCCTCCATGAGGTTCTGTGTTCCAGAATCCCGTTTCAGTGCTTTAGTGCCTAGTCATGAGTCTAATCAAGTCCACATAAATTGAGTCCGGTAGTTTCATTGTAAACATCTTTGCTGCAAGCAATTTCACTGCAAATGATTTTGCCACACAACTAATAGGTTGTAAGATAATTGTGCTGTAAAAGATAAAAATAACAAAAATAAAATAAAATAGGGACATTAAAAAGGACATAATGAATCATGAAAAACTAATAATAAACATTTTTAAGATTTTATTATGAAAAAGAAAATACAAAAAATATTTGAATTCGTTTAAAATGTGTTATTCATGGTTATATTTGTATTCAGGTTCATCTTACAGGAAGCAAGGATTCTTCCTTTCTCAAAGTGGATCATTAAGGATTCAGGATCTAATGTTGGACCTTAAGTTCTTTACAATATTAAAAAGTCTGCTTGAAAGTCTTTTCATATTTCCCAGGAGGTAAAACAAACAGAGGAGGGATACTGCTATTTCTTGTCAATATATGTAATGTATAAAACTGGTAGTGCATATCTGGGCTACATTTAAGTGTTCCATCACATGCCCAGTGTTTATATTTCCCCAAGTCATCTAAGCCAGATTCTGTGCCAAACACCAAAATCCTGTCTGCATCATGTTCTCCACTATCAAACAGCAAAACTTTTTCAAGAAACTTATACTCATCAGGAATCAGGTAACCATTTCTTTTTTGGGGGATAGGAGGAACTTGATTCTTCCTTTGCCTCCAACTTCTAATATAGTGTCATAACTGTGGTAAAGACAGCATTAAAGGACAAGGCATTGCATCTAAATTAGCTAAAGAATAGGTCGTTAATGCTCTCAAAAACTGTTGTGAATTACCAGCCACCTCTTTTATATTTGCCATAGCTTAGTAAACTTTTGGTCTTAATGGGTGGGAGGGACGCCTGTGTTCACCGAAGGATTTGCAAACTGCTATGTTATCATTTTCTAGAATAGTATGCAATCTGGCTTTACACCCTCTTTTTTCACACTTCCAGTAAGTTTGCTTATCACCGTATTTTCTATCAGGTCCATATACATAGTTGTTACCATCCACTATTTTAATACCACCACATTTACTCATCACTGTATAGACCATTTTGAGGCCTAATATGTATACATAAAAATGGGAGTATTGCATCAATGGAGAAATGAAACCAAAATGTCAACCAGTTGAAACCAAACTTAAGGAGAAAATACCTAGAACCCACATACATTCGTACATTTGTTCTCATTCGTTTGGATTGTGAGATGCCTGTTGGAATTACTGTGATCCTGAGGCTCTGGATGTCAAAGCCCTGATAAACTGAGATAAACCACCTGAAAAACATGATGAGTGACAGCCTTTTGCAGGAAGTCCCTTCTGAGCAACAGTGATGCCATGTTGCCCTCTCCATAGTACTCTATCTATTCCCAGGTCTATTCCAAATCCAAGAATAGCTGCAAGCAGAAGAAAACGAATACCCAGAATCTAAAAGCCTTTCTGTCTGCCAAGAGGACAGACTGCAGAGCTGCAGGTGCTCAGGAAACCCAAGACGGCCCTCTCTAGACCAGCCAAGGCTTGGAAAATAACAATCATGTTTGCATTTTTAAAAAAATAAATATTTAACGTGTATGCTTCCCCCCCACCCCGCCTTACTTCATCTTTCTTTTTGTCTTTACTTCCATCCCCCTGAAGGCAAGCCATGCTGGTGGTTCTCACAATTATTTCAACCCCTGAAAAGGCACCAACTTCATCTGTGGAATCAGCCTGTCATGCTGGACACATCTATTGAGTATGGTAGGCAATCGCTTTTCATTAAAGTGTACAAATAAAATCAGATGGAAGAGCAAGTGCTCATACCTCTGTAAGGAGTGACCATGGGAGCCCCACGGAGAGGCAGATTCTGATCACGTCAAGACAGAACAAAGCTGGGAGGGAAGGAGAAGAAAGCAAAGGGCTTCCCAGAGAATGGGGCCTGGGATCTTGATGCTCTATAGCGGAGGATGCAACTATCAACCTCAAAGGAGGGGGGGCAGTAGGAGTAATGGTACCCAGACTCTGTGCTTATGACAAGTGAGAACAAAGAACTCAAAGAATGCATCCAGCAGAAAGACCTTTCGGAAGCTCTGCTCACATTGGCTAAGGGGACCTTGAAAGAGAATGGTCTTTACCAACACAGAGAAGTAACACTCTGCAGTGAATTGCAGAAATAATGCTAGGATGAGGGAGAAAGAAACCCTAATTCATGTCTTAAAATAATAGAATCTTAAAGTGAGATCATTTATTTCATCTGTTATTTTCTAAATAAGGAAACTGAAGCTCAGGAAGATGTGAGCTGCTCAAAGCCACAGAGTTCCTAAGAGTATCTTTTTGCAAATACATTTTAGGTGAATTCCCATAAAGTTCCATTTGAAAACAAAAGTAAAAAATCACATACCACTATCAATATTCATAGTTTGAGTTGTCCTAAAAGTGGACCTTAAGACAAGGACTTGTTTGCAAGTTTGGGAGGTGCAGGAAATGCTGGTGTGGGAGTGGGGATGTAAGATAGTTGGAAAGAGTGCCAATAAAGCAATAAGACAATAAAGGGTGTGTTTACTGGTGTGTTAAATCCAGCGAATTGCCCCACTGGGCACTTAGAGATAATCCAACTGGGGAAGTCTGGAAGATGGAATAGAACAAGTGCCTCAGAGTTCTCCCACTTGCGGAAAAGGAAACCAGAGTATTTTTCCATCAACTCCCATCCATCACTGGATGAGGGGTGTGTCTAAAAAGATAATTCCCTGGCCCTTCCATCCTGCCCTGTGAGTGGGCTGAGCAGACTTCTATTGCTTCAGAAAAAGTCCTTAGACAAAAAGCTGGAGGTGCTGATGACTGAAAATCAGCACGAGAGCAGGAAATGCAAAGGTCCAAAAGATATGTATGAGGTACCAACAGTGTATGCTATACCAATCCACCATATATTTAGCTATATTTCTGCTCACCTCTATTCCAGAGATAATTAAGAGGTGTAGATCCCCAGTTTTCTATTGTTCAGTATGTAACGTGCTTCCTTAATGGCATGATAGAGATGGCATGCATGAAAATGCTACTCAATAACTTAGCTTGCCCTTCAACCATTTTTGCAAATTCTGTACCATAATTGCTACACCATTGGTTTGAAATATGCATAACGTATTTTATACCCAAACCCCCCTGTTTATCAAAGTGTATTATCATAATGCACAACATGAATGCACAGGTGTGTAGTTCACTTTGTTAGCTTTCAAACTGGTATAAGTATGTCCTAAACTTCTGAACATTATAGCATTTTAAATTTAATGGGCTATAAGAAGATACATAGACTTCACATCATGAAATTTGGAAACATGTCCTAATCCCCAGTGTCTTTGTTAATACATCAAAAAGATATATAGGCATATGTCACATCAGCTTTACAAGTAAACCAGTTTATCTCATTGAATTTAAAAAGGAAGTCTATATCTCAAATAAAATGGTATGTCTTCTACTGGTGCTGCCTGAAATACTATTTGGAAAGTTGGTTTCTATAATAGTTAAATTTAAGGTCATTTTAATGTACAAATCTCTGACAAGAACTAGAAGTGCAACCTATCACCCTGAAAAAAAGATAAAATAAATGTAGATTCGAAAAGGACTTGAATTTCTTTAAAGCTCTCAGAAAAATGTTACCATTTAGTAATGACATTCCCTATTCATTTGACCTCAGCTTGACACACTGAATTGCTCTGAACATCTGTGGCCAGACACATAAGTTCTACATCTTAACTCTTGCTTTTCTAATTTGTACAGAAATGCACATTAAAAGAATGCCAAGACTAGAGCCAGAGACAATAAAAGAAGCAAAGTCATAAGTAATTATAAAATCCACATCTCCCTGTGCAAAGAGGTTACCAACATTGCCCCGCCAACTTTGATAACATTTCACGTGGAAATAGCTCAGACTTACAGATATGTCATGCTTCTTACCTGATTCCATGGATTCTAAATGCCTGGATTAATGATACCCAAACTAGGTCTCTCAAACTAAAATAAAATAGGAACATCCTTGTGACTGCTGGACTACCAACTAGATTATCATATGATTGATTATAAAAGATGTGAGGTATAGAGGGGCAGTGTTGGATTATTTCAATACAGACAAGAAAACTTAGGAAGTGAGCAGATCTACAAACTCATTTTCATAAATGTGTTACCTGTTCCCTATAATGTGACACTAGTGGACTCAGCCCCAGAAAGCTGGAGGGAGCAATAGACTTCACAGTCACAGTTTTTGGTGATTCTTCATGGTTCTCAGCCCTGGCCACACATTGGAATTAACTGAGGAACTATTAAAAAATACAATACCCAAGCCTCACCTGGCATCTCTGAGGTTAAACCCAGGAATTGAGACAATTTGCATGTCAAACCAGAGTAGAGAATTACCGACCATTTTTGGTAGTAAAGAGCAATAATGCAGGGGGCCTTAAAAGACACCATTTATTAATTTCCTAAGAAGCCATGATTGAAATATTCAGTTGTCTATAAAAATAAGCATTTTATATTAAAAGTAGGTAATTAATATATTGATTTATTCAATAGAAATTCACTAAGCACTTACTGTGTGCCATAATAAATAATATGTATGCAAAGATTAATAAAACATGTTTGCTGACCTCCTGTATAAACAGGAGGAAACACAGTTGTTGACAGGATGATTACAAGGTACTGGAATAAATGTTTTAAGAGGCTGTGGAGAGGAGCTTCAAGATGGCGGAAGAGTAAGACACGGAGATCACCTTCCTCCCCACAAATACATCAGAAATACATCCACATGTGGAACAACTCCTACAGAACACCTACTGAACGCTGGCAGAAGACCTCAGACCTCCCAAAAGGTAAGAAACTCCCCATGTACCTGGGTAGGGCAAAAGAAAAAAGAAATAACAGAGGCAAAAGAATAAGGACGGGACCTGCACCTCAGGGAGGGAGCTGTGAGGGAGGAAAGGTTTCCACACACTAGGAAGCCCCTTCGCAGGCGGAGACTGCGGGTGGCAGAGGGGGGAAGCTTCGGAGCCACGGAGGAGAGCTCAGCCACAGGGGTGCGGAGGGCAAAGCGGAGAGATTCCCACACAGAGGCTCGTCGCCGAGCAGCACTCACCAGCCCGAGAGGCTTGTCTGCTCAGCCGCTGGGGCGGGCGGGGGCTGGGAGCTGAGGCTCGGGCTTCGGTAGATCCCAGGGAGAGGACTGGGGTTGGCGGCGTGAACACAGCCTGAAGGGGTTAATGCGCCACAGCTAGCCGGGAGGGAGGCCGGGAAAATGTCTGGAGCTGCCGAAGAGGCAAGAGACCATTGTTTCCTGGTGCGCGAGGAGAGGGGATTCAGAGCTCCGCTTAAAGGAGCTCCAGAGACGGGCGCGAGCCGCCGTTATCAGCGCGGACCCCAGAGACGGGCATGAGACGCTAAGGCTGCTGCTGCCGCCACCAAGAAGCCTGTGTGCGAGCACAGGTCACTCTCCACACCGCCCCTCCCGGGAGCCTGTGCAGCCCGCCACTGCCAGGGTCCCGTGATCCAGGGACAACTTCCCCGGGAGAACGCGCGGCGCGCCTCAGGCTGCTGCAACGTCACGCAGGCCTCTGCCGCCGCAGGCTCACCCGGCATCCGTACCCCTCCCTCCCCCCGGCCTGAGTGAGCCAGAGCCTCCGAAGCAGTTGCTCCTTTAACCCCGTCTTGTCTGAGCCAAGAAAAGATGCTCTCAGGCGACCTACACCCAGAGGCAGGTCCAAATCCAAAGCTCATGCCCGGGAGCTGTGCGAACAAAGAAGAGAAAGGGAAATCCCTCCCAGCAGCCTCAGGAGCAGCCAATTAAATCTCCACAGTCAACTTGATGTGCCCTGCATCTGTGGAATACCTGAATAGACAACGAATCATCCCAAATTGAGGAGGTGGACTTTGGCAGCAAAGATATATATATATATTTTTTTTTTTTTTTTTTTCCCCTTTTTCTCTTTGAGAGTGTGTATGCCTATGCATCTGTGTGTGATTTTGTCTGTATAGCTTTGCTTTTACCATTTATAAAATGCTAGGGTTCTGTCTGTCTGTTTTTTTATTTTAGTATAGTTTCAGCACCTGTTATCATTGGTGGATTTGTTTTTTGGTTTGGTTGTTCTTTCGTTCTTTTTTTTAAATTATTTAAAAAATAATTTTTAATAATTATTTTTTGTTTTTTATTTTAATAACTTTTATATTTTATTTTATTTTATTTTATTTTATTTTATCATTTCTTTCTTTTTTTCTCCCTTTTATTCTGAGCTGTGTGGCTGAGAGGGTCTTGGTGCTCCAGCCAGGCGTCAGGGCTGTGCCTCTGAGGTGGGAGAGCCGAGTTCAGGACATTGGTCCACCAGAGACCTCCAAGCTCCACGTAATATCAAACGGTGAAAATCTCCCAGAGATCTCCATCTCAATGCCAAGACCCAGCTCCACTCAATGACCAGCAAGCTACAGTGTTGGACACCCAATGCCAAACAACTAGCAAGACAGGAACACAACCCCACCCATTAGCAGAGAGTCTGCCTAAAATCATAATAAGGTTACAGACACCACAAAACACACCACCAGACATGGACCTACCCACCAGAAAGACAAGATCCAGCCTCATCCACCAGACCACAGGCACTAGTCCCCTCCACCAGGAAGCCTACACAACCCACTGAACCAAACTTAGCCACTGGGGGCAGACACCAACAAAAACCAGAAACTACGAACATGCAGCCTGCAAAAAGGAGACCCCAAACACAGTAAGTTAAGCAAAATGAGAAGACAGAGAAACACACAGCAGATGAAGGAGCAAGGTAAAAACCCACCAGACCAAACAAATGAGGAGAAAATAGGCAGTCTACATGAAAGAGAATTCAGAGTAATGATAGTAAAGATGATCCAAAATCTTGGAAATAGAATGGAGAAACTACAAGAAACGTTTAACAAGGACCTAGAAGAACTAAAGAACAAACAAACAATGATGAACAACACAATAAATGAAATTTAAAATTCTCTAGAAGGAATCAATAGCAGAATAACTGAGGCAGAAGAACGGATAAGTGACCTGGAAGATAAAATAGTGGAAATAACTACTGCAGAGCAGAATAAAGAAAAAAGAATGAAAAGAATTGAGGACAGTCTCAGAGACCTCTGGGACAACATTAAACGCTCCAACATTCGAATTACAGGGATCCCAGAAGAAGAAGAGAAAAAGAAAGGGGCTGAGAAAATATTTGAAGAGGTTATAGTTGACAACTTCCCTAATATGGGTAAGGAAATAGTTAATCAAGTCCAGGAAGCACAGAGTCTCATACAGGATAAATCCAAGGAGAAACACACCAAGACACATATTAATCAAGCTATCAAAAATTAAATACAAAGAAAAACTATTAAAAGCAGCAAGGGAAAAACAACAAATAACATATAAGGGAATCCCCATAAGGTTAACAGAAAGTAGGCATAGAGGGAACTTACCTCAACATAATAAAGGTCACATATGACAAACCCACAGCCAACATTGTCCTCAATGGTGAAAAACTGAAACCATTTCCACTAAGATCAGGAACAGGACAAGGTTGCCGACGCTCACCACTATTATTCAACATAGTTTTGGAAGTTTTAGCCACAGCAATCATCGAAGAAAAAGAAATAAAAGGAATCCAAATAGGAAAGAAGAAGTAAAGCTGTCACTGTTTGCAGATGACATGATACTATACATAGAGAATCCTAAAGATGCTACCAGAAAACTACTAGAGCTAATCAATGAATTTGGTAAAGTAACAGGATACAAAATTAATGCACAGAAATCTCTTGCATTCCTATACACTAATGATGAAAAATCTGAAAGTGAAATTAAGGAAACACTCCCATTTACCATTGCAACAAAAAGAATAAAATACCTAGGAATAAATCTACCTAAGGAGACAAAAGACCTATATGCAGAAAATTATGACACTGATGAAAGAAATTAAAGATGATACAAATAGATGGAGAGATATACCATGTTCTTGGATTGGAAGAATCAACATTGTGAAAATGACTATACTACCCAAAGCAATCTACAGATTCAATGCAATCCCTATCAAACTACCAATGGCATTTTCCACAGAACTAGAACAAAAAATTTTGCCATTTGTATGGAAACACAAAAGACCCTGAATAGCCAAAGCAATCTTGAGAAAGAAAAATGGAGCTGGAGGAATCAGGCTCCCAGACTTCAGACAATACTACAAAGCTACAGTAATCAAGATAGTATGGTACTGACACAAAAACAGAAATATAGATCAATGGAACAGGATAGAAAGCCCAGAGATAAACCCACGCACATATGGTCACCTTATCTTTGATAAAGGAGGCAAGAATATACAATGGAGAAAAGACAGCCTCTTCAATAAGTGGTGCTGGGAAAAATGGACAGCTACATGTAAAAGAATGAAATTAGAACACTCCCTCACACCATACACAGAAATAAACTCAAAATGGATTAAAAACCTAAATGTAAAGCCAGACACTCTAAAACTCTTAGAGGAAAACATAGGCAGAACACTCTATGACACAAATCACAGCAAGATCCTTTTTGACCCACCTCCTAGAGAAATGGAAATAAAAACAAAACTAAACAAATGGGACCTAATGAAACTTAAAAGCTTTTGCACAGCAAAGGAAACCATAAACAAGACCAAAAGACAACCCTCAGAATGGGAGAACATATTTGCAAATGAAGCAACTGACAAAGGATTAATCTCCAAAATTTACAAGCAGCTCATGCAGCTCAGTATCAAAAAAAGAAACCATCCAGTCCAAAAATGGGCAGAAGACCTAAACAAAGATTTCTCTAAAGAAGATATACAGATTGCCAACAAACACATGAAAGAATGCTCAACATCATTAATCATTAGAGAAATGCAAATCAAAACTACAATGCGATATCATCTCACACTGGTCAGAATGGCCATCATCAAAAAATCTACAAACAATAAATGCTGGAGAGGGTGTGGAGAAAAGAGAACCCTCATACACTGTTGGTGGGAATGTAAATTGATGCAGCCACTATGGAGAACAGTGTGGAGGTTCCTTAAAAAACTAAAAATAGAACTACCATAGGACCCAGCAATCCCACTACTGGGCATATACCCTGAGAAAACCATAATTCAAAAAGAATCATGTACCACAATGTTCATTGCAGCTCTATTTACAATAGCCAGGACATGGAAGCAACCTAAGTGTCCATCGACAGATGAATGGATAAAGAAGATATGGCACATATATACAATGGAATATTACTCAGCCATAAAAAGAAACGAAATTGAGTTATTTCTAGTGAGTTGGATGGACCTAGAGTCTGTCATACAGAGTGAAGTAAGTCAGAAACAGAAAAACAAATACCGTATGCTAACATATATATATGGAATATATATATTTTTTAAAATGTTATGAAGAACCTAGGGGCAGGACAGGAATAAAGACGCAGACCTACTAGAGAATGGATTTGAGGACACGGGGGTGGGGGGGAAGCGTAAGCTGGGACAAAGTGAGAGAGTGGCATGGACATATATACACTACCAAATGTAAAATAGATAGCTAGTGGGAAGCAGCTGCATAGCACAGGGAGATCAGCTCCGTGCTTTGTGACCACCTAGAGGGGTGGGATAGGGAGGGTGGGAGAGAGGGAGATGCAAGAGGGAAGAGATATGGGGATATATGTATATGTATAACTGATTCACTTTGTTATAAAGCAGAAACGAACACACCATTGTAAAGCAATTATACTCCAATAAAAACGTTAAAAAATTTTTATACAGAAAAAAAGAGAGGCTATAGAAGATACAGATGAAAACAAGAAAGAAAAGCAGCTAATTTCACCTAGGGAAATCAGAGATAGCTTCATAGAAGGGGCAAAAATTGGCTGTTTACTGAAGTAAAGTTAAATCCTGGAAAACTTGAAAAAAGTTAAAAAAGATTTGATTCAAGTTTTTTAAACATAGGCTCCTATGAGCAAAGGACTTGAATAGACATTTCTCCAAAGAAGATACACAAATGACTGATAAGCACATAAAAAAGAATCCTTAACGTCATGAATCACTAGAAAAATGCAGTCATTTTTAATCCACAAGGAGCTACCACTTCACACCCATTAGAATGATTACTATTAAAAAAAAACTCAGGGCTTCCCTGGTGGCGCAGTTGTTAAGAATCTGCCTGCCAATGCAGGGGACACAGGTTTGATCCCTGGTCCGGGAAGATCCCACATGCCGTGGAGCAACTAAGCCCGTGCACCACAACTACTGAGCGTGCACTCTAGAGGCCACGAGCCACAGCTACTGAGCCCACGTGCCACAACTACTGGAGCCCACGCGTCTAGAGCCCGTGCTCCACAACAAGAGAAGCCACAGCAATGAGAAGCCCGTGCACTGCAACAAAGAGTAGCCCCTGCTCACCGCAACTGGAGAAAGCCCACGCACAGCAATGAAGACCCAACACAGCCATAAATAAATGAATGAATGAATGAATGAATGAATGAATGAATAAAATTTAAAAACTCAGAAAATAACGAACGTGTTGGCAAGGATATGGGGCAATTGGAACACTTGTGCACTGTTGCTAGGAATATAAAATGGCACAGCTGCTGTGGAAAACAGTATGACAGTTCCTCAAAAAATTAAAAATAGAATTATCATATGATCTAGCAATTTGGCATATGCCCAAAAGAATTGCAAGTAAGGTCTCGAGGAGATATTTGCACACCAAATTTCATAGCAGCATTATTTACAATAGGTAAAACGTGGAAGCAACACAAGTGTCCATTGATGGATGAATAAATAAGCAAAATGTGATATACACGGACAATGGAATAATATTCAGCCTTAAACAGGAAGGAAATTCTGATAGGTGCTATAGCATGGATGAAACTTGAGGACATTATTCTAAGTAAAATAAGCCAGTCACACACACAGAAAAACAATTACTGTATGATACCATGCATATGAGGTACTTAGAATAGTCAAATTCATAGAGACAGAAAGTAGAAAGGTGGTTGCCGGGGGCTGGGAAGAGAGGGGAATAGGAAGTTGTCATTTAATGGGTGTAGAGTCCCAGTTTTGCAAGATGGAAAGCATTCTGGAGATGGAGAGTGATGATGTTTGCACAAAAATATGAATGTACTTAATACCACTGAACTCTACACTTAAAATGGTTAACATGGTCAATTTTTTTTTTTTTTAAGATTGATTGATTGATTGATTGATTGCTATGTTGGGTCTTCGTTTCTGTGGTAGGGCTTTCTCTAGTTGCAGCAAGCGGGGGCCACTCTTCATTGCGGTGCGCGGGCCTCTCACTATTGTGGCCTGTCTCGTTGCGGAGCACAGGCTCCAGACACGCAGGCTCAGTAGTTGTGGCTCACGGGCCTAGTTGCTCCACGGCATGTGGGATCTTCCCAGACCAGGGCTCGAACCCGTGTCCCCTGCATTAGCAGGCAGATTCTCAACCACTGCGCCATCAGGGAAGCCCAACATGGTCAATTTTATATTATGTGTATTTAACCACAATTTTAAAATTAAAAAAAAAGAAAAACCATAGATTCCCAACACTCTCTCAGTAGCAGCGCTTTCTCTTCAGTTTGGAAGTTTATTCTGGGGCTACCCAATGACTCTGGATAGTCAGTTCTTCACAGGGTGAGGGAGGTGGTCTAGGTAAGTATAAGTGGAGGGGACAAGATTAAAATACAGGGTGGCATTTTGCTGGACAGAGGTTTCTACACAAAACAGTCTTGGGATACCCACAGCTGGATTGGCAGACCTTCAGAGTCAGGAAAAGCTGTGATTTAAACAAGACATATCAAGTATGAAAACCAACTCCAAAGAATCACAAGAGATAAGTTCAGGAGTAACAAGAGACAGGATGAAAGTGAAGGAAGATTGGAAATAAGAAAGAGAGGGATCTTGGGAAATATCTGAAAATCCTGAGTGGTGATTGGGTTAAGTCCCTCTTCCCATTTCCGTTGCCTCATGTATTTGAATTGACTAAGGGGCTGTCAGGAGTCTGGTATTTATCCTACTGTGTACTCAGCTTCTCATCTTGAGTTGCTGGAGCTTAGGCCCAAGAACATAGGATGGAAGACAAAACTGAGTTGGCTGATTAAAACAGGAAGAGGTTGATTTTCATGGACAAGGACAGTTGGGGAAAGAAGGCTATGGGGTTGTTGCCTTAGTCGCTTTGGAGGGCCCCCCAAAATGTTCTTCTGATTTGTAGAAGTCAGTGCTTATCCATTCAACAAATCATCTGTACGTGCATTTATTATTTGTAAGAAGGCACAAGAAAAAATGTGTAAGCTCTGCCCTTCCTGAGTTTACAGTCTAGTGGCAGAGATAAACAAATATATCTAATAAATTACTTGAAGATTAGAACTGTATTTTATACATAGGCTTATCCCCTTGCCTCCTTCCATCCCATCCCTACCACCATTCCCACCATTGTTCCCAAGTGTTCCGAAACTTAATGAAACAATAAATGTATATATAAATAAATTATTTAAACTTCTAACATCAGAACTCTGTATGTAAAAAGGTTGAGTTGAAAGAAAGCTTAAAATTGTGTAGAACAAGTCTCTCACTTTTTAAGTGAGAAGGTGATAGTAAAAGAAATTGAATCTTAAAAAAATGGTACAAATGAACTGATTTACAAAACAGAAATAGAGTCACAGATGTAGAAAACAAACTTATGATTACCAAGGGAGAAAAAGGGGGGAGGGAGGGATAAACTGGGAGATTGGGACCGACACATACACACTACTATATATAAAATAGATAACTAATAAGAACCTACTGTATAGCACAGGGAACTCCACTCAGTACTCTGTAATGACCTATACGGGAAAAGAATCTAAAAAAGAGTGGATATAGAGACTTTCCTGGTGGCGCAGTGGTTAAGAATCTGCCTGTCAATGCAGGGGACATGGGTTCGATCCCTGGTCTGGGAAGATCCCACATGCCATGGAGCAACTAAGCCCGTGCACCACAACTACTGAGCCTGTGCTATAGAGCCTGTGAGCCACAACTACTGAGCCCACGTGCCACAACTACTGAAGCCCTCTCACCTAGAGCCTGTGCTCCGCTACAACAGAAGCCACTGCAATGAGAAGCTCATGCACCGCAACGAAGAGTAGCCCCACTTCGCTGCAATTAGAAAAAGCCTGTGCCCAGCAACAAAGACCCAACGCAGCCAAAAAAAAAGAGTGGATATATGTATATGTATAATTGATTCACTTTGCTGTACAGCAGAAACTAACACAACATTGTAAATCAACTATACTCCAATAAAAATTAATTAAAAGAAAAAGAAATTGTAACCTGTTCAAAGTCATAGCTAGAATCTGTATCTTCTGTTCCATCCAGAGCTTTTTTCACAAAACCCTATACGTTTATCAAAATACATTGTCAAAAGCCTTCCTTATAGCTGCAATGAAAGTTTCTCTTTAGGGCAACATGAAACATGAGAAACACACAGAACACTACAAACTACACCAATATTCGTCAAAGTAATAATAAACAGCAATATATGGCTAAAGACATTTTGAAAAAAAAAAGTTTAACAAAGGAAGGGAGATGCTAACCTTCCCAGAGCTCAATATATTATAAAGCTGCAGTGATTGAAGATGTGATAAGACTACATAAACAAAGTAATGGAAGAGAATAGGTAACCCAGAAATAGAGCTAAGAACATAACAAACTTTAGTATGATATAAAATGGGTACCACCTGCCCTTACCTTTGTCTGGGATAGGACAGCCTAGAAAAAAGCCTGACCCAAAGGACTGGAACATGGGTTTGATCCTGGAAATGAATCAAGGACAGGATCCTAGGAAACCACAAAATGGACTGGGAAGGAAGGAAGAAGAAGGCTCAAAGAGAGCAGGAGAGCTTGATAAAAACTGAAAAGAAAGGAGACTGGTAAGCAGTGAGTGACTGACAGGAAGACATACCTTACAGAAATCGAGAAATATGATGGTTAGAAACAAGCCATAAAGATTGATAATTACGATATTATTAGAGAACTTAATGAAAGCAGTTTCATTAGAATAGGAGGAACATAAACTAGACTATATAGCAGGGTGAAGAGACAATGTGGAGGAAGTAAAATCATCAAACGTAAACATTTTTTCAAGAAGTTTGATGGTAAAGGAATAACGGTATTGCTTTGAAGTTAACTGATGAATTTAAAACATGAACAAATAAATGAATATCTGCCAAAAGAATATGTATTCATTTACTTGCTATGACAATTAATTCTGAATGAATTATCCTGATTTTTAACAAGTTATTTCCAATTTTATATTATATTGAATATTTTAGAATCATAAAAACAGGTATTTCCCAACATGTTTTTTAGTGTTTTAATGTTATTTTTAATAACCCCAGGACGCTAATGTCTATTAGATTTTTGTAAATGGAATCAAATGATCGCACGTCCCATCCCAGTTCTTAAAGGCAGCATTATTTAACAGTCACTCAGCATCAATAACTTTATTTCAAGGCCTTTTGATTTTGTCTTGCCCAGGTAAACCTTGGGAATGTAACCCTTGCCATGTAACTCTTTTGTCAGTCACAGTCTTCTACAAATAGCCTTTAGAGATATTCCTTTCATATGCCATCTGCCTTGCAGAAAAAGCACCCTTATTATAAGGTTATAGGAAGAAATTTAGTTAACAGAGACAATTCATTGCAAACAAAAAGGCTAAGTGCTCAGAAAAGCCCAATGATTCTTGTGTAAGGATTTTCGCTCAATTCCCATGCAGTGGAGGGGAGAAGGGCATGGGGAACCAGGGTCATCTCACAGTTTCTAAGTCACCCACATGTGGTCCTAAACCTTCTTTTGTTTATAATTCTTCCACAGCTGTCATCTTGCTCCCTAATCACCATTTACTCCATTTTTACTTATTATGCATTCTTGGCTTGGCCACATCGGGGAGCCTGTAGAGGGAGCCGTAGCCACAAGTCAACTCAGAGGTAACTGCATCCATTTTTTTTTTTTTTTTTTAATATGACTGGCTGGATTTTATTTATTTATTTATTTATTTAATTTTTTTGGCTGTGTTGGGTCTTCGTTTCTATGCGAGGGCTTCCTCTAGTTGTGGCAAGCGGGGGCCACTCTTCATCACGGTGCACAGGCTTTTCACTGTCGCGGCCTCTCTTGTTGTGGGGCACAGGCTCCAGACGCGCAGGCTCAGTAGTTGTGGCTCACGGGCCCAGTTGCTCCGCGGCATGTGGGATCTTCCCAGACCAGGGCTTGAACCCGTGTCCCCTGCATTGGCAGGCAGATTCTCAACCACTGCGCCACCAGGGAAGCCCCTGCATCCATTTTGAACATGGTTAGAAGCTAGTGACTTGGCCACCTCCCAAGAAACACACGCCGTCTACGTGACATCAGAATTCTGTAAAGAGAAATGACTGCATCTTGCAGAACGTCCCTATCAATCGTTCTCATGCCCAGCATAGGGCAAGTATGTTGCCTGACAGAAGGTATTTTCTAACAGAGTCCAAAACTTCCCCCTCATCAAGAATATAATTGGACAATTCACCTAGCACTTAGCCTCATATTCCCCAAAATTCAGGGCTTCCCAAGCCTGGCCTTGGGAAGTTCAGAATGCCAAAGGACCTATTCTAGAAAAGTAGTCAACTATATAAACATGCCAGGAAGACTTGAATCTAGACACTGTGGTTATGCCATAGGGCCATCTGGCTGGCCAGCCTGGCCCATGCAAACTTTTTAACAAAGTGTAGAGACTGCTGGAGGGCACACCCACAACAGGAAATGGTGCAGGTGTCAAGTATGGGCCAAGCCAACCCCAGGGAACGTTGCTCCCAGGATATCCTCAAATACTACCACATTACTACCACATCTCTGACTACCTTTTCCTCAACCGTGAGACCATTCTGGTAGCTGTGGTACATTTTGACTCCTGATCTCCCATTTTCCTTACCTCTGATCTACCTGCTCCCTCTGACCATGAATCCCAGTTTGCAACACTGCTTTAGTAACATTGTTTAAGGCCTTTCAGATTCATGTCTACCTAGCCATTGTTGTCTGATGGATACATGGAGCATATTAATGCCTAGAAAAATTCCTCCAACAATATGGTACCCATCTGTAATATCAATACAATTGTGCCACCTACGTCATCCCTGAATCTTCTTTTATCAACACCCACTTTCACAGCAGTTCTGGCATCCACCCTGACTTCCATTATTTATCAACAAGCCTAGTCCAATAAAACCCTGCGCTGATTCTGATGACCCCATATCAGGAAACCTAGTATGGGTAGGGAAGAGCTGTTAGACCCTGGCCCACCTGGGAGTACAAAATAGAAACTCACTGGCCATTAGTAACTTTCAACAAGTAAGCAAAGGGAAATCTCAGTGTGATTCTGTCTAAGGGAGTAGTCAAATAAAAGTGCGTGGTCTACTGGTGTCTATCCCTTTTTATGATTTCAGTTCATCCTCATGGAGGACCGTCAGGACAGCATTAAAGCCTCCTCCACTTGGGAATTGCTCCAGGCCTATCTCCCTTCCTTTGGCTTTTCTACAATCTCATTCCTAGGCTTCCCTCTGTCACAGGCTCGTATGACATTATAACTTGGCTTACTTGCTTGTTCTTGCTTTTTGTTCTTTCTTTCTTTCTCTTTTTCTCTCAACTCATTTGGCTTGGTGACCAAGTTTTCTATTATTTACCTTGTTTGTGTTCTGGCATTTGACACTCAGCTCTACATCCCTCAAGCTCTGCACCCTGCTCGAGTCCCCAATTCCCCACGAGAAGGAAGACAAGTAGGGCCACAACCTTGGAATTATTAGAGTACGAGAGATACACCAAGCAAAGTGCCATTCTGCTTCTTCCCGGTGCCTATCAGCTTTTGTTAACCAAATCTTCCCCTTTCTCAGAAACAGTCCACAGACTCGGAGTTAGCTCCTTTCATCCCAACTCTTGGCTTTATGAAGTGAAGGCCCGTCTTCCACCCCCCATCACCATATGATCAAACTGAAAAGGAGAGCAGTCATAACGCTTCTAGATTCGAATCCTAGCTCTTCCACTTATCAGCTCTATGAAACTTTGTGCCTCTGCTGCCACTTTAGTAAAATATGAATAATAATATCTGTATATAATACAAATACTATTGAGGTGATTGAACTATTTAAAAATCCATGTAATTCATTCATCTACACATAGCAAATGCTCAATAAATTATAGCATCATTACTATTTCTGCTTATAGACTCTTGCTACCAAAAACCATTAAGACACAAGCCATAAAATGTTTGCATCGAGTAATCATTGCAAGATTTCATGCAGTTCAAGAAAATAGCAGAAAACAAAAAGCAAGAGCCAACGGGGTTCTCCTTTAAGCAACTTACCAAACTCATGTCTAGAGAAAATAAGAACCTAAAGAATCTCGTATGTGAGGACAACTCCTTCAAAGTTTTTTTTAATCTGTTTGCATTTGTTTCAGGGGGGCTGAGCAGTCTCCCCGTCCCCACCTCACCCCAACTCCCGCCCCTTTCTCTGGAAAGTTATATTTTTTAAAATACCTCAGAGACAACCTATTAGGTGAATAATTTGGAGCCAAAAATGTCTGTTTCATTTTATTCATTTTCCTCTAGTTTGATAAAGTGGCAAAGATCACTTGACTTGTTCCTAAAGTATTCAGTGTTAGATTTCTTTCCTTACTGAGAAATAGGAATATACAGTTATTCTTCCTCTACTATATATAAATTCCAAATGCTACCTTAGCAGAATTATGAAATAAAAATGAATGCTTTTTTGAAGCATTTATGGAGACTGGGGAATAAATGATAGAATTCTCTTATATTTCTTGTATATGCAGATAACAGATACATTTAATGCAAGAAGGAAATAGAATTTTAATAGAATTTTTAACTAAAGATCTTGAAACAAAACTAAACATACATTTTAATTGAATTTCTGGCTCAAATTACAGCAAACCATTATAAATCATTAGGAATCAGTTTTAAAACTGCTTTCAGTTTTCCCCGTATTACAAACACAGAGGTAAGCTTTTACAGCTTCAGATAAGTGTTAATAAATTACCCGAATTTCAAAATTAATGGCTGCCCGGCTGCTTTGGGGAGATATCATTGTGTTTCATGAATATTTTGATTTTGTGATTAGATCAAAATGCACTGAATTCCTAAACAGTCATAACCAAGGTCTGCTGATCATAAACTGTTCTTTTTTAATAAATTATATTCCTCACAAATCTGCTGATATGGAATAATTAGAAATTGGTTGCCTGCATTTACTGTAATATTTGCATGACTTTAGATCTCCACCTACTGATCTAGAGGCTGGCAGGAAATGTACATTTTGTACATTTCTAAATATACCTTGCCTGCAGAGATAATGGTTTATATTGTGATGGTAAGAAGGTTTTTATTTGCAAAAAACAAAGAGGTGTCACTCGCCAGTTCTGGAAGACATTGATTAGGCAGTTTATGTCGTTCCTATTCAGAACTTATTATTTACAGCTTTCTTGTTTCCCTTCCTTTGTAGGAGATAAAGATCTGTATCTTGTAAACTGCTTAAAGAGTGTCTATTTTGTCTTTTTTTGGTAGCCTTGAAATACATTTTATAGAATGCTAGCATCCTGAAACTAAATGTAAACTGAGTAAAATACACTATCACAATTTATTATAATATCTCCAAGTATAATCTTTAAATTAAGTGCTTCATAAATAGTTACATGGTGTAAAAAAAATGCCCAGGTGTAAATCCATCCTTTACCATGTTAAGCACATGTATCTAAATTTGAACCTGCATAACCTACACTGTATAATCTGATGATTACTCACAGTCATGTGGTAGAAACCACTGATTGCAAACCCACCAGACTGACTACTTTTATTTCTCTAAATTTAATGACCTTTTACAAAGCTGAGTGACTCCAGTAGTTAAAAGTTTGTGTTTTAGAATATTCTAATACTATAGTATTTAGGGAGTATTTCTGTAAGGATTTTTGAGAGAGAGGTTTTCACCAAGGAACAAGAACAGTTCTTGAAAAAAATCCAGAGAAAGACTCAGGTGAAAGGTACAGGAGACTTTCAGCTCTTTCTAATTATCATTTCGAGGCCTGGGGGAATAAAGAAGGGACTCCTGGGAGCATTGTTTACTCCAGTAACTGTACAATTGGCTTCCTCTGCATCTTCATACACTAAGGCCAAGGAGTTCCCTAATCCTCGTATAGTCACAACACAAAGTAATCCTTCTATGGGTCTTCGAAGCTGGGACTGGGCTTAGATAAGTTGTCTTGGTTATGGTTCATGGCACTCGGCATTTCCTCAGAGTTTGAAGCCTTAGTCAGTCATAATGACTTACTCTTTGGATTCGTTACAATTCCTCAATTAACCACAAACACAAGAGGAAGTAAAAAGAATGGCTACATTCAAACGATAATGAGTCCATGGAAAGGTTTTTCAATGAGCAATGTTTAACCTTAAAGAAAGATTCTATCAGTCCAGAATAGTAAATGCACAAATGTTCATTTATTTGTCGGAAACGTAAAAGTGAGATAACAGTCATATTTATAATTGAGAAGCCAGGCCTACTATGGTTGGGCATGTTAGCAAATATATCTAAGGATCTACCCCAAAATCCTGATTAGAGTCCGTGAATGCTAGTAACAAACTCAGAGCATAAACTAAAATCAACTAGTTTACCTCCCAGGGCTGTCATGTGGATAAACGAGATAAGGTATGTTAGATGCTTAAGGGCCTGGAGTATAGTAAACAATAAATGTTACATAAAAACACAAAACAAACCACAGCCACAGAAATATGAAGGTTTTTATGGAGACAACTTTCAGCATGAATGTTTTTGTTCTCATCTGACCTCTTTTACGCATTCATTCTGTCTCAGCCATCTGCAATTTCTACATAAATCTTTATTTATGCTTCTATTTGCATTGAAAAAAATTCAGGTAAGAATCTTCTTTTTAACTCAAAAGAGAGGGAGACTACATTAGTCAGACATGTCAGCATTTGCATACACGAAGGCATCTCCATAGCCACAAGCAGCTCTGCACTCCTCATGTAAGGTGGAATCTGCATTGTAGAACCACATTTTCCCAAAATCTATCCTGTCATCAGGAAGCTTAAATCAAGTTAAAATATATTCTTCCCTCTGAGTATGTTTATGCACCACAGATGTATATTTTTAACATTTTAGTTAGTTCTCTTCCAAATATCTGGTCACTATTTTAAAATAAAGGAGGCATTTCTAGTAATAGTGTGTTGCTCAAGAATGGTTTATCCACTTAACAAAATTTATTGAACAACTGTTCTTTGCTAGGCACTATGCTAGGCCCTTGGGATATAGAGATGAATAAGGCCAGGTACCACCTTCAGGAAGCTGAGTCTGTTGGGCAGTTGTAGTTCAGCATGACCAATTCTGTGATGGAAGCATGCACAGTGTACGATGGGAACAGAGGAAGGTCTCTAAAACAGACTAGTGGTCAGACAAGTCTCTCTGAGATGTTTGGAGTTTGGGGAGACCAGGAGGAGTGCCATGGACTGAACGGACTGAACTGTGTCCCTTCAAAATTCACATGCTGAAGCCCTAACTCTAATATTAGCCCTAAGCCTAATACTAATGTGATAGTATTTGGAGATGGGGCCTTTGGGAGATAATTAGGGTTAAATGAGGTCTGATGTATACACTTATCCCAGTTTATAAGCCTTTCATATCTCGGCCCTACCAACTTTATCTGTCATTCTCCCCTTGTTCACAGCTGGCTTTCCTACTTGAGTGTGACAAGTTCTTTTCTGCCTCATGACCTTCGCATACTCAGTTCCCTTAGCTTTGAATCCCCACTCCCTAGTTCCTCACCCAACCCTCCTTCCCCTGACTCCTGTCTGACTTGACCAACACTATAAATCTACAAAGATTTATATCTGTAGACCTAAGAGACATACATAGAACACTTCACCCAACAACAGCAGAACATACATTCTTCTCAAATGCACATAGAACATTCTGCGGCATAGACCATATGCTAGATCATAAAACAAACCTCAATCAATTTTAAAAGATAAAATTACACAAAATATGTTCTCTAACCACAGTGGAATAAAGTTAGAAATCAATAACAGAAAGAAATTTGCAAAACACACAGATATGTAGAAATTAAACAATCACACCCCTAAAAAAAAAACAATGGATTAAAGAAGAAATCAAAATGGATATTAGAAAATAGAAAATTTGAGATGAATGAAAATAAAGACACAACATACCAAAACTCATGGGTTGCAGTTAAAACAGTGCTTAGAGGGAAATTTATACATGTAAATGCCTATATTAAAAAGGAAGAAACATCTCAAATCAATAACCTAAACTTTCACCTTAAGACACAGGGAAAAAAAAAAGAGCAAACAAACCCTAGAGCAAGCAGAAGAAAGGAAATAATAAAGACCAGAATGGAAATTAGTAGTGAAGTCCGAGATTTGTGTTGACAAGTGTTCTAAGGCCACATTCAGGCCCAAAGGAAAAGAATGCTTGTAGAGTTATGAGGTCATAGTTATGAGGCCAGGGCTGGGAGTGGACTGAAGCCAAAAAAGTATATTTTGAATTCTGGGCCTTGTTAACATAAATCTCCAAGAAGAGTTCCCTCTTTTTATGTTTGTATTATGAGCATAAGTATTCTGCTTATGTCTCTAAGGGGGTGCTGTCCTGCTAGGATCCTTTGAATTCTTCTTTAGTGAGCATGTCACCAAGACACTTGAGTCTCCCTGGGAAGAGTGGAATGTTTTAGCTAGTCTAAGTATTGCTACTGGGCCCAAGTAGAACCACAAGGACTGCCTGATTCCATCCTCATGTGATAGTGGACTAGATTGACCTTATTTAAAATAAGTCTTATGGCACATTTTTGAAGCCAAGATGTTGAACAGTTACATCTCCACTTCTCCAAAGCTGTTAGATGACACTGATCTTGCCTAAATTCTTGTATTCTTTTGATACTTATTTTGATGTTTGAAATTATCATACTAATCCCTGCATTTTATAGCACAATATACAGCAGTGCTTACTAACTTGCATTCTAGATCCTGGTTTCCTGAGTTCAAATCCCAGTTCTGCATCTTAACTCACTGTGTGACCTTGGGCAAGTTACTTAGCCTCTCTGTGCCTCAGTTTCCTTATGTAAAGTGGGGATATAAATAACCACATAAGGTTCTTATAATAATTAAATTAATAGCTACTTTAAAAGTCTGTAGTAGAATGGCCACCATACAGGTGAATACAAGTTGGGCAGGGCTTCCCTGGTGGCGCAGCGGTTGAGAATCTGCCTGCCGATGCAGGGGACACGGGTTCGAGCCCTGGTCTGGGAAGATCCCACATGCCGCGGAGCAACTAAGCCCGTGAGCCACAACTACTGAGCCTGCGCGTCTGGAGCCTGTGCTCCGCAACAAGAGAGGCCACGATAGTGAGAGGTCCGCGCACCGCGATGAAGAGTGGCCCCCGCTTGCCGCAACTAGAGAAAGCCCTCGCACAGAAACGAAGACCCAACATAGCCATAAATAAATAAATAAATAAATAAAATTAAAAAAAAAAAAAAAAAAAAAAAAAAAGTTGGGCAGAACTATTTTCTACAAAGGATTTACACATAAACAATCTTATTTGAGTCTCACAACCAACTTGGGGGGTATTTTATTCTCACTTGACAAATTGAGAGACAGTGGCCCAGAAGCCAAAGTTTCTCATGGCTTCACATCTATAAATGAGTTTAGACCCAGTTTTTTTCCTCCTTAGTGCAGTGCTTTTCATACTGCCATGATGCTAGAAGGCAACAGAATACACTGAGGCAAGTACATGGGCTCCATAGCCAGATAGACTTGGGTTCAACCCCAGCTTTACTCATCTTCTAGTCCCGTGTCTTTTGCCAAAGTACGTCATCTCTAAGCTATGTTTATAAGATGAGCATACTATTTCCTACCTCATGAGGTTATTATAAAAAAGACTGAGAAGAGATATCTAGCCTCGTGCCTACTACATATTATGTGATCAACAAATGTTAATTTTCTTTCTCTCACATCTCCTTTTAGCAATGAAAATATTCTCTCTTTACAGTAAACTGTGCTCAAGAGGATCTCTCTGTGGCTGTCAGATCAAGAGAGTCAGCTTTGAAATGCTCCCTCAGTGCTTTTAATGTTAAAAATTTAATACAATTATTGTAACTAAGATGTGCTCATTACTATTGGAAGGGATGAATGTGAAAAAATGAGACTTAATAGCAAGTTTGCCACAATTTTAATTTATCTAAATGCCACATGGAGAGGCAGGAAGAGGTCTGATTTTATTTTGTTTTTTGAGCACTGCAAAATGCAACAAAACAAAGAGCAAATAAATTTTAAAACAAAAAGAGTGGCAAGGGTCCTAGGGGAGATAACACATATATAGATAATCTTAATCTAGTTATGGAGAAACATCCCATACAGCCAGCCTTTCTCATGGAAATTGAATGTCCAGGCTTATGTGACCCAGTTGAATAGTCACTATAAATTAGATTTATATGGATGAGGTAAAAATTACTAAAGGTATAAAACAAAATTTCTGCAGTTGCTTACAGATTTCCTGTCTTCAGAACACAGGAAGAGAACAGATTTGAAAGTACTTGCCAAATGAAAATACTAAAGCAAAGGAAAAAAAAGAAAGATCCACTTAATATTGTTTTCCAGGGGGGGACCTGGTCGAAAAGAAAGGCAGCCCATCTGCCCTGCCCAAAGCTGAAGTTTGCCGTTATTATCATTTGCAGTGAGAGACAAGGGAAGTAAACAATAGTTCAGAACAGAGGATATGGAGAGACTGAAATGTTAGGTTTCAACGAGGGAGAATATGCTTTTGCCAATAAATCTGGAAAAATAGGATTTGATTAAAGGCAGTCATCAAAAGGATGCAAACCTCCAGGTCATTTCTAGATTTAGTTTTCAGATTGGGAACCCAGACCAGAATCATCAACATCAAAAATATAATAATTTTTTTTGCCTTCCGTGATTGCCAGCATTTGGGCTGAAAACAAGACAGCAATATCCCAGCCTTGGCTCTGTGGCCATACCTGAGTGACTCCGGAAAAATAGAACTCTGATGGTCATGATATGATATAATGCGTTTCATTCAACTTCATTGATAAAGCACTCCTTCTCTCTTAAATTTTCAAAAGTTATTATCCACACCTTACAAAATGGACTCAGCACTTGCAATGGCTCCATTTCCCAGGCATTTAACAGGAACCAGGGACGTTTGCAGAATTATAAGAGGTCAAGGGAATATTTTATTAAGATAAATTTAAACTTCATTCTAAAGTTTGAATCACTGCCCTTTCCTTGTGTGGTAGAAACATTTAACAGGAGATCTGTCTTTACAAGTTTTAAGTGTACAGTACATGAGTGGTGACTACAGATACAATGTTGTAAAGCAGATCTCTAGAGCTTATTCATCTTAATTCTATTCACTCTTTGATTCTATGAACTTGACTCTTTTAGATGTCTCATATAAGTAGAGTCATGCAATATTTGTCCTTCTGAGACTGATTTATCTCATTTAACATAATAGCCTCAAGATTCATTCATGTTGTCACATGTTGCACTGTTTCCTTCTTTTTTAAGGCTGAATAGTATTCTGTTGTATGTATAGACCACTTTTCTTTATCCATTCATCTCTCAATGGACATTTAGGTTGTTTCCACATCTTGGCTATTGTGAAGAGTGCTGCAGGATAGCTATTATCAAAAAAGAAAAGGCAGGTGTTCATGAGACTGTGGAGAAATTGAAACCCTATTACACTGTGGGTGGAAATGTAAAATGGGCAGCTTTCATGGAAAATAGTATGAAGGTTCCTCAAAAAATTAATTACCATATGATTCAGCAATCCTACTTCCAGGTGTATATCCAAAAGAATTGAAATCAGGATCTCAAAATGATATTAGCCTTCCCATGTTCATTGGGTAACTGCCTTTTGACATTTCATGTGCTCTAGTTTTGTATTGTGAGCCCCTTTTAATTTAACTTTTCACATTCTCTTCAACTAAATCATAAACTCCTTGAAGATAGGAGTTCTGCCTTATACTTAATAGTTCAAAAAGTATTGACAAGGTGGTGATGAAGTGACATAATATCTTTGAAATCTTCAAATTTTACTATGTCCTTAATACACGATTTTCTTTCTAAAAATTCATTAAGTTACAAATGAAAAATTTTAAGTAAACCCTTCATCCTTAAGGAGGATTACTGTGTGTAAACAGGGTCTAACAGCCTGGTTGGTTTGAGCCAATAGTGTTGAGTAGTCAGCTATATTCACTCCAGAGTGAAGAGACCTAATACTCGCTTCTAGCTTCATAGCACCAGTGATTCAAATTTATGTTTTTAAGGAAGTTAACGATTTGTACTTTGCTCAAAGTACATGTTCAAAAATGTTAGCTAATTGCATCACACGCACACACATATACATCTAAGTAACTCCCTTACCATTGGGAAGGGTCTTCTGAGAAAATAATAAACACACCAAGGTGTCACTAATGCACCAATCAGCCAAGCAAGTAGGATACTCAGAGTAAACTAATTGGAAGCTTAAGTATAAAAAATGACATCTATAAGGAGCCAGTGTACAGAGGCATTTCCTCACTGCAGGTCCTCAGTATGTCTTAAAAGTGAAAAGTACATTGCATATTCCCCATATGCACTTGAGCTTTCTCATTATTGTCCACCAAATCAATATCAAAATTATGACATCTCTCCCTCTTTACATTGAAATCCCCAAATACCATAATACCATAATACTCCTAACATCTGCTGGAATGACTGTAGGAAAGCCCATATACATCAGGGCTTTCCTTGGGGAGGAAAAGATATCACACTAATATGATTATAAAGCATTGAGTGAGACCCTGAATTACTACGATAAAGTGTATATCGTATTATCACAAGTCTTGGTTTTGTTTATGATCCTTACTTCAAGTCAAAATTGTAGTCATCATACAAAATGCTGTCATTTCATGTTTCAATACCTAATTTTTGTCAACTTAGAATGATGCAGGTTGGTATAATCTTTCAAACTAAGGATCTAGTATTTAGTTTAAAATAAGAATGTTTTTAATCATTGTAAGAATGAAATTTCAATGACTTGAAATTTCATTCTTACAATGAGACAGGCAAAAATAATCAACATATAAAATATATAAAATATAAATATATATAAATATAAGGTAAAAAGTAATATGTGCCACAAAGGAATACTGAAGTACAGGGAGAAAAATAGGAATGCCTGAATTCTATCTTTGCCCAACAATTTCTTCTGTCTTGGAAGCACTGAGGAAGCCATACATACAAGAGACAAAGAAGAATGGTTACATTACCACTTTAGAATTAGGTAAGCCAGGGCCCAATACCCTAGTGCAGGGTTCTCTGATAAAGCTGGTTTGGACAATGTGTTTGATGTCCAAAGCCCATACAGGGCTACCATGTCCCAGTCTTAATTCCCCAACTACTCACCAGAAGTGATGTGAATTTAGAAGTTTGTAAGAAAAGAGGAGCAAGAGAGACTTCCAAGAGAGCCTTGGTACAGCTTACCAATTACATCTCTTGAAGACAATGGGAAGAAGAAAAAAGAGGTCTTGGCCCAAGAGTACATCAATTTGCAAGAGTAAATCCATCCACTACTAAACATGGTCCTATAAATTTCCTTTAATCTGACCAGAATTGAGGTATTGTAAAGAATAAGGGAGATGATAGAAGGAAGCTCCTACCTCCCAAAAAGTGTCAAATGCTTTGGGAACTCAAAGAAAAGAGGGACATTGCAATAAAGGGAAAAGTACGTTTCTGATTATTTTTCTTTTCAATTATTTTTTCCCTATTTACTTCCTCACCTCCTATTCCTCCATCTATCCCTTTAGGTTTTCTTCCAGGGTACACTGCATTGCTACAGACACAACCCAGGTATAATATACCACCTGTGTTCAGATTAATCTCAACTCTAAGGCTCAGTTCAGACCTGCCTCCTGAGCTTCAGGTAGTATACTATGCATCTTGTATAATACTTAACTCTATTCATCTTCACCTCATGAGATAATGAGGCCATTTAAATTTATCTTTTAAACTTTCCTTCTCACTTCTCCTGCTCCCTATGCATTTTTAAAATATCTCGCTTAGTAGCACCACTATCCACCCAATTATGCAAACTGAAATGTGGATGTCATCATTGCCTCTCTCTTCCAATCTCCAACATCAATTAAAAGAGTGCTACCTATATTAGCTACTAAGTATTTTTCCCTCCTTTTAATTCTCTCTTCCCCATAGATGACGTTAATATCTTCCATCTACTGTCATTGGCTGTTGTCTTTCTTCCTCAAATCCATTCTTAACATAGCTTCCTGCTTGGTCTATCTAAAATGCAAATCTGGCCATGTCACTCCCCTGCTTAATTCCATTCATGGTTCCCATCACCTATAGGACAAATTCCAGTTTTAAACATTGTACATCAGTTTCTACCCAAGCCCTGCTTACCTCTCTGTTCTCATATTCTATTGCTCCTTCCCCCATCCTTTGAGCTCAAGCAACTTCTACTTGCTGGTGGTTTCATCACACACCTCCCTTTTTCAGCTAGCCTGTGCTCATGATAGCTCTAAAATTTGGAAAGGCCTTCCTTCTCTGCTAACCTTCTTCATATGGATATTTATTTGTCATACTTCAAGATTCAGCATAGCTGCAACTTCTTTCAAAAAGTCTCCTGTTGATTCACCTCCCATCCTCCCCACCGACAAGACTGTATGGTAGTCTCCTCCTCTCTGCTCTCATATTTGCTTTACCTATTGACGTTTTGGTCATCTCTCCCCTGGACTGTGAGAGCCTTTATGGCAGTAGATGTGCATGACCTTTTGGAACATAATAAGTGCCTATTAATGTATCTACTCATGGAAGGAAGGAAGGAAGGAGAGAGGGAGGGAAAAAAGGAAGGAAGGAAGGAAGGAAGGGGAAAAGAGAAAGGAAGGAAGAAGGATTTTCTTTTTTAGAATTTTGAAAATTATTTTGGTGACCAATAGATATGTAGAAAAGGGGAAAGAGAGTCAGAAGAAACCTCATCAGCAAAGGCATGAGATGTAAAACTCAAGGTAATGGGTGGAGAAAGCTATATGGAAGAATATACATGACAGGAAAATAAAATTGAAGGAAAAGTTTGGGCAGGTTGTAAAGGACCAGGATACCAGATTCAAGAGTCTGAATTTCACTGAGAAGGTGGATCACTGAAAATTTTTGAGCAAGGATGACTATATTAAAGTAGCTTTATGAAAGCAATTTACGGTTATGGGTAGGATGTATTAGAGGAGTGAGAGTCTGGGGAAAACAGAAAGAAGTGTATTGCAATACTCAGAATGAGATATAATGATGAGTTGAATTGGGGAAGTAGATTTGGAATGGAAAAAAAAAAAAGAATAGACTTAAGAGAAATCTCAGGGAAAAGAATTGCCAGAGGTTGGCAATGGATTGGAAGTGGAGGAACAAAATAAGGAAACTGGATGAGTTAAAGAATGGTGGTATTATTAATGGACAATGAAATTCCCAGATAATACTAGTGTAAGAGGGTTAGTGATGAATACAAATTGGGATACATTGGGCTTGAAGGTGTTTTGGGAGATGCATTTGGAGATAGCTAACAAGTCATTGGAAATTCATTCCTAGAACGCAAAGCGAGTGACCTTGGCTTCAGAAATAAATTAGGGAGTCATCTGCACAGATATGGGAATTGAGAAAGCAATGTGGATGTCTTTATGGTCCATCATCATGAGGGTATGAATTTTATCTAAATTACATTTTATCACATTAATATCTAAAATGTGCTAGTTCAAAGCCCTCATGAGATTATATAAGAATTCAGCACTTCTCGGTCAACTCTATGCCCTTTATTTTAGGTGTATGTAGGGCTGTTTCACATTAAGAAACATTTATTCTGTATTCTTCTGCTCTAACCTCTTGTTGATATTTACTTCCTACAAGCTGCCTGAGGGAGAAGATAGACCAATACTCAGAGAAGGTCAAAAGGAATTTTTCAGAGTTCAGTATTGGAGATGGCATGATCCCAGCCAAGTTCGACAGTGTAGCGTTGCCTAAGAATGTCTGAAGTGAAATAAAGGATAGGGTCAGTGGAAGTTTTAAAAACATGAAACCATGAAATCGTGGTGGTAGAACTATCATTAAGGTGGATATGGAAGTCACCAAGGACTTCCTGAGAATAGTTAAAAGACAAAAGTTGCCAGCTGCTAAAATCAACATGGATGGTGTGTAAAGTGTCCTTAATATTTCAGCAATGAAACTGGATAAAGAATGAAATGACTGAATAGATTTTGAAAGAACTACATGAGGAATAACCTGGAAGTTACCATGTGGAGCAAAGATTATATTTCCTCTCTCCCTCCCTCCTTTTCTCTGTCATAAAAGCCAACATAATTCCACTTATGAGACAAATCTAGTTGCTGTGATTTCAAAAAATGGAACTTTATGATATGTGGAGCTCTATTTTCTATACCTTTTTTGTACCTGGTAAGTGCTAGCACATAGAGATTGGCAAATATGGGTTGAATTCATCTGATCCAGAGATAACAGTACACTTATAATTCAATATAAGGCAAAAATAATTTCTAAAACCCAAACCCAGAGGATCCAAAAGAGAGGGTAAAAATGTCACAAAACATTCAGTCTTACCAATTATTCATAAGAGCTCCTACCCTAAGACAAGCTCTTCTCATTTTCTTAAAGTAATAATTTGCAAAATTGTGATTTAAAGACAACTTAAAGGGTTTGTAAGAATGGCAGTAGAAGCCCATTTTCCACAGGGCTATGGGCATTGTTAGAAGTTTGGATTGTTAGGCTTATCAGATGTTGAGCATCTTTTGAGTCCCTGTGTTGTTAATCAAGATAGATGGCAGACTAGTTAATGCTGTTGTTAGTGAGACTGTGGCAAAGATTAGAAGGTTATCAAACAGATATAAACAAGAGTTCTAGGATTCCTATCTAACATATGAAATTAACAGCTAATAGGTATCTCTCTTCAATAGTTGATTTGATTGAGTGCATGTGGATAAAAGTCAACAAGTGAACAACTTGATTGTCTGCTGAATTAATAGAATGGAAGAACTTTAAATGGTTCTGAAAGCTAATTTAATTCAGAAACCTCAGTGACGTTCCAGCTCTTTTGTGAAACTAGTGAATAAAATGTTGGCAACTCATTCAGAATAAAAATGTGAGCATTAGCTTCCTCTGTTCTTGAAATAAAAATTGGTGTTTAAAAAATTTTTTTTCAAGGAGGGAGCATTAAACTTATGAATATGTTCATATGATCCTCTGAATAAACACTGAAAATTAAAATAAAGGAAAACTGCCCTTTGAATTTGTCTTGAGTTTAGTCACTTCTGTCTCAATCTCCCTCTGCATTTGTCTTCCCAATTTCTTTTATTTATATTTCCTTCCCTAACAATTAAAATTGTTCCTTTTCTAGGCCCATTTAAATTTCAATTGCCAGGATGACTTGGGTGTTTTAACGCTTGGTGGGCATTTATTAGATTCTACTGAGGTTTATTCAAAGAATACAGAATAGAATAGACTATAGTATTTGTCCAGACTCACCTCAAATCACTTTATCACTATGCTGTAACTACCCTGGCCTCTCTGTTTCCCCCCAAACCCAAGCTGCTATCCTCTTGCTTATCCTTAGGGAAACTGTATGTTCTCCTCCCTCTAGCTCCTTACCTGCATTTATCCTGGACAGATTTTACTCATCCTTCAAGCCTCAGGTGAAATATGTCTTCTTCAGGAAAGCTTTCCCTAACCGCCCACTCTCCACCAGCTCCTGCCCCAAGACTCATATCACCTTCTGCTTTTCTTCCATATCATTTCCCACCATCGTACTTAGCCAAGCTGTCAAGAAGCAAATTGTGGTTTAGAGCCTCTCTCCTCTACCAGATTATAAGCTCTCTGAAAGCAGAGGTCATGTTAGTCTCATTAGCTGTGCCTAGCAGAGTGCCCGGCCCATGGAGGGAGCTCAGTAAAGCGCTGTGTTGAACGAGTTACAATAGAGGAGAGGGGAGAAGCTCCAGGTCATTCCAGGACAAATCCAAATCCAAGACCGACCTCTGATTTGGAGTCTGCTAGGGCCCACTTGAGATCCCTTCAAGAAAACAGGTCAAAAGTCAGGAGTCTACTCAGTTTGAACATCTCCCCTATATCAGGCTCCTTGCCATGTCTCCAGGGAGTTTTCCCACAAGAGAACACCCACATATGGTGGGCCTGCTAAACATGAATCGTATTTTTGATAAATTCCAAGCTATCTTGTACCTGCTCCCTTTCCGTATTTTTTTTCTATGAAAACCTGTAACTTGGTGTTTTCACATCCCTTAAGTTAAATCAAGCCTTTCTGCTCAATAAAAGAATAACACAGGCCAAATTATAATTTCCCAAAATTTCAAGGAGTTATTCTCATGCTAACTTGAACAATGCATAAGACATAATGTTAAATGGAAAAAGCAGTATTGGAAACTGCTTGTATTGTATGAACCCTGTTATGTCATTTCAGATATCAATCTCTTAGTAAAAAGAAAACACTGAGGAGAAATACACAAAAATGTCAACTGTGGTTATCTCTGAGTTGTGAATTTTTGCATCATCTTTTTCTTTGTTTTTTTTGTATTTCCCAAGTTTTTCTTGATGATTGTGTAATATTTCTATAATCAAAGAAATAAGTTATTTAAACTTACAGACAAAGCCTAGCACATAGACTATACTAGGTAAAAACTCATCTGCTCCCAACTCTCCCTTTCCCTCTGAAGGTACCAAGTATGTGCTCTCAAGCACAATATCATATAAGTCCTGACAGTTTCCCATCCCTTTTTGTATGGAAAGAACATGGGCTTTGGTGGCAGCCTGCCAATGTTTTACTAATTTTATAATCTTAAAAGAGTTATTTAAGCAATCTCAGTTGACTCATCTGTAAAGGAACATAATAATAATTCCATCCACTCCCATTTAAACAAACATCCTTGCATTTTCCAACAAGTGACCAGAGGCACTAGTTCCATATCTTTCATAATGTTCCTAGGAAGGAATCTTCTGTCTGGAAATTGAGAGAAGGAGCATTTCTGGCCTTGGGCAGTAGTGGTATTAACCCTGCCTGATGGAGTAGGAATAAGAGTTACTTTGAACATACAGACATTGAATTGAAACTCCACATCACGAACAGAAACCTACAGATCCAACATACTTAAATTTTAAGAAGGTTGTCAACATCTTGGTGGAGGACTAGCCTTGGGGGTAAAAAGTGCTTCTTAGCAACAAAACAAAAAACCAAAATCACAAAGTTTTTGTTGTAAATGTCAGAGAAGAACTTGAAATATTTCTAGTTAAAAGATTGTGGGTGGAGAAACAATTATTGCTAAGTTTAAAATGTAGAAAATATGGTTGGAAGTCAATTTAGCATTCCATTTCATCTTTTTAGTCTCCCATTATTACTGTCTTGTTTCATTGACTATAAATGTCTTCTTTTTTTTATAATAGTTTTCATAGTTTCCCCAGTCCTGTTTTCTTCACCAGCGCTTAAATTCCTTAATTGAAGATCCTCTAATCACAGATGTTTCAGTAATTTTCATGTCTGCACAAGGCAAGCTTGGGATTTTTAATTAAATAAACAATTAATTAATTAAATAACAACAACATGTATAATGTTTAATGTTCCAGCTACTCTTCTAAGTGTTCTGCAAATTTTCATGAAACTCCTATCAGATAGCTACATAATCCATGTCTCGAGTGAAGAACTGAGACTCAGAGGTTAAGTGACTGGCCAAGGGCACACGTCCAATAGAGGTTGGAACAAGAATTGGAACCCAGTTGTTCTCATTCTACAGTCTGTCAACTATACTGTCTTTCAAATAAGGTGAGGACTTGTCAGACAAGAGGGCCTTTTAAAAACATTTACAGAACCTTAGAATTTTAGAGCAAAAACAAAACTAAGAAAAAAAAATCTAGTCCAACACCCAAGTCACACAAGGAACTAATAATATAGAAGTCATGTGAAAACCCAGGGGCAAATCTACATGATTTTAAGTAAAAACATTGGTCTTTTATGATAACCAACACATGTATAAGTCAAATTTCATTAAATTGACACATATTTCAGATGTTCTAAAGGATTTCCTGTTCAAAAGACTCCTATCATAAGTCTTTTTATACGTAAAGATTTTTTTTGGCAAAGCAAATGCCCATAATTTATTTTTTAAAGATTTTCAAAACATCCAACTTAGGTAAAGCAAGGTAAACCTGAATTGAATTACTTACAATATAATATTTTATTATAAAAATCACTAAAGTACAATTATTATAGATCATTGACAAAGGTGTGATTTTAAAAATATTTTTATTAAAAATTTATTTATTATAGAGTATTTTATTTAGATACGTATTCTAGCTTAAGTCCAAATCGCATTGACATTAACTCAAAAATACTCAGCTGACATCCTTTCCCAAAAATAAGAAACTGAAACCTTCAATATTAATGTCACTAAATCAGGACAACCCCAGACAAGAGTGTGCTAGTACTCCCAAAGTTTAGCTGACTCTCTGAGCCAAAACAATCAGAAATCATTCTCCCTGATTATTCTTTCCCCCATGTAAGGTTTTTACATTTGTTATAACTTAATAGATATTACAAAACAAAAACTTATATATACAAATTGTTAGACAAGATATGTGTTGCCTTCATCAGTGAATACTTCAGTACACTATAATACCTGTATTAATTTAAAAGAATATATTCTGATACCACTCATTCCCAGAAATGTCATTATATAAGGCAAAAATGCATGAAGCATAGCACTCAATAAGTCTTACTCACAATAATAATAGTGACATGGTTATTATTATTATCACCATCATCATAAGTCGTACTGGCATCATAAGAGGTTCTCCAAGGTATGGCTTCCTTCCGTCCTAAGGATCTTGGGTACTCTCTTTTTCCTTCCACACAAGGCAAGCTATGGTTCCCCAAATCTCTTGGACTATGGGAAAAAGGAGATCACCCTTCTTTGGGAAGAAACAGTGAAAGTGTTCATTTTCCATGTAGTACTGTAAGAACAGTAGTATCCTCTTCACAGGGTTGATGTGAGAAGTAAGTGATGCACTTGGAGCACACTCAGAAACACACTAAGTGAATAGTAAGCACTAAACAAGTACTTACTATTTTTATAACTATTACTCATGAGCAGATATAAAGAAGGGAGCCCCAAATCCCTGAATAAAACTCTTTTTTTAATATAACATTGTTTTCAGAGTCAAATTACCCATGGAACAGGATCTAATATTGGGCATACCAACTGATACTACAATTTCAATTATTGTTGGACTACCTCTTCTATTCTTACTCATATGTTTATGAAGAAAATGTAGGCTCTGATGTCTTTGTTCTTCACCATAATTTTTCTATATTCAAAACATGGGCAACCTTTTTTATGTATTGCTTCCCTGAGGATAAAGGTTAACTTATTTATAAACGTATAATGCTTCAGTTCTAGTCTTCCCATCTAACTTGACCTTTTATTCCCACAAATCATCAATAATATACCAACAAACTAGCCTTTATTGAATGACTATCATTTGCCAAGGTCCGTCCTGGGCATCTTGAAACACTTGTTCTCTAATTCTTACTGCTGCCCTGTCATGTATCATTACTGCCATTTTACATAGGAGAACAGAGAGGTACAGAAGAATTAAATAACTTTCTCAATATCACACAGTGAGAAAGTGATGGGCTCTCTGAGCCCACAACCCAGATGCCCTTCCCTCTAACACACTCCTGCACAGATAGAACACAGGTACCACTACCTCCTTTATGGGTTCTCAGAATGGTCCTGATGTATGTGTAGTAAGATCAACCTGGTCATCAGCAAACGGTTTCCTTAATACCTATGTTTTCTGAATGTTTGCTTGCAAAATGAAATGGACAGGAATGAGTTACACTTATGATTCCTATCTCAGCAAGCAGTTGCTGAAACTTAGGCCTCCTTATAGCAGTTCTTAGTGAACGTGAGGTGAGCGGAATTAAACCCAAATGATGCTACACCTGATGGAGAAGGTCTCGTAAAGCATAACCCGGGAGTGACAGCGAAATCAAAAACCAAGACAGCATCTCTGCCCCTACATAACCTGTTTTGTTTTGTTCTAGAGCTGTTATACCTATTCAAACCTTTGCATTAGACTCTCTCTGCATAATAATATATTTATTGAGTGGCCCATGTAGGACTTAATATTTTACATTAAAAAAAAAATTATTCATCTTCCACCATATCTCAGTAAAGGAGATGTTACTATTGCCGTTTTTGCCAGTAAAAAACTGCAGCATGTAAGATACTGGCCTAACATCACATATCTACTATGAGGAAGAGCCTGGATTCAATTCCAGTCATCTGACCACTAGGCTGTACTGAGTATAAATTATTGCACATTCTTTTTATTACCATTTGTTATTTAAATCAAAATAATATGAGCTTTGAACAAGATATCCTACCTCCTTTCAGCTGAAGGACTATTGAAGACCATCTAAAAAGTTCTCAGTAAAAAGAAACAACAGCAACTTGCTTCAGACAGGCTAGAAAACCAGTTAGAAGGCACTGCTTGGCCTTCTAGTTTTGAAAGGGCAAGTTCCACTAAATAAAACCTTCACTTTGTATATGTGTGTGGAAGTGATTAGTCATTTAATACTGGAAGCTCTACCTGGAACACATTTCTTAATACACTTTTTTCACATGCATGATGTCTTTCCACAATTTATTGCCACATTTTATTAAACTCTTGTTACCTAGCGTGTAATTGGAATCATCACTGATACATGAAACATGAGTATACAAATCTGAAACAGAGTGGAGGCAGGTCAAAGAAATAACAGCAAAGATAAATTTTAAAATGGGGGGGAAAGACATAGGCTGTAGTGCTATGAATTGCGACAATCTTTACCAGTCCAAGGCAATTCCCCCCAGAAAAATCATCTTACACTCTAAACCCACACAAACTAGATCCTCTGTGAATAATAAATGATGGGCTAAAATTTTAGTTTTTAAACATTAAAACAATAAACATTTAAACATTAAAACAGTTTTTAATATTAAAAACTGACTCAAAACTAAAAGAGAAAGAAAATAGGCAAATCACCAACAATAGATGCCTTTACATATGTTGGCTGTTCAGAAATAGAAATTTTACCAGAGTCAAATATAATTTAACTTCACCTTCTGCTTCATGAGGCTACTCTGGTTTCTCTCAGTGTCCTGGAAACTGATTTGATAAACTCCAACCTGTACCTTTGCTCTGAAATGTAATTGTGTCTATTTTGGGGTCATCATTCCTTTCTGTGATCCTAGAACAACGTTTGGCACAGTGTAAAACCAAAAAAATGTTTTATGAAAGAAAAGGATAGATAAATAGTAAAGCCAGAAGTAGAATTTTTTTAAACTCTATTAAATAAAGCATTAGGGGCTTGTTGGGATCCCCTCAAAATTATGTAAACTTTGCGTCATTATGTCCAAGCATTTAATGTTAAGGAGAAGACCATGGCAGGCCTGAATTTTCTACTTCTGTAGGTAACTTTTTTCCCTGGGAATCTTGCCAGATTCTTTTACTTTGTGGTCTTAAATTTTTTGGATATGGTTAGATAGTAATCTCCTTTTCCTAATTTTGTACACAGAAGGAGGTTTCATTCTACATACACTCTGAGGTATTTCTTTAGCTTCTTTTATTCCATTTATGGGTTTTGCTTCTGTTGCATTTATTCTGGATTCATCTTTAGAAACATAAGTTATCTTTTGCCTAAATTTCTATTCTCTGTGCTCCATAGCTATAATCTTCTCTTTAATTATTGTTACTCATTTGAGTTTCTTCTGGCTTCTAGGGGACTTCTTCTTGTGCAGCACGGAGGAGAAAGAAAGCATAATGTGTCAGGGAAATGCCAACTAAGGTAAGCAGGTTCCAGATCATTCTGACCATTCCTTGCTTTGCTCACAAACTTGAACTGCAGTATAAGCCAGTATTTCTAAAGATGTGTTCCACACCAAACTAGTCCTGTGAGACACCCCATGAGAAAGAAACAGCTTCCATATTCAAAAAGTTTGGGAAATCTTGCCTATTATATCCTTCCCTTTTTTAGCGGTTCACAGCGAACATCAGCATTAAAACCTATTGTATGGGATTAACAGATACACAAAACTATATATAAAATAGACAGACAACAAGGATTTACTGTGTAGCACAGGGAACTATATTCAATATCTTGTAATAACCTACAATGGAAAAGAATTGGAAAAATATATATTTCTATATATAACTGAATCACTTTGCTGTCTACCAGAAGCTAGCACAATATTGTAAATCAACTACACTTCAATCAAAAACAAGAAACAAACAAAAAAAACTATTGTAAAGAAAAAATGCTTACTCTCAACTTGGAATTTTCCACATTTTTTTTTAATATATACTAACAGTTTATGGCAGTTATTGGAGTAAACTTTGGGAATTGCTGTTGTCTTTAATGGGGAGTCACTGAATGGCTTTTATCAGGCAACAGACATCATCAGATTTGCATTTATAAAGATTACACTGAATTTTGTGAGAATAAGATAGTAAGGGCAAAACTAGAGAAAGAAAAATCAAGTGAGCCGTTGTTTTCATAACCCAAAGCAGAAACCTAACTATGGAGATAAAGTCTGTGGATGTCCTTTACTGTCACTGGGGAACCTTAAAGAGGGGGGAAAAAACCCTGTCATTTGGGGCTTACAGGGAACAACAAAAAAGCCAGCTATGGATGCTTTTTCTCTGTCTGTGCCCAGATATTACATAAAGCCCATTTCCAGGAGAAATGTGACCATAAATTTAACCTTCAATTTTGTCTCTTCGAATTTCTTCCAGCAAAGAATTCCAGCACAATTCTAGTTGTTTTTCACTCCTTAAATTGGATAAAGGGCAATTTTGTCCTTTGTGTGTTCTTTTGCCATTTCCAACTACATTTTTTCCTGAATTGTTCTATCCATTTTTCTTTAAGAGAGTTATCTTATTTTTGTTCTTGAAGAGTTCACTGCTTTCTTTAAAGGCAGAGCACTGTCTGTGGCTAAATAGCCCAGGTCACAGAGATGACTAGATCCATTTTATTTTTCTAGTCAGCTCTGCCAGCTCTTTTCAATATTACTCTGGCTCCAGATGATTTATTTTTACTCTCGATACTAAAAACCTGAAAGTTTTTCTACATAAAAATGCTCTTCTTGCCACTCCCTTCCAGCCAGGCTTTCAGGAAAATAATCAATGCATACATCCTAAAAAAGGGTTATGAAGAACTATTAATTATTCCTGCCATATTGCTTGCATTTCATTACTTTTTCATGAACTCCAATTCTGTTTTACCCATAACTTTATAATAGTAAATAAATTCCTTAATACTTATACTATGAACAAAGAGTAAAGGAATTGAGTAATTTTACCTAAATAAGCCTATCATTATAACATGCTGATATTAGGAAATTTGCCAGTGGTCCTGAATGTCCTAACCAGAATTTAGGACAGTATTTAGACTAGAAGATCCATTTTTTTAAAAAAAATTGGAATTTCTTTTATTCTGACCTGCCTTTGCAGGAAAAAAAAAAAAGGGGGATCCAGTCTAACCTCCCAAAGAATATCATAAACTGTGAAATCTATGACTAGCAGTCACTCACTCTCCAGTGGTCTTCCTTATTATTGGTCAGGCCTAACTGTTCTTCCTTAAAAGAGTTGTAACCACCCCCTGCTCTATCCCACCTCTGCCATCATTGCAACATCAACACGAATGTTTACTAACCACCCACCCTTTTAAAGGTTCTTTTCTAGGCCCTTTGGATAAGATAAATGTTAGGTTTAACATTTAAAAGCCATGAGACTTTGATGAGTTTCTTTTCCAAGTTGTATATTTTCCTGTGTTTTAAATGGAGAGGATTCTACCAACTACTTCCACAACCTGTGCTGGGGGGTAGAGGTTCTTTTGCATTGGGTCGTCAGGGGAAAGCCCTCTTTGAAAAGATGGCATTTGTACCAAGAACTGAAGGAGGTGAGAGGGTAAGCTGGGCAGCTATCTGGAGGAGAGACACGCTGGGCAGGAGGAACAGAAAGTGCAAAGGCACTTTGAGGAACAGCAGGAAGACCAGTCAGGCAGGAGCAGAGTTTGTGCACGAAAGCGTTGAGGGAGTGAGGTCAGAGATGTACAGGGGACCAGACTGTGCAGGGTCTTGTAGGCATTGAAGGAATTTTACTCTGAATGAGATGGGAAGGGAGTCAAGCATTTTGATAAGAAGAACAATTATTATTCTTTCAGAAAACTAGAAACCACTCCATATTTTAGCAGGAAGGCATGTATGCAGGGAAATTTGTGTTTACAAAATCATTGGCAGGACTGGAGTAATGAAGATCAGAGAAGGTTGCTGCCAACCAGTTCTTAGGTTCATGACTAACTTTCAGAGTCGTTCAGAAGTTATGGGAATTGAAGGAACAGCTGGAACAATACCAGCATGGAAGCAGGTGATTCAAAGAAGAATCCCTGAGGCTCCTACAAAATCTCATGTCTTTCTCTACCGTGCTAGAGGAAAAGTGCTATGGTTTCTGCTTCCATCCCACCTTCCAAATCTCTAGAGTAATTTTCTCCCATTGTTGACATTTGATCTAGAACTCCAGTGGCAGGAATTCTGGGAAATAAAGTTTCTAGGCTCCCAGCTTCCAGGATACAGGAGAGACTATGAAAAGTAAGAATGGTTCTAATGAACCAATAGATAATTCAGTGCAAATAACATAATCAGACTTTTTTAATTGGAGTATAGTTGATTTACAATGTAGTGTTAATTTCTGCTGTACAGCAAAGAGAGTCAGTTAAATATATATATACATATATATTTATTCTTTTCCATTATGGTTTATGAATACAGTTCCCTGTGCTATACAGTAGGACCGTTTATCCACTCCATATATAATAGCTTACATCTGCTAACCCCAACTTCCCACTCCACAAGTCTGTTCTCCATGTCCGTGAGTCAATCAGACTTTTATTTTAAAAGCATCTCTCTGGCTTCGGTGTTGAGAACAGTCTGGAAGAATAAAAGAGTGGAAGCTGGGAGATCAGTTAGAAGATTGTTGTAATAATCCATGCAAGAGAAAATAGAGACTAGGACCAGGCTATTAACAGTGGAGGGATGAATGGTGATATCCTGGTAATTGAAGGTAAAACAACAGGATTTTCTGATATATTGGATATGAGCTAGACAGAAAATTAGAAATTAAGGATGACCACATTTTTGACCTGAAGATCTGGAAAGATAGTGTTTCCATGAACTGAGATCAGGGATGCAACAGATGAACAGGTTGGAAGGGGAGGGGCAATCGGACACTGGAAATAGAACAGTGGTTTGTAAATTTGAGCCTGCGTGAGAATCACCCAGAGGCCTTGTTAAAACACAGATGGCAGTGCCTCACTTCAAAAGTTTCTAATATAGCTGCGATGGTAAATGGGATTATTTCCTTAATTCCTCTTTCTGATACTTCGTTGTTAGTGTATAGAAATGCAACAGTTTTCTGTATATTAATTTTGTATCTGCAGCCTTACCAGATTCACTGATGAGCTCTAGTAGTTTTCTGGTGGCGTCTTTAGGATTTAGTAGTCTGGAGGAGGGACTGAGAATTTTCTTTTCAAAAAAAGTTCCCAGGTGATGTTGCTGCATCCCAAGAGCCACATTTTGAGAACCAGTGTTTTAAAGAATTGATGAGCATAAAAACTTCCTATAGACTTTTTTTTTAAAGGTGTATGGAGAAAAAAAATCTACCAAAAATTATTTTATCTTGCTTTTAATAAGATGGAAATATAACAATTGTGGTGTTGCCTTTGAATATCGGAAAGGTAACACCACTCATTAGTTTACCAGTCTTCTAAATGTGGGCCTTTGTGCCTCAGACACATTACAAATGAGTAAATGACTCTAGTATTGTTTACATTGAGAAAGAAGACTTGAATATTTGCATTTGTTTTGCTTCAGAATTTTATATTTTCTCCTGCAGCAAGAGTAAAGACTAAAAGATTAGAAAAAAGGTTACAACATAGTTTTCAATAATGATAGCACTAGAGTTAGGTACACATTTTGCATTTTATATCATTGAATTTACACAAAATTTCTTTGGGGAAGATGTTAACATTCCCTCTTTAATGATGAAGAAATTAACTTTCAAAAAGACTAAACAATGTGCCTGAGTTTATATAGCTGTTAAGCTTTAGACATTGAATTCATACATAGGTCAGGTTGATGTTCAATTATGGGCTCTTTGCATTGTTTCCCAAGCTTACCTGATGATACAATCATCTGCAGTGCTTGTTAAACATACAGAATTCTAAGCCCACCCTAAACCTAAAGAACCAAAATTTCCAAGGAAGGATCGAAGAAATCTGTGAAGTTAACAAGCACCCAGGTGACTCTTAGCATAGGCGGGTTTAGGAAACACTGCCTTCCTTCTTCTCTAGAATGCCTAGGTCAAATGAGTACAGACATGGAGGAGAGAAGATGCAGAAACTTCTAAATTTTATCTCATCCTTGGAGTATTAATTTTTAAAAGGTAATTAATAAGAAGTATTATAGTTTTTCCCTTCCAACAGCTTTTGTGTAATGCTAGGCATTTCTGTATACAAAATAATTAACTTTTCCAACTTTCTTTGAATTATTCATTTTTATTTTTTATCTGTTGCTCAGGAAATATAAATGTTATGATACCAGGACAGCACAGACCATAAATTCTATAGATGAATTTAAATTTTAAAAGAATATATTTGCTATTAAGGAAAGAAAAAAATCAGTGGAAGTCATCACATCTTTCATGAAGCTAATGGAATTTTTCGATAGCACTGAGCAAATATTGTACCAAAATTATAATTCCTCAATGTTGGAAGACTGGACTGATCAAAGAAGTTCTTGGTCTACAGAGGAAGAATAAATTTCTCAATTCTAAATGTACTTCTTTCTTCTCTGTAAAAGGGAATTATGTTCAGACTAAAATGGATAAAATTAATATCGGTAAGCCCAAAAGAGGTGAAAATAAATTCACAAAAAGATTTCCTGATATTCTAAATAAGTTAAAGTCACTTGTTTTACATTCCAGAGAAGGGGAAGCATGTGCTGGTGGTGATATTTGTTGCTTAGAAAGATCCCGGAGTATTTAAGACATATAAATATCATTTTAATTTTCAAATAAGGGAGTGAAAAATGGGAGGATGGACTATACAAAACATACAGCAGTGAGTTGGATGTTAAAACCTGAGCAAGATTCAATTATAAATTGTAAAGGGATAGATTTTTTTTTTAAAAGATCATTAAATGGGTCACTAGGGTCTAAAATTGATTTTCTAAAGAACTATTTAAGTAAAAGTAACTTTTTTTACATTGTAGTAAAAACATAACATGAAATCTACCCTCTTAAATTTTTAAGTAAACAATACAGTATTGTTAATGATAGGCAATATTTTGATCCACAGATCTCTAGAATTTATTCAACTTGCATAATTGAAACTTTATACCTGTTGAACAACTCCCCATTTCCCTCTCCCTCAAGTCCTTGGCAATTACCATTCAACTTTCTGCTTTGATGTGTTTGACTATTTCAGATATCTTATATAAGTGAAATTATGCAGTATTTGTCCTTCTGTGACTAGCTTTTTATTTAGCATAATGTCCTCCAGGTTCATCCATGTTATTGCATAATGCAAGGTTTTCTTCTTTTTTAAGGTTGAATTATATTCCGTTGTATTATATACCACATTTTCTTTATCCATTTAGTCATTTATAGGCATTCAAGTTGTTTCCTTATCTTGGTTAGCGTGAATAATGTTACAATATACTTGGGAATAAAGATATCTCTTTGAGATATTGATTTCAATTCTTTTGGATAAATACCCAGAAGTGGGATTGCTAGATCATATGGTAATTCTATTTTAATTTTTTGAGAGACCTCTGTGCTGTTTTCCATAGTGGCTGCACCATTTTGTGTCTCCACCAGCAGTGCATAAGTCTTCCAATTTCCTCCACACCCTCACCAACACTTATGTTTTGTTTTGTTTTTTGGATACTAACCATTCTGACAGGTATGAGGTGATATATCATTGTGTTTTTGATTTGCATTTCCCTGATGATCAGTGATCTTGAGCACATTTTTATTTATCTGTTGGCCATTTGTATGTCTTCTTTGGAGAAATATCTATTCAAGTCCTTGCCCATTTTCTAATTGAGTTAAAAGTAACTTTTTTTTAATCTCACAGATAGAATTAGTAACTTGTGGAATCATAAAAGTATAGTAAATGTAGCATATCTGAGTATGACCAAAGTTTTTGACAAATTCTCTTATTAATCTTTATGGAAAAGATGAAGAAGTGTTCACTGAATGAAGTGATAATTATGGTTGTGTAACTTACAAAAAATATGCTAATAAGTCTAAAACAAACCAATCTTTTTATATATGATGTGGATGAAAATATAGATGACCTGTTCACCAAAACTGGAGAGGACATGAAACTCAGAAGAACACGAATTGTACTGGTGCCATAATCAACATCTAAAGAGAATCACATAGGTTGAAGTGAAGGACTGAAACTGAAAAGCAACAACAGCAGCAACACACACATAATATTTAAACATTATAAATATCAAGGTTTTCATTTTGAACATGAAATGTTTCCTTCAAAGAAGCAGAATCGCTCTGCGTGACCAAAAATAATGAATTTAAAATAGGGATTAGACTTTATGCAGTCATGAACATTAGGGAAGAAATCTGATCCTGAACTCACTGTAGGTCAGCAGAGAAGCTAATCAGAAAGAAAAACTATAAGTGAAGAGAGGAGAGTGAGGACAAACTGGAACTTGCATATGTTTCTTACCACCTGCAACTCAGTGACATGGACGATCTGCCGAAAGAAGTGGGTGCCCTTCTCCGTGAAGCTGCAAGTTCACCTGGGCCAGAACTATGTGAAACTGAAGGAGGAGATTGCTCAGTGGGGGATGGAGGAGTAGATGGCGCCAGAGGGTGTCACAAAGTGAGTTCACAAATCCACCCCAAGGTGCATGAGCTGCAGTGGCATCCAACACCCTCAGGAACCTCAAAGCGTAAAGGCTGCTGCTTCACTGTTCCTTCCACGTATCACACAATTTCCCTAAAGGAGCCATGTAGTTAAGGGCATTCTGAAAACTATAGTTCCAGCTTAGCTCATTTGAACGGCACAAACTCATCACAGTCTAACTCTTTTTTATTTAGAAGTTCCCTTTTATTTAGAGGTTAAATAAACCTCTTTTAACCTTATTTAACCTCTAAATAAATAGCAAAATTGTGCTTACACCTGACATGATGCAACTATCCCTCATACAACTGAAACACGCAAACTCTCTCAACAAAAAATGATACAAAAATGTCTCCTCATCCATTTTGGGGTGATGTCCTTTCTTCTTCTAGCTGAATGTCCCACTTGAATATCCTGTAGCTTAAATACTGAGATTATTAACACAATTTATGTTAAATGTTAGGGGGATGAGAGAAGGGAAAAAAATAATTAATTTATAAATAACCTGATATATTCATCTCAATACAAGGAAATAATACTCAAGAACTGTTTCTATACATCCTTCCCAATTATACTCCAACTATTAGAAATGGATCCTGTTTACATTATAAGTTGTAGTACTTATCTGAATTACAATTATTTGTTTATGAATCTCCTTCCCCACAAGATTGTGAGTTTCTTTGTGACAGAAACTATAAATGGTCCATTGTTGTATTAGCACAATGTCTGACGTGTGTTCAGTACATATCTGATGAACCCTGTATTTCTACAATTTTATTGTTAATTAAGTGTAACATTATTACAGTATTTCTCAATGAATGAAACACTGCTGACATGGGGCTTTTAGGTCTCTGACTATCAGAAAAGACAGAAAAGATGTGTAGTAAAAGCCAGGGTATAGAAGTGTGAGGAGAGAAGCAGCCAGCTGCCCATGCTCCATGCTCTATGAGTTGAGGAGCCCATGGATCCAACCAGCAAGAAAGCATCTGTTTTTAAAAGACAATGGAGTACAAGTGAAAAAACCCAAAACACTAGGAATCAGAATACTCTTTCTAGGCTCAGCTCCCAGTTTAATTCACTGAGTGACCTTGAAAATTTTACTTAGCCCCTCTAGTCTTCAGTTCCATCCGGATAATGAGAACTTGAGGCACAGAATCTCTCAGATCTTTTCCAACTTTAATTCTATTATATATATGAAGGTCTTTTTTTTTTTTTTTTTTACTTTCCTATTCTGAAATTTTTTGCTATTAGAACTCTCCTTCAAATTAGACCAAAACACTCAGGCCCTGACCACCAGAAGTCACTAATCCTTACTTGGGTTAGAATGAATGCTTTGATTAGAATATCAGATTCTCTACCTGTCAATTTGGAAGCAAGGAGATATAGTAAGCTTCAAATTATGGGTTAAAGTAGAATGACTGAACTGAATCTACATAGATCCCAATGTATCCCATCCCAAGTTTGAATAGACAGGGTTTCACAATACATGTAAGAACTATGAAGGTCTAGGGACCGGTTGAAACAAGCAGACCCTAGGAGACCAGGAAGCATCTTAAAGCCATAAAGAGGAAAGCAGATCCTTGTGAAGTCCTCCAGCAAGATCTCTGGCCCTACATTTTCTGGAAGTATATGCAAATAGGTGATGAAAAGTTTGGAGACAACGAGATACTAGACAGAAAGTAGTCACCAAAAGATAGTGCCACGAAGAGCCACCAATGTGGAGTCCCTATTAGGTATCAGGTTTTATTCTGACCTTTACAGGGTTCACATCCCATAATCTTCCCAACATCTCAATTAAGTTGGAATTGTGATTCCTTTTATAAAGGAGGAAATAAAAGTTAAATAACTGGCTCAGTACAGGGACAACCATTTTTACCAATCACTGACAAAGAAGCAAATACTTTTTCAGTTGATTTAAAATTCATTGGAATGAAGATAAAAATAACAAGTCTTGAGAGAAAATCCCTAGACACCTCTTTCTCCCAGCTCACTCCTAGCAAGAGGACCCCTAGGATGAGATTTTCTTCTGTTGGTCACTAGATTGTCTCCTAAGGTATTTGACAACATAGCAATTTGGTTTCAGCTTTAAAGGTTTTATTTAAAATGAAAGATGTGATTGTCACTTCCCATAATTTTTAGTGATAAATAGATTATTTTTCCTGAGTATGGGGTGATGGCTAACCCTTGTCTATCTGGACTCGAATTTTTGAGGGCTTCAGTGATCCAACCCACCCTTAGACACCAGTAATTTTTGACATGATTAGACTTCAGGCCCTTGCTGCTTGGCCATTACCATGAAGCACAGGTATTTGCATGTGTGTGTACGTACATGTGTGTGCATGTACATGAAATACAAGCATGACTGTGCGATCACATTCATTTAGAAATTAAAGTTTACTTAAATTTTTATCCATACTCTATGAATCTCTGCCTCTGCACAAATGTCCATTCATTTAGAAAGGAAAGAATCTACTCTAAATGCACCTCTGGAACTAGAGAGTATTTCATTTGACTAACACAAAGTGTCTTTAAAAACATAATGTAGGTTTACATAAAAGTTACAGTCAACTTATAAACACTTTTCGCTTTTGAGTTTTTAGTATCCCATCCATTGTAAAACAGAATAATACCTAGACAGGTAACAAAAAATATACAATGGATGAAAAGGGCAAAGCATGTTCTCAACAGAGAAAGTAGGCTATGAAGCTGTTAAGACAAGAAAATAACCTAAATAGAAGACAAAAAAAGGCATAAGAGAAATAATAAAGAAACAAAAGGAAAGCCTTCAAAAGTATTAATCAGATAAGGATACCATGATGGAATAGGGAAAAAACAAAACAAAACAGTATAAAACCAAAAGTTAGTCCAGAATGAAGTCTTCCACAAGGAAAAAAGGAGCTTAAGGACCTTCCAGGACTTTGAAGGCCTGGCCCTGTCAGATGGCTGGAGGGATGGAACGTACCCCAGATGCCTGCACTCTGAAACTTTCTGATGAGAGTAGCAATGTAAAGTATCACACATTTCAAATTGCCAGTGTTATAAACTTCTGCCTCATGAGAGCTGTTCACAAATATGTCCTCTAACAGGAAAAGCTCGCCATGAATCTTTCTTGCAGGCAGTGCACATTTTAATGAATGCTAACATGTTTGCAAACATAATGAAAATCGTATTTCCCACAGAGCAGTGTGAGATTATTTGAATAAAATATCTGCCTTTGGACATAAGACTCTGCCGATGATCGCAGCAGGATCTGTGCTTTATTGGTGGATTAGAATCCACAGTGCGGTATGGACATGTGCTTTATGAAGACTGGCTGTGGAAACCTCTCACCTGCTGACATCTGCCCAGATTGCCACTGGTTTTAAATCTCTGCCTCTGAAGTTTAGGAGCAAAAACTTTGGCACTGCTAAAGAGCCATGTCTCTAAATGAGAAAGTCTCATGAGGAGATGAAATTCAATACCAGAATTTCAAAAATTTTATCATTGTAGAACAGAAACTGACACAAGAAAAGGAATACAATGAAAATGGCTGGCCCACAGGACCCCAACAAAGTGAAAAAAGGCGGCATTTCAATGATAAGGGACGTACTACACCCTTGGGAAGGAGGAACACCTGTCTCCTAGCCATTTGCTTTGATGGGAAGATATCGTCTTCATTTTTGGGGAGCAGGTTCTAGATTCTATGGCTCTAATTCTGTAGGAGACTGTGTGTTTGCTAAAGGAACATAGAAGTCTAGGGGTATTTGTTTCTGCTAAAAACTGCTACAGACTGCAGTCCATACCCCATTGGCCAGCACTGGGTCACAGCCACACCTAAAGTGCAAAACAGACTGCAAAGTGTTGTCCAGGATGTGCTTAGAGAGTTTTTCGAACCCACTACACAGTCCTTGCTACACCCAATTAATTTGAAACAGATTCTTTGTATGTTTCAGGAGAACTTGAACTATCTATAATACATGCAAATTAGTAACAAATAACAGTAATAATTCTGATGATAGATATCAGATTTTGAATACTTTCAACTAATCCTTTGATTCTCCAAAATTAGAATAAATTGAAGTATAGTGACAATGTACAATGCAATATACTCATTCAGGGCCAAAACCATGCCCATGTTGTTATCCACTATATCCTGACAATACCTCATCTGATAAATGTATGCGTTCAAGAAATAGTTCTTGTATAAATACAAGAAAACTCTACTTTAGACTCAAAATCAGAGGGGCGTACTCTCATCACTAGAGGTCAAGAAAATTTTTTCTGGGAAACCAAGAGCTACTTCTTTGGCTTGAGGGAAGCATAAATCTGGCTTCCATGTCTTCAACATGTCATGGGACCCCTATGCTTCCTAGAAACAAACGAAGCCTAGTCTAATGAGCTGAGTCCAGTAGTCTTCAACCATCATCTTAAGCAACGACAGGTAGCTGGAGCATGGGCTCTGGAGCCAGACTTCAGAATTTGAATCTGACTTTATCAATTTCTATCATGTGACCTGAGGCAATATGGTTAACTTCACTCTGGTTCAATCTCTCCATCTGTAAATTTGGGGTAATAGAACCCTCTGCACATTATTTCTGGAAGTACTAAAATAATGAATTAATAGATGTAAAAGCATTTACAAAAGACCCTATCCAATAGTAAGCATTCAGTAAATACGCACCATAAATGATGGCATGGACGTGGCTTTGCAGAGGCTGAAGCTGAATCATAGGCAGGGTTGCCCCATCCGCAGTTTCCAATATTGACAAATATCTTTGTCAGATATTCATGTTTTCAGAATTACGGGCTTGCATTTAAGGTGAACATCCCTCTTTACCCATTTGATATCCACAGTTGTAGGAATAAAAACTAAACTTTAGAGAGCATTTACTATTTTCCACACAATTTTATATGCATTTCCTTATCGGTATTTAGGGAAGTTTAAATATTTGCTACAAGCATCACAGTAAATATGAGAGCTTTAACTGGAAGGTAGAGAATCTCATACTAGAATGTGTGCATTTTTCAAGGGTTGGGCATCGTGATTTTCTACAGGTCCTTGGAACTGACAGATACAGCACATTATCCTCTGCGTCCTCCACAGCACCACCCAATGCACACATGCATACAGTAGGGTCTCCCTAAATATCTGTAGAATAGATGGATACATGGGTGGGTGAGTGGATGGGCAGTAACTTGATATATGAACGATGGCATGACATTCACCCTCCCTAATTCAGATACCAATACATTTCATCACAATAAATTCAATTTAAAAACCTCTGAGTGCCTTATACTGTGATCAACTTAGGAGCACAAATGGAGTGAGTAGCATTAACAACGAGGAAGCCATTCTAAAACAATTTGGAATGTTTTCACTTTCTTGGACTCCCTGATGGTGAAGCAGGCACTTGATTGCTTAGCACACCTATCTGCTGAATATTCACACTGATGGAGGGGGTAGCGATGCAGAAAATACGTAACATCAGATAATCCAAAAGTCATTTACATTTGGCTCAGGAATGCTTTGCATAATAATTTTGCAGCTGATTGATCCTCTTGGGTTTGTTTGTGCTGATATTAAGGCAGTTTTCATTCTGAGAAAATACTGACAGGAAATAGTGGGGTATATAGCTAAACATAAGCATAAGAAAATCATTCATTTATTTATTTATTTTATTTATTTATTTTTGGCTGTGTTGGGTCTTCGTTTCTGTGCGAGGGCTTTCTCTAGCTGCGGCGAGCGGGGGCCACTCTTCATCGTGGTGCGCGGGCCTCTCAGTGTCGCGGAGCACAAGCTCCAGATGCGCAGGCTCAGTAGTTGTGGCTCACAGGCCTATTTGCTCCGCGGCATGTGGGATCTTCCCAGACCAGGGCTCGAACCCGTGTCCCCTGCATTGGCAGGCAGATTCTCAACCACTGTGCCACCAGGGAAGCCCTATTTATTCATTTATCAGATCTGAATGAGTGTTTAGTTATGCCAGGCACTGTGTTAGTTTCTAAGAATAAAAAGAGAAATGAGGTATTTATAGGAGGGACATAAATAAATATAAATAAGAGTTAGCCATATGTCATTTTAGTCCTCTGAATACATATGTTATTGTGCTCCAGATTCATCTTTCTCTATACAAATACATTTATCCTATCTGAAACAAAAGTTAGCTTAGATATAGATATTTTAAAACTCAGGTTATAGTATTTATTCTCATGAGGAATTAATAATAGCAGACACATATAATACTACTACATTCTAGGACTGTTCTAAGTGCTTTACATATACTAACTAATTTATCTTGACAAAAATACCTACAAAAGGTAATATTTCTATCACCCCCATTTTACAGATGAACAAACTGAGGCTCAGAAAATAACACCTAAGGCAATAAAGTTTATAAGTGACGGATCTGGGATTTGAATCTAGGCAGCCTGGCTCTAGAACCTGCATTCTTAATCACCATACTCTATTGCCCTCTTCAATCAAAATGCCAAATGGAATGAGACCTAAAGAATATCAATGATCCTTGTAGAAAAAAATTAAATTAACTCCCTATTTGCACCCTTATAAAAATTAAATTTCATTCATTAGAAAACTTCAAACATTATGAATGTCAAAAGATATAAATAGATTTCAAAGAAAAATAATAACCTGCCAAAAGAAGAAATTTGCAAAATATGTTACAGTGAAATAATAATTACGTAATAGGAAAGTGAGGAAATGGTACAAAGAATTCACAGAAGAAATTCAAAGGTCACTAAATCTTTAAAATGATGTTCAAACTAACTAGTTATCAGGAAATGGCAAATTAAAAAAAAGAATTGGCAAAAATCTAAAAGCTCAACCCCACTATGCATTGACTTGGATGTGGAGAAACAGGGACATTCATTCACTGATGTTCAAAGTAGAAATGGGTAGTATGCTTTGGAGAGCAATTTGGCAGGATCTAGTAAGTGTACACCCTGTTAACTCCTCATTTCCATTAACCTTGAGAGGAAATCTCAACTGAGAGAATCTCTTGAAAGAACACATATGCAAAGATATTCACTGCAGCATCGTTTGTAATTATGAAAAATTGTAAAGAACTTTAATACCCAGCACTAGGGAAAGGAATAAATAAAAGGAGATATTGTCCCAACATGGGATACTAACACAGTAATAAAGTAATGAACTTGTGCTATATCCATTTATTTCAACATCTAGATGCTCCCTGGTGGTCTAAGGGTTAGGATTCGGCGCTCTCAACATCTATATATTTCAAGACTACAATACAATACAAGACTACAATGGAAAAAATGCAAAAAGTTTAATACTGCACATGCACATTTGGAAAAGTGGAAGAAACAGTATACATGGATACAAATATATTTTTGGAAAAATATTAAGCAAGAACTGGAAGGACATATACTAAATTCATGAAAATCATTGAGACTGGATACAGGCCCAGGTGAACATAATTGAAAGATCAAAGGAAACGTCAACTTTGTCTTAGTTTTTCCATAGAAAGGCTCACACCAATCAAAAAAAATTTTTAAATAATCAGTCTGGAGTGACAGAAATCTGGTGATTTTAATATTAACCTGTATACTTTGTTTTATATTGTTGTAAGACAAAGAATGAAGACAAGGACTTCCTCTTGGGTGATGATATTTTTATTTAAATTTGAAATGCAAACTAATCATCTACTACCTGGCACGTATTACTTTCTGCTTTTGATTATAATTGTTTGTATGCGTGCCTTACTTCTTGTATTGACCAAGCTCTTTAAAGGTAGAATTTAGATTAGTGTCAGCTTTGAAGTTCCTGTAATTCACACACATGCACATGCACATACACACATGTACACACATATACACACGTCTGTACATATACACATCGGTACATAGACACATGCATGTACATGCACACACACACACACACCCATTCCCACACATGCCGCTTACTCCTACATTTACACAAAACCAAACAGTCCCTCCCAGTTTACTGAAAGTACTGTACTTTCAATAAACATTTATGGAATGAATAAAGAGTTTGGATAAACTACTCTTTCTTTGGATATCTTGACTTGGAACTTTGTTCTGCTACAGCAAAGCCAATTTCGGTAGAAATGGAGCAACAGGTGGCTAACCAATCCTGTCTCACTCAGTCGAATCATCTATTCAGAGGTTCTAAGATGCTTTTAGCAGTCGTTATTTTTTCAAATAGCATCTTACTTTGAAGCATAAACAAATAAGACATAATAGGAGAGCTTCTCTGGTTGAACCAGGAAAGCACTTCCATACCATTCCCAAACACATGCATCCCACAGTCCTGGGAAAAGTTCCAGAAAACCCTTATGATGCAACAAAGCACCGTGTAAAACATTGCTGTATTTACAGTGAAATAGCATCGTGTTCCAAGGCACTGTTAGCAAATGGCTGGTGTAAGGGCTGTTGATATTTTCCTGTGTCTTTTGCTGCTCTGTGCATTAACTTGGCCTCCCTTTCAGCCCCACCCTATCTCTCCTTTGAAACCATTGTCTCCTTGACATGAAAAATGTACTTCAGAAAGCCTAATGGCTAATTACATCAAAAGGAAGAAAGTCCAAACCTCAAACAAGGAATGATTAACTGCATAAGCTTTAACGGAAGCTATCACACCCTCGAAACGACTCCTCTTCTTTAATAAAAATGTTTCCAGTAATTTATTTTCTGACCAAGTTTGTGTTCTCTGCCCAGGAATGACTCCTGTTTTGTTCACTCCAGGCTTGTACCCTATCTAGGGCTGGCCCTGACCATGGGCAAAGCAGGCAGCCACCTACATAATATGATTTACACAAATACAGCACATTGAGGGAATAGATACCAGGCCACATGGGAGAGGAAATCCTGCCTCCTCAGTACTGTTTTCCAGGGTGTGTTACACAACATCTCAGTGGGTTTGCATGAAATGCAAAAAATGATGACAAGGGAGGTCATTCTATGATCAGATAATGATGAGAAATGCTGGATTAAGCAAAAATAACAGGTTTAATTATCAACAGAGATTTTAATACTCTGTTTTCTTAAAACAAGTACCAGGAAAGATTACATACACATGTGTTTTCCTTCTAAAAGTTCCTTGAAAGTAAAAACTATGTCTGTGATTGTCAACACTATATCCCCAACACTCAGCATGGTGCCTGTAATATAACAGACACTCAGTAATGTTTCTGGTAAATTAGTAAATCACTAGCCACCGTTGTTGTGAGTAATATTTTATACCTATGCAATGACCTGAGTGCCTTCATAAGCTGTATCTCAATGTTGCCTCAAAAGAATCCCAAAGAGATGCAAGACAAGAATAAAAATCTACATCTCACACATTAGGAAGATGGGGTCAAAGAAGTATGAAAGAAGAGAAAAAGGAACGAAACTACAATTTTTGTGGACCTACTCTGCTGCTCTACTACTACTATGTGAATCTACTTTGTGGCAGCTACATGCCAAGTTCTTGATATACGTACCCTCTTTTTATCCTCACAACAGTCCTGTAAAGTGCCTATTACAGAGGAGGAAACTCAGGGTTCTAAGGTCAAATAATTCACCCAAAGATACACAGGGAGGCAATGGGAGCACTAGGGACAGTACCTGTGTCTTCTAATCCTTGACCTAGTTTAATTGGACTATTCCTTACTAAATGGATATCATGAAATGAGTATTGGGAGTAAAGAAACAAAACAATCTTTGGCATGAGACAATCTTGTCTAAAATATCACACATCTAAATTTAACCTTAAAACAACCTTGTAAGGTACCTACTTTTTATATGTTCTTTATACAGATGAGGAAACCAAAGCAGAGAGGGGTTAATTAATTTGGCCAGGATGACACAGGTAGTAAGTGTAGGGGCCAGGAAAAAAATCATGCTACTCTCTTTCACATTAAATTTAATTAACGCTTAATTTCAATGGGCTTTGATATATATAATCTAATTTTTCCTAACATCAGCCCTGTGAGGTTAGGCAAGTAGGTATTATTATCCCCACTTTAAAGAGGAAGAATTTGAGGGTGCATCCAAGCCACGATCACACAGCTAATAGTGAGAAGAACCAGAGCAGACTCAAGTCTCCAGACTCTTAGCTCATTGCTTTTTCTATTTCACATTCTTATTCCCACAGAACAGACTATTGGACAAGACTCTTATGACTGAGGCCACACACACTGTCCCAAGTCTCTCTACTCAGGGCAAGAGTCAGACGAACCTCACTGTGTGACCTTGGAAACATTACTCAGTGCCCTAGCACAATCTCCCCTCTTCTCCTGCCCCAAAAGGCAATCCCTTTGGGGGAAATCTGTCAAGTATGGTGTTGAGAAAGCAAGGAAACCCAGCATTTGGGGAAGGAGTGTATGGTCAGCTACATCAATTGCTGTTAAGAAGTCAATAGACAAATTTTGAAAAATGTTCATATCAACATATAATGAACACCTACCAATCTTGTTCACTCCACCCCCCTGCCACCCATGTATGTTGCAAAAGCAAGTATCTGGCATTGTTTTCCAGAATCCTTGGCAAGAACCTTAGGAAAGAGGAAAAATATTCACAACCACTGTCTGACAGCCCTGAGCTCCTAATCTTGTTCCTTCCTTTTGGGGCTAGCCTCACTGCTAGAAATGTCGTCCTAATAAAATCAGCATATATCTTTTCTTCTTTCATAGAAGACTAAGATTCCCCACCAATTTGGATCTAAATCCTGGAGCATTGCATGCTGATCACGTGAGATAGCATGGGTGAAATCATGAAACGTGGTGCCCAGCATACAGCAAATGCTTAATAAATGTTAGCTGAATAAGAGTCTTTTAACAGTTTGGATAGCCAAGAGTCTAACTTTTTCTTGTGCCAAAATATTTTTGTGTGTCCAGAAAAGGTTATGGATAACCTCAAGAGCCGTGTGTGTGAGCACGCACAGGACACATTTATACCATTTATGACAATTGGCAACGCGGAACGGTTACTGACTTGGAGGATTGAGTTATGAATGACACAGCACCGAGGAAACGTGAAAGAACACAGTTTTAAATGCAAGGTCTGAGTGCTGATTGACATACTTGTACGATAGTAAAATCTGGCAGGTGCATTAACTTGCATTCCTCTGATCTGTACACATCCACACTTGTCTTCTTAGGGTACTTGGTAATAAGCTTCTTTAAAGATCCCTGAGTAAGCACTGAAGATACTATCTAGAGTATGTAGCACTCAGTCTTTTTAGAATGCCTTTTTCCTGCTCCTTTCGTTTTCTTAAGAAAATGTCAGTTTAATCATTTCCTAATGCTTTGATAATGCGTTTCTTTTACATAGCTGTAGAACACTCACTGCACTGTTTTAAAAGCATAAATGTAGATGTAAAAGTGCCAGGTAAATGAGATTATTTTTTCCTAATGAAATTACCAAAGAGGAGTTTAAAGTTTGCTAAACTTACATGGAATTTTCAGAGCAAATAATAAAGTCCTAGCCCTCTAGTGTGTCTCTAATTTGATAGATTAACATTTCAATATCATACCTTACTGGAACATAATCAATTATTGGAAAATAGGGAATTCATTTATCTGAGGTGATCTGTCATCTGTTAGGTGGGTCTGCCTCCAGCTGAGTGGGGACTTCAGCAACATGGGACACTAGAAGGAGGACATGGGACCAGATACCAGATAGGATGGGAAGCTATTGGGGTGGCCAAAAGTTTCATTCATTTTTTTCAGTAAGATGGCTCTAGTAGCACTTAGGTGTCTTTAGCGTCATTCAAAACAATTTTGTTAGATTGTATGTGACAGCTGTCATATCAGCATGCATTTAAAAAAAGACATCAAAATTGGTGAATTTTTGTGAAGCCATTTTAATAATGAAGATGGAAGAAAAAAAAGCCACATTTTCGGCCTATTATGCTTTACTATATCAAGAAAGGTAAAAATGCAACTGAAACGCAAAAGAAGATTTGTGCAGTGTATGGAGAAGGTGCTGTGACTGATCAAACGTGTCAAAAGTGGTTTGCGGAGTTTCGTGCTGGAGATTTCTCGCTGGACGATGCTCCACGATCGGGGAGACCAGTTGAAGTTGATAACGATCATATCGAGACATTAATTGAGAGCAATCAACTTTATACCATGTGGAAGATAGCCGACACACTCAAAATATCCAAATGAAGCATTGAAAATCATTTGCACCAGCTTGGCTATGTTCATCACTTTGATGTTTGGGTTCCACCTAAGTTAAACAAAAAACACCTTCTTGACCGTATTTCCGCATGCGATCCTCCACTTAAAAGTAATGAAAATGTTCCGTTTTTAAAACAAATTGTGACGGGCGATGAAAAGTGGATGCTGTACAATAATGTGGAATGGAAGAGATCATGGGGCAAGTGAAATGAACCACCACCAACCACACCAAAGGCCGGTCTTCATCCAAAGAAGGTGATGTTGTATATATGGTGGGATTGGAAGGGAGTCCTCTCTTATGAGCTCCTTCTGGAAAACCAAACGATTAATTCCAACAAGTACTGCTCCCTATTAGACCAACTGAAAGTGGCACTCGACGAAAATTGTCCAGAATTAGTCAACAGAAAACACATAATCTTCCATCAGGATAACACAAGACCACATGTTTCTTTGATCACCAGGCAAAAACTATTACAGCTTGGCTGGGGAGTTCTGATTCATCCGCCGTATTCACCAGACATTACAACTTCAGATTTCCATTTATTTTGGTCTTTACAAATTTCTCTTAAGGGAAAAAATGTCAATTCCCTGGAAGACTGTAAAAGGCACCTGGAACAGTTCTTTGCTCAAAAAAATAAAAAGTTTTGGGAAGATAGAATTATGAAGTTGCCTGAAAAATGGCTGAAGGTAGTGGAACAAAACAGTGAATATGCTGTTCAATAAAGTTCTTTGTGAAAATGAAAAATGTGTCTTTTATTTTTACTTAAAAACCGAAGGCACTTTTTGACCAACCCAATATCAACCCAGTATTATCCCAAAACTGATGTGGGACTGACCTCTGCAGGGGTAGTAGGACTCAGCAAACTCAGAGTTTGTGGAAGGGTGCCAGTATAAAACATCTAGCCACTAAGTGATGAACAAATGTAAGAGGCCAGGTGGCAGAAAGCCTCACAACCGAGAGGTGACTGTGTCTCTGCTCAATCTGTCCATGAGCATCTATCCCAGTGGGGACCCAAGTTCTCACCTTGGAGACAGAAGCCCAGTCCCCTGCAGGCTAGAACAACATGGCAGGATTGGGGGCAGGAGTAGAGAGGTGGAGAAAAAAGCGGAAGTTGCTTATGTAAAGCTCAGTATGGTGGGCAGAGCATAGCAGCAGAAACCCAGAAGATCAGCATGAAAGATGATGGGGTCATGGTCCAGATCTTGTTCAAGAGAGAGAGAAGATCTGGCAAGGGTTAAGAAAAGTGACAATTTCTTGGTCAAGCAAATTGAAGTTTAGGGTAGGGCCACAAAAATTTACCAATTCTAAACCTTACTTGTCACTTGAGTTGAAAGCCACTGCTGGGGTCAGGGGTAACTCAAAAGTCACCCCAACACTTTAGATTTAGAGACAGTGTCAGTGAAACTTATTCTAGCCTCCAATGAATACTGGACCAGAATGTTAAAATGTTCCCAGTGCTGGTTGGATTAAGCTTGGGAACGGGACAGAGGGCAAATCCTGCCATGGAAAGTGGACAGGAATGGGGGAAGACAGGCACTCATGTTCTCCTGTATTTTTATGTGAACCCCAGAAATCCCCTAAAACAGCAGTCCCCAACCTTTTTGGCACCAAGGACCTGTTTCGTGGAAGACGATTTTTCCATGGGAGGGTGGGGTGGGTGGATGGTTCAGGTGGTAATGCAAGCGATGGGGAGCAATTGGGAGCAGCAGATGAAACTTTGGTCACTCGCTCACTGCTCACATCTTGCTGTGCGGCCCGGTTCCTAACAGGCCACAGACAGGTACTGGTCCGCGGCCCAGGGGTTGGGGACCCCTGCCCTAGAAGAACATCTTTGCCACTAAGATAATAGTGAGATAGAGAAAGCTGAATTAACACAGGGTCTTCCATATTGTTGAATGCTTAACCATATTAAAATAGTTAAGCCATAATACTTTGTAATACTTTTGTAATACTTTGAGGTATTCAGTTTCTTGCAGTAACTGGATCTCCGAGAAAAGCTCATTTTAATGTCTTTCTTGCAAGTAATGGTAACTAATGATACAGGTACAACTGTCTCTCTCAGGAGTGTGGCCACTTATTCTGGGTCTGAATTTCAGAAAGCACAGTGGAAACTTTTGCTCTTCAAATTGGCCTTTGGAATGCTCATGCATCCAGATTTCATCAAGGAACCCCTCAGGACTCCCTGTTGATAAAAGATAGTATAATCACAACCAAGGTTTTCTACCCACCACCACCCCCTAAATTTAAACAGCCAATTAAATCTTAACTTTCATGTAATTACCTCTCTCTCTATCAAGAATGAAAGACTGGATACCCAATACTTACATGTCATGTAGATGGCCATCTCCTAGAGAATTTTTTTTTTTTACCTTCTGTCTTGATTGGTTTTCTAAAAGTATCTCTTCTGAAAGATGTGGTCTTGGAGCCCAAGTTGCTGCCACTGCTGCCGCTCCCAGCATCCGGCCTGGGTGTGGGGGGCAGCGGGCCAGAGGGGCACGGGAAGATGAGGGGCACACGCTGCGATCAGCACCGGAGACCGGACGCTCGGCCGCAAGGATTCCTGAACTCTGGTCTGAAGGGCTGTTGTGAAGCCTGTGAAAACGGCACCCTGTGAGCAAGTGAAGCTAGACTACACACAATGGAAAAAAAAGAAGTCCACAGGAATAAAAGAGAACATGAAGACTTTTAGAAATCTCACCAGCTCTGAATATTATTGGCCCTTGAGGTGGAGTAGACTACAGAAAACTCCAATTTGGTTAAGGAATAAACCTCCGTGTGGCTGACAGGGTCTTGGTGCTCTGGTTGGGTGTCAGGCCTGTGCCTCTGAGGTGGGAGAGCCGAGTTCAGGACATTGGTCCACCAGAGACCTCCCGGCTCCACGTAATATCAAATGGCAAAAGCTCTCCCAGAGATCTCCACCTCAACACTAAGACCCAGCTCCACTCAAAGATCAGCAAGCTACAGTGCTGGACACCCTATGCCAAACAACTAGCAAGACAGGAACACAGCCCCACCCATTAGCAGAGAGGCTGCCTAAAATCATAATAAGGTCTCAGACACTACAAAACACACCACTGGAAGCAGTCCTGCCCACCAGAAAGACAAGATACAGCCTCATCCACCAGAACACAGGCACCAGTCCCCTCCACCAAGAAGCCTACACAACCCACAAAACCAACCTTACCCATTGAGGGCAGACACCAAAAACATCAGGAACTACGAACCTGCAGCCTGCGAAAAGGAGACCCCAAACACAGTAAGTTAAGCAAAATGAGAAGACAGAGAAACACACAGCAGATGAAGGAGCAAGGTAAAAACCCACCAGACCAAACAAATGAGGAGAAAATAGGCAGTCTACATGAAAGAGAATTCAGAGTAATGATAGTAAAGCTGATCCAAAATCTTGGAAATAGAATGGAAAAAATACAAGAAATGTTTAACAAGGACCTCGAAGAACTAAAGAGCAAACAAACAATCATGAACAACACAATAAATGAAATTAAAAATTCTCTAGAAGGGATCAATAGCAGAATAACTGAGGCAGAAGAACGGATAAGTGAACTGGAAGATAAAATAGTGGAAATAACTACTGCAGAGCAGAATAAAGAAAAAAGAATGAAAAGAAATGAAGACACTCTCAGAGACATATGGGACGACATTAAACACACCAACAATCGAATTATAGGGGTCCCAGAAGAAGAAGAGAAAAATAAAGGGACTGAGAAAATATTTGAAGAGATTATAGTTGACAACTTCCCTAATATGGGAAAGGAAATAGTCAATCAAGTCCAGGAAGCACAGAGAGTCCCATACAGGACAAATACAAGGAGAAACACATCAAGACACATATTAATCAAACTATCAAAAATTAAATACACAGAAAAAATATTAAAAGCAGCAAGGGAAAAACAACAAATAATATACAAGGAAAACCCCATAATGTTAACAGCTGATCTTTCAGCAGAAACTCGGCAATCCAGAAGGGAGTGGCAGGGCATATTTAAAGTGATGAAAGGGAAAAATCTACAACCAAGATTACTCTACCCAGCAGGATCTCATTCAGCTTTGACGGAGAAATCAAAAACTTTACAGACAAGCAAAAGCTAAGAGAATTCAACACCACCAAACCAGCTCTACAACAAATGCTAAAGGAACTTCTCTAGGCAGGAAACACAAGAGAAGGAAAAGATCTACAATAACAAACACAAAACAATTAAGTAAATTGTAATAGGAACAGACGTATCGATAACTACCTTAAATGTAAATGGATTAAATGCTCCAACCAAAAGACATAGACTGGCTGAATGGATACAAGAACAAGACCCATATATATGTTGTCTACAAGAGACCCACTTCAAACCTAGGGACACATACAGACTGAAAGTGAGGGGATGGAAAAAGATATACCATGCAAATGGAAATCAAAAGAAAGCTGCAGTAGCAATTCCTATATCAGAAACAATAGACTTTAAAATAAACACTATTACAAGAGACAAAGAAGGACACTACATAATGATCAAGGGATCAATCCAAGAAGAAGATATAACAATTGTAAATATATATGCACCCAACATAGGAGCACCTCAATACATAAGGCAAATGCTAACAGCCATAAAAGGGGAAATCGACAGTAACACAATCATAGTAGGGGACTTTAACACCTCACTTTCACCAAGGGACAGATCATCCAAAATGAAAATAAATAAGGAAACACAAGCTTTAAATGATACATTAAAGATGGACTTAATTGATATTTATAGGACGTTCCATCCAAAAACAACAGAATACACTTTTTTCTCAAGTGCTCATGGAATATTTTCCAGGGTAGATCATATCTTGAGTCACAAATCAAGGCTTGGTAAATTTAAGAAAATCGAAATCATATCAAGTATGTTTTCTGACCACAGCACTATGAGACTAGATATCAATTACAGGAAAAAATCTGTAAAAAATACAAACACATGGAGGCTAAACAATACACTACTAAATAACCAAGAGATCACTGAGGAAATCAAAAAATACCTAGAAACAAATGACAATGAAAACACAATGACCCAAAACCTATGGGATGCAGCAAAAGCAGTTCTAAGAGGGAAGTTTATAGCAATACAATCCTACCTCAAGAAACAAGAAATATCTCAAATAAACAACTTAACCTTACACCTAAAGCAATTAGAGAAAGAAGAACAAAAAAACACCCAAAGTTAGCAGAAGGAAAGAATTCAGAGAGATCACATCAGAAATAAATGAAAAAGAAATGAAGGAAACATAGCAAAGATTAATAAAACTAAAAGCTGGTTCTTTGAGAAGGTAAACAAAATTGGAAAACCATTAGCCAGACTCATCAAGAAAAAAAGGAAGAAGACAAATCAATAGAATTAGAAATGAAAAGGGAGAAGTAACAAAAGACACTGCTGAAATACAAAGGATCATGAGATATTACTACAAGCAACTCTATGTCAATAAAATGGCCAACCTGGAAGAAATGGACAAATTCTTAGAAAAGCACAACCTGCCGAGACTGAACCAGGAAGAAATAGAAAATTTAAACAGACCAATCACAAGCACTGAAATTGAGACTGTGATTAAAAATCTTCCAACAAACAAAAGCTCAGGACCAGAAGGCTTCACAGGCGAATTCTATCAAACATTTAGAGAAGACCTAACACCTATCCTTCTCAAACTCTTCCAAAATATAGCAGAGGGAGGAACACTCCCAAACTCATTCTACGAGGCCACCATCACCCTGATACCAAAACCAGACGAAGATGTCACAAAGAAAGAAAACTACAGGCCAGTATTACTGATGAACATAGATGCAAAAATCCTCAACAAAATACTAGCAAACAGAATCCAAGAGCACATTAAAAGGATCATACACCATGATCAAGTGGGGTTTATCTCAGGAATGCAAGGATCCTTCAGTATACGCAAATCAATCAATGTGATAAACCACATTAACAAATTGAAGGAGAAAAACCATATGATCATCTCAATAGATGCAGAAAAAGCTTTTGACAAAACTCAACACCCATTTATGATAAAAACCCTCCAGAAAGTAGGCAAAGAGGGAACTTACCTCAACATATAAAAGGCCATATATGGCAAACCCACAGCCAACATCATTCTCAATGGCGAAAAACTGAAACCATTTCCTCTAAGATCAGGAATAAGACAAGGTTGCCCACTCTCACCAATATTATTCAACATAGTTTTGGAAGTTTTAGCCACAGCAATCAGAGAAGAAAAAGAAATAAAAGGAATCCAAATCCGAAAAGAAGAAGTAAAGCTGTCAATGTTTGCAGATGACATGATACTATACATAGAGAATCCTAAAGATGCTACCAGAAAACTACTAGAGCTTATCAATGAATTTGGTAAAGTAGCAGAATGCAAAATTAATGCACAGAAATCTCTTGCAATCCTATACACTAATGATGAAAAATCTGAAAGAGAAATTAAGGAAACGCTCCCATTTACCATTGCAACAAAAAGAATAAAATACCTAGGAATAAACGTACCTAAGGAGACAAAAGACCTGTATGCAGAAAATTATAGGCCACTGATGAAAGAAATGAAAGATGATACAAACAGATGGAGAGATATACCATGTTCTTGGATTGGAAGAACCAACATTGCGAAAATAACTATACTACCCAAAGCAATCTACAGATTCAATGCAATCCCTATCAAACTACCAATAGCATTTTCCACAGAACTAGAACAAAACATTGCACAATTTGTATGGAAACACAAAAGACCCCGAATAGCCAAAGCACACTTGAGAAAGAAAAACACAGCTGGAGGAATCAGGCTCCTGGACTTCAGACTATACTACAAAGCTACAGTAATCAAGACAGTATGGGACTGGCACAAAAACAGAAATATAGATCAATGGAACAGGATAGAAAGCCCAGAGATAAACCCACGCACATATGGTCACCTTATTTTTGATAATGGAGGCAAGAATATACAATAGAGAAAAGACAGCCTCTTCAATAAGTGGTGCTGGGAAAACTGGACAGCTACATGTAAAAGAATGAAATTAGAACACTCCCTAACACCATACACAAAAATAAACTCAAAATGGATTAAAGACTTAAATGTCAGGCCAGACACTATAAAACTCTTAGAGGAAAACATAGGCAGAACACTCTATGACATAAATCACAGCAAGATCCTTTTTGACCCACCTCCTAGAGAAATGGAAATAAAAACAAAAATAAACAAATGGGACCTAATGAAACTTAAAAGCTTTACAGCAAAGGAAAACATAAACAAGACAACCCTCAGAATGGGAGAAAATATTTGCAAATGAAGCAACTGACAAAGGATTAATCTCCAAAATTTACAAGCAGCTCATGAAGCTCAATATCAAAAAAACAAACAACCCAATCCAAAAATAGGCAGAAGACCTAAATAGACATTCTCCAAAGAAGATATACAGATTGCCAACAAACATATGAAAGGATGCTTAACATCACTAATCATTAGAGAAATGCAAATCAAAACTACAATGAGGTATCACTTCACACCAGTCAGAATGGCCATCATCAAAAAATCTACAAACAATAAATGCTAGAGAGGGTGCGGAGAAAAGGGAACCCTCCTGCACTGCTGCTGGGACTGTAAATTGATAGAGCCACTATGGAGAATAGTATGGAGGTTCCTTAAAAAACTAAAAATAGAAATACCATATGACCCAGCAATCCCACTACTGGGCATATACCCTGAGAAAACCATAGTTTAAAAAGAGTCATGTACCACAATGTTCATTGCAGCTCTATTTACAATAGCCAGGACATGGAAGCAAACTAAGTGTCCATTGACAGATGAATGGATAAAGAAGATGTGGCATATGTATTACAATGGAATATTACTCAGCCATAAAAGGGAACAAAATTGAGTTATTTGTAGTGAGGTGGATGGACCTAGAGTCTGTCATACAGAGTGAAGTCAGAAAGAGAAAAATAAATAGCGTATGCTAACACATATATATGGAATGTAAAAAAAAAAAAAAAAGGTTCTGAAGAACCTAGGCGCTGGACAGGAGTAAAGACGCAGACGTAGAGAATGGACTTGAGGACACAGGGAGGCAAAGGGTAAGCTGGGACGAAGTGAGAGTGGCATGGACATATATACACTACAAAATGTAACATAGATAGATAGTGGGAAGGAGCCACATAGCACAGGGAGATCAGCTCGGTGCTTTGTGACCACCTAAAGGGGTGGGATAGGGAGGGTGGGAGGGAGACGCAAGAGGGAGGAGATATGGGGATATGTGTATATGTATATCTGATTCACTTGATTATAAAGCAGAAACTAACACAGCATTGTAAAGCAATTATACCCCAATAAAGATGTTTAAAATACTACTAATAATAAAATAAAATGCAAAAAACAAAACAAAGCAAAAAAAAATGCAGTCTTGCATTCAAATACAGGGCCTGGTAACTATGACTAGTTGACCTACCCATGATCATTTCCCTCATCCCCTCTGGCTAGATATTCTCTGTTTTCCCTCCAGATCCACTCTTCACTCTTCTCCACCCTGCTCTGTGCCCCAGGACTCTGACATCTGTGGACCACATCAACGGCCTTACTTTCTTTCTGGCTTCCAGATGGGTTTGGCCACTGGGAAGCATTGGCAGGAGATCAGAGGGCTAGAGGAGAGGGAGGTGTGGGGTTTATTGCCCTGGCTCCTGCAGTGTGGAGCTCTGGTTGCCAGTGGCTGCCTTCCTGCTGGGAAGACCACAGCTCCTGACAAGCAATTCTTCTCTAGTCAGTTCTTCTTGGTTCTACTCACAGCTCTGGCCTCTTGCTCCTTCATCCCTAAGGGGTGGGAACACTCCTGGTCATTGCTAACCCCAGGGTGTTTCCTGTTTGGCTTCCCTTGACCTTGCCCACACCTTTGAAAATGGTCCCTTCGTTAGACTCTTGTTAATCACATTCTGAGCATACCATCTGTTTCCTGGCAGGCCCCTGAACGATACTGCCTCTTCTGTGTATTTATTTCATGGTTCCCCAACACAGGGAACACAGGATATGCTGAAGAATCAACATCACGAAAAGGAGATGCAACTCTTTCCTGGGTCTCCTAAAAGGCTTGCAAGGCAGTCAGTTACAATTGAGGGTTAAAGTGGAACCCATGGATTATCTGTGGGTTTCAATTATCCTTGTTACCCTCATTCTATCTTGCACAGAGAATTGGGAATTGGCTATGTCAAGACTAGGTTGACACACATCACAGAGGCTATACAGCAGTCTATCTGCTCATTAAGAGCTTTTCACTGAGTATGTCCCACTGATCTTCCACTTCTCGCAATGCTTTTGATGTGGGTTTAATTCTCAGTTCTGACAGGGAGAAAGAGTCTCACATCTGCAGTCCCCAATGTAATCTTCACACGACTGTCAAAAATGCAACTATTTGTCCCCAGGCTTAAAGTGCCAGCTCTAAGAAAGGTCAAGAATTCTCCCTAGGAATATCTACAACATTCAAGCATATACAGTACTTAAGATCTTCATTTTATCTGGCACTTTCCTTCAATCTCATGTTCATTTGGCTATCGTATTTCCAAAGGCTCAATCTGGGCTGAGCATATTTTGAAAACACAGTTCTTATTTCCTTTCTAAAACCACACGTCTACCTGCTGTGCTACGGAAACACTGATACGCCAAATTTAAGCCCAAGAAATGGAATTTACCTTAATGAAAGGCACTTTTTTTCCAGTAATTCTCACATGTAACTCTTGGAATGATTTTTTATTTCCATCCTCAATAGTTTATGATTTGATGTAAAGAGCAAAATGAAGAAATAAAATCTTTTAACAAGCAATAAATTGCAAGTCTTTTCTCATTAATTATCAAGCAAATAAAATGTTTCTCCATAAGTAGCATAGTTTTTTAAACTATTGGTCAACATATTATGTAAATAATGTCTTTCATACTACATCTTATAAGTAATAATATTTCAATCTTCAGTTGTTTAACTGGAGTCTCCTTGAAATTCAGAATCTCTCTAGAAATGACACTTGTAGATAGCATTACCATCACCAATTAATTTTCCCTAACACCACTTCCGTGAGATGAGTAACCACTTTTCCTGATTTAGGGAAGGTTGGTAACTTGGCCAAATTGTGTTTTGAGGTTTCACTAGAAGCTCTGTAATTTTTATTGTTATTCTTATGTTCAATTCATAATTCATTTTCATCCTCTCGTTCTCTTTTAAACTGCTAATGCTAAACTTGAGATTAAGGCAAATTGTGTCATTTGTTTGGCCCTAAAATGAGCTGGAATTTCATAGGACCAGCTTCTTCAAGTGTGAGCTTTTGGAGTTGCCAAACATGGCTCACTTCCTAGTTATGCAGCTAATTATTGCAACCAGTTGTACAACTAATGGTTTGTTGCTTTACAGTTACACACACACACACAAACACACACACACCACTGGGTACATATGACTCGTAGCACATTTAGATCTCCATAGTTTGTTGTTTTTGTGTAAAATATACTAACATGTACTAAAGAAATGTTGGCAGCTATGACTGTTATTATCATGACTATTCTTTAGGAATTCTGTGCACAATTAATTAACTGCTTCCAAGCACGGTGATGCTGTTGAATTACATTGCCAGATGATAAGATTTTCACTCAAATATGTGGAAGGGAAAAGAGTCCCCACCATTTCTTCTTTCTGTGAAAGATATACGACTTAAACATTTTGTGAAGGAGGTTTGCAAAACACAAGTAGTTAACAGCATCATGTAGGGCAGTGACCAAAGAATTGGGTTACAACCTCAGCTTTGTCAATAAACAGCCTTTTAACCTTGAGCGAATCAATAAAATGTTTTGGAGCTTAGTTTCCTCCCCTGTTAAAAGAGGTTGGACTTAAATGGGTTCTGAGTTCACATTATGATTAATTAAATCTTATTATTATTTCAACATTATGATTCAGCTCTTGGTATCCACTGCATAGCAGTTAAACCCCAGGGCTTCAGGGTCTCTGCCAGAGTGTAAATTCTCACTCTGCCTCTTACTCTCTATGAACTTGGATGAGCTACTTACTTTCCAGGCCCTAAGTTCCTCATGAATAAAAGGGAGAGTCAGTGGCATGTTGGAGCTGGTGCACACAGACTCGGGAGAGGATCGTGCACAGCCCTTCACAACCTCGTCTTCAGTGGCATCACCCTGGTGGCTGGAATCGACCATGATGGGAAAATTAACACCTCAGAAAAGGCAGTTGGCAAGAGCCACAGACAGAGGCTCCTGCTCTCCTGGAGGGCCAGTTCTTGGACGTTTACCAGCATAGAGCTGGATATAATGAGTATTTATTCAATAATTTTTTTTTTTAGTTTTATAGGAAGTAACCCATGCAAATAATAAATAAACATAACACCACTCTGCATCCATATTATGCTTTCCCTAAGTGTTTTTCTTATTTTACTATAGGCTATAGTCTACTTTTAAAGTTGTAGGAAAATGTGATACTATCCTCATACATCTTGCTGATCCTAAAAACAAGTCTAAGGTTCTACTAAAATTTACATGAGTCTAACTCTTGCTCAGTTGCTGAGTTCCCAAACAAGAAAAGGAATTCCACATCTAATCCTGTATTTACAGTTCCTCTGTTAAGCGCTATCCCCAGTAGACAGTTTTTCTCTGTAAAATTTGAACAGGGATTTCTCCTCTTTGATTCTAGAATCTGCAGAAACCTGGTAGCAGCTCAATTATATGTTTTTTTTCTAATCTGGGAAAAAGTGACAATCATTTTACATTGAACCCTGGTCCTCCTCTAGGGCTCACTGACTCCATCCATCTTGTTCCAGCCAGAAACCTAGGAGACTCTGATTCCTCCTGCACCCTCGCCTCTCATCCCAATCAATTTCACCTCCGAAATATGCCTCCAGTCTGTTTGCCTCCTCGCTTCTCGTCCAAGTCATGGTGGCTGCTATGAGATCTACTGAAAATTCTCTTCACTGGCTGGTCTCCTCCTCTGCCCTCTGTTCTTCCAGAATGCCCATCTGCCCATGTCACTCTTCTGTGTGGAAACTGTCAGGGCCTTCCTGCTGCTTCTGGGATGAAAGTGTGACCTTCCTCTGGCCCACAGGCTCCCGCTCAGGCAGAGCCCTGCCCACTCCTCAGCTTCCCACTGAGAGCTTGCTTCTGCCACACTGGCCTTCCTTCTGTTCCTCGGATGGGCCAGGCTTCCTTTATCTGCAACGCTCTTCTTCCCCAAACTGCCTGCCTTTTCGCTTTATCCCTCAGACTTCACTCCAGGTCAGCATCATTTCATCAAGAAATCCCTTCTTGGTCTCCAAGGCTCCTTCTTTGCACATACCTATCAAAAGATGTCCCAGTCCTTCAGAGCACATATCTGTTTATAATTTTACATTCATTCTTTTTATTATTTACTTAACATCTATCTCCCCCACTAGACCATGAGTTCCACAGACTAAATTTATTTAGTTAATCACTATATCTTCAGTGGCAAACACATCAGCTGGCACATATTCAGTTGAATGAAAAAACAAATTATCATAAACTATGGTACATCCAGACAGTGGAATATTATTCAGCACTAAAAAGAAATGAGCTATCAAGCCATGAAAAAACATGGAAGAAACTTAAATGCACATTACCAAGTAGGAGAGGCTGATCTGAAAAGACGACAGACTGTATGATTCCAACTATATGACATTCTGGACAACGCAAAACTATGGAGACAGTAACAAGATCAATGGGTTCCAGGGGAGGGAGGGATGAATAGATTTAACACAGAGAATTTTCAGGCTGTGAAACTAGTTTGTATGATACTATAATGTTAGATATATGTCATTATACGTTTGTCAAAACCCATAGAATGTACAATGCAGTGTAAACTATGGACTTTGGATGATAATGACGTGTCAATATAGGTGCATCAATTGTAATAAATGGACCACTCGGGGGCGGGGGTGGGCGGTGTTGATAATGGAAGAGGCTCTGTGTGTATATGGGGACTAGGGTATGTGGGAAATCTGTACTTTCTACTCTCTTTTGCTCCCAACCTAAATGGTTCTAAAAAATAAGTCTATTAAAAAGACAAATGAACAAATGAGTACATGAGTGGATGAATGAATGAATGAGTAAATGAATGAATATATCTGAGCCAGGTCTCTCATTCCAGTGTTCCCATGGCACTTAAGGTAAAATCCAAACTTTTCTTCACCATTAAGGGAGCTTCATGTGATTAGGCTCCTGCCAGCATTTTCTTCCTCCTCACTAAACTCCTGTGACCCTCACCTCATTTGTGGTTTTCAACACACCAATTCTAGCTTTACTTGCTCTAAGAAAAGTCTTCCTCTAGATATCATATGGCTGCCTTCTTTCACCTTTCAGGTAATAAAATTAATTTGTAGATCTCGACCTACGAAATGGAGGCAGACCCAGTGGCCCAGCCCACATCATAAATCTCAACCTAAGCCAGGCTGCAATTCTGGGAAATGCCTCACTGTCAAGGAAACTAAACATCAGTCACAATCCTCCAAGTTAGCTTCAGCTAGCTTACCTCACCCTAGAAAATAGCACCCGCTCTACTTACAAAGAAATCCTCCACCTCTTACCCAATCATGCCCTGTTTCCACATTGCCTCTTCTAATGCTCTATAAAACTCACTCTTGCCTAAAATCCCTCTAGAAAGTGCTCCACTACTTGTGACACACTCTACTCTCCCAATCCGTGGATTGTTTTCCTTTGAATGAAGGACGTCAAATTCACTACTAAATTGTTTTAGTTTCGTCATTTGACATAGATGTTGAGCCTCAAGTGTTCCCTCCTGGGAGAAGTCTTCCCTGATCATCAAATCCGAAATACCCACCCTTCTCCCTGACTACCCAGTTTAAAATAGCTCCCTTCCACCCTGTTTTATTTCATTTACAGCATTGAATTCTGTGAAATAATCTTAATTATGTATTTCTTTTCTTTTCTTACTGTCTTGCCTACTAGACAGTAAATTTCACAAAAGCAGGGTCTTTATTTGTCCCCCTCACTGCTGTATACCCAGCATCCAGTCATCTGGCAGTTAGTAGGTGCTCAATAAATATTTGTTGAATGAATAAATAAATGTGCTTTGTTGCTTTTTATTCTCTTGGACTCTTTCCACACTTCCTTTATTTCTTCTCTTCTTTCCCCCTTTCCCCACAAAACTTAAATCTTCATAGTGTCCACATTTATCTCTAATATGGGTTTATTAAACTCAATCTTTTGTTGAAGGTTTTGCACCTTCTGAGGTCTTTTTTTAACAAACCAACGTTTTATTAAGAAAAAATAATCCTTATAATAGATGTTTAAATACATGTTTAAAATATTTTTTCATGTACAATTTCCACAAATGCCTGAAAACCTTTTGTGTATAAAGAAATCTAATCTGAGACAGGACAGAATACTTGGCTTCACTCCACTGTAAGTAGTACTTGTGTCCCTGAAAATATAACTTTTTCTCTTAATATAATGTGAAGTACATAGAGTAATGTAATTGGCTATTTTTTCTATTACTTATGTAATTTGGAAAAAGAGCTAATGTGTCCCTAGTATGTATTAGACATTAGGATACAAAAACAAGGCAATTCCTGCCCTTGTGGGGTCTACAGTCTGAGGAAGGGATTTCTATGCTAAATTTTTCTCATAAATAAAATAGCAGTTTTTCTTCTTTCTCTCTGCCATTTGCATTTGTTTATATCCATATCTTCACACAAATTTCCGCAAATCAAGACACACCTGGATTTAGAAATTTTTTCAATGTAGCTTGCCCTCCCCTCTTTTTTGTCTTCAAGACAATCACATAATCTCTTAGGAATTTGGTTTCTTTATATGCAAAATTGGAGAATAATTAGCCTTCCTTTCAATTCAGGAATACTTAAAATGATAACACAATAACATATAGAACAGAAAAATGACAGCAAGATATTACAAAAGGCTAAGACATTCTTCCCTTTCTGAAGCAAGTTTCTCTGGAGTTGCTTTTTAATCCAAACAATCCACTGATCCTACTGAAAGTTTTTCCTGTTTCCATATTGCTGATAAACTTTAGTAGCAATTGTTCATTTACTCATTTATTTCAATTGTTGCCCAATTCCCCGGCACTTACCATGCACGGAAATTCAAAAAACAAAATCATAGTCTTAAATGAGTGTATCTTCTAACCATAAATATGTAACCCAAAAAAGGTTAAGTATTTTCATTTAAACAGATCTTAAGTAAACACTTGCTTATGACTTTAGACCTTGAATGGGCTAACTTCTGCTGTAATGAAATGCAAATAACTATGTTAATGCAAATGTTAAAGCTACAAATTCAGACATAAAAAAGTCAAGAAATGCTAAAGTGAAGGTTCTCCTAGAAACATTAACTCACTCAAATTGTACATATAGAATATTTCCAATTACACAGAAAACAGCAAAATGCGATTCCTTAATATACTGTATGTACAACCTGGGTAAGTTAATGCCATTATGCGAACGTTAAATTTTGCTACCCCTGACTTTGTTTCAAAAGTTACTGCCTGAATATTGCATCATTCCTATCCTCATAATGCTATTTTCTTAAAATGGAAAGAAAACAGAAGAGGAACAAGTGTCATTATATTTTCTATCAATATAGGATTCTAAATTTAGGTAACAGTTAATAGGTGAGAGAAATGCATGTTTGGAACTTTCTAAAGTTTTTTCAGTTGAAAAATTTCCACTTTGCTTGATTAACTAAATGACACATTGAGATATTTTAGGTTACAGATTTGTAGAAAAGTATAATAAATATGTGTGAAGTTGTCTTTGGTATTTTTTATGTGTAATATGTAAATTATTCAAAGAACAAAAATTTTAGCCATGAAGAGAACTTTTATAAAGTATAGATTTGGGAGGGAAAACATCAAATAATTTTTTAATAAAATTCAATGATTTTTTTCCCGCCTCATCTGGAATCATGGCCATTTTTAGTATAGTTTTCCTCGGGGCTTTCTAATTTTGGAGGAAAGCATAACGTTTTGTTTAAATATTTCTGAGAGCTGAAAATAATACACTGTTGGCCTTCTGTATCCACAGCTTCTGCATCCAAGGATTCAACCAACCAAAGATCAAAAATATGCAGAAAAAAAGTTCCAGAAAGTTCCATAAAGCAAAACTTAAATTAGCCACACACTGACTATTATTTACATAGCATTTACATTGTATTAGGTATTATAAGTAATCTAGAAATGGCAAAGTATAGAGGAGGATGTGTGTAGGTTATATGCCAATAGTGTGCTATTTTATTATAAGGAATTTGAGCCTTGGAGAAATTGGGGTTAGGGATACCATTCCCCCACAGATACGGAGAGATGACTGTATTTCACTATTTTCAAATTGAGTTAGCATCTCCTATAAATATTCAGTGGTGCAATAAAATACTGCATTAGTTGCATAAGGCTCGATTGGATAAGTCTGTCTTAGTTAAATTGTGGTGTTGCAAAAATAAGAGAAATGAAAGAAAGGCAATAAATGTGCAAGCCAGAAAAATCTGCGGTAGTGTTGTTTGGAGTGATAATCTCTTGAGTGAGGACTGACAGGGATCCTGGGTTTCCTGCAAGTTCTCCCAGTGTCGTTTTCAATGTGTGAGACACCACATGACCCAGGTGCCATGCAAGGAGATGCTCTAATAAATGGGGACTTTAAAACTGGAAAGGAAGTACAAGCACGGGTGAACAAAGCCCCCCAAACACACTATAACCACAGCATACAATGTTCTAGATTGACTACTCATTTCCAGTTAGTTCTTTGCCGAAAGCCCTTGATTACTGCAATTTTCTACAGTGTTAGTAGCCCATTTAGCAGGTTCTCTTTTAAAATGTGTCAAGCTTTTGAACTCCCCATATTAACCTGTATTTTCTTGTCTTCTACCACCAATTATTCAATCAGACTTCTTTTGTGACGAGTGGGAGATAAATACCTGCACAGTCAGAAAACTATAGTGTCACGCCTAAGCAGCTTGATCTTAGACTTTATGCTACAAATAAATTGGTATGTTCTTAAATAATTACCGGGCAGTTTGTCTACCACCTCTCCCGACTGCTGAAATGCCTAACATTTTCTCTACAGTGACAGCAGAGGCTCCTGGTCCCACCCCATGCCGGTTTGCTCTTTGCAGGACTTTAGTATCCTCAGCACAGAATGGTTAGAGTCAAGCTGGGAGATAGGAATTCAAGCTCTAAACAATCCACTTAACTTCCTTGTTCTTTGTCCATAAAATCAGTGTCATAGTGTAGATTTACCTCACAGGGTTTCTAAGAGACTGTATTTATCAATGCTTGTTCATGCATGGGACATCCCAATTTGTATCATATATTAATTTCTTACCTGTTCTTTTGTTCCCCCCTCCATCTGAAGCCTGGGCTGTTTTGACTGTCCATGGCAGTCTTTTTTACAAATTATTTATCCTAGGATTGAAGGGTTAATGGTATACTGCCTGGAATGCTTCAGGAGCTGCTACAATTTTAATCGATATTAAGAGTGGAGATTTCACAAAATAGAGGCAAACCAAAAAAAAAAAAAAAAAAAAAAAGGAATTAATAAACAAAGAGGCAAAGGGGGAAAATCTTTTCCTTCATTTCTAGTTAGAACTGCTATTTTTTACAGCTAACTGAAATATTGCAACATTTGAAAAACATCAAAATAGCTAGAATTCATAAGTCTGAGAAGGGGAAAAGAAAGCACCTTGCAAAAGTGAAGGAAATTCAGCATTTGCAATGTAATTCAAATTGTACTTGTAATTCAGGTCCTGGAATTAACCCACTCAACCAAAGCTTGAAAAGATTCAGATTTACTCAGACTAGCAACAATACAATACTCCCTCACAATTGCCCAGCCACCCTGTCTTTTGGTGATACATCCAATACACTCTAAATTATAATTCTCGAACTCAGTTTGTTGTTAAAAAATACATCTGTGCATCATATCAGAGTCTGTCTTGTTGCAATTTAAAGGACAGGGGGAGACTCACAACCCGTTTTAATCAGACTAGGATAACACCTGAGCCCTTTCTATAATCATGTTTTGAAAAATGCCTTTTACCACAATTTTTAACGATAGAGAGGTGAATTTGGAATAGAATCCCTGTATTTTCAGCCAATTGACTACAGTGAAAAGAGTAACTTTCAAGGCATTGTGGTGTTTGGGGTACGATTCGGACCATCTGAGCTGCCATTTTATTTTTCCAAGGTTGATTCCACCAGGGTTACATCTCCTCAGGGGTGGGAGGGTGACCAGGTGGACGAGATGGATTCATGGCACTGGGTGTTTAGACTGCTTGTCTATGAAAGTTATTTGAAGGTTTTTCATGGAAGCAATTTAGGAAAAGTCAGCCATTTTTACCTTTATCTAGTTTGGCAACAGTTCAAAGCACACAGGAAAAGTTTTTTTAAAAAAAAAGGAAAAAAATTGTCAAGCCTTTTCAAGGGCAGTTCTAATTTCCTCATTTTTTATCACGGACATTTTCTGACAGCAATAAACAAAATTTAGGTGTATCTTATATGTTTTATAATGAAAAAAAACCTTCATAAAATTTTAGAGCAAGGCTATGAGTGGAACTCATTTCTTTTAGCTCACTAGCACTCGAAAATAGAGAAAATGTTACAATAGTAGTGAAGACAGTCAGGCTGGTACTTACGTACCAGGCACACCAATCAAGTTAGAAATGCAGAGGCAATACTTTGAACTGCATGTTGCAGGGTTTTTTTGTTTGTTTGTTTTTGTTTTTTAAAGAAGAACAGCAAAGCAGCATTTTCATGATATTCTAAAAGACATATTTGATAGTGTAAAATACCTTCACCTTATAAATCAGTTCTTTGGTAGAGAAAAAACCCTCTAATTTTACTTTTTTAATCCTATGCAAAGCAGCATAGTCTCATATTTATTTAGCTTGGTGCTTTCTTTCTATTTAAAACATTTATTAACCAGAGAGACCTCAGCGACATGTAAATTTCATTTTCTTTGTCCTGTAGATTAAAATACATCTGTTTCAACCATCATTCAGGAAAGAAATAATTGTAATAGTTCATTTTATTAAAAAAGATTTATGTCAGCATTCAGTTATGACAAGAGAAGGCAAGTGACTTGTACATAATGCTAAGAGGCAGCTTTTTTCCTTCCAGAGTTTTATCCAAATTGAACAGAACTATGTTCCTAAAATATATGAGGGGAGGAAATAACTTTGCTTCCTGGTATGTTGCTACTGATGGTGATTCTTCACTGAAACAGCAGGTAAAGTGTCTTTGTTAAACTTAATCTGTGACGTTCTGGTATTTGCATTATTCCATAATTAAAATAACACAACTCATTCCAGTGGATTTCTCTCTTGTGTTAAGGAAAAATATTTAGGGATGTATCTTTGAGTCTGGCATTTAATGAAGTTTCTTTGCTTCTAATTATGTGCAGTATAGTTTAAAAGCAAACGATGTTTATGTAAAATATCCAGAATAGGCAAATCTCTAGAGACAGACAGTAGATTAGTGGTTCCCTGGGGCTAACGTGGGACGATTGAGGAATGAAAGAGGGTGGCTGCTAATGAGTAGAGGGTTTCTTCTTGGAGTGATGAAAACATTCTAAAATTGATTGTGGTGATGGTTGTACAACTCTATGAATATGCTCAAAACCATTGAATTATACACACAAATGAATGAATCACTTGGTAAGAATTTATATCTCAGTAAAACTTTTATGTTACAAAAACAAACAAACAAATGAAAAGGTGAACCCAACTCCATGGCCTGATCCCTGAAAAAATTGTCTGCTGGTGGGCAGGCAGATGTGTAAACACATAATAAAATGGCAATGTGATGAAAAGGAATCCACAAAATACAAAACTCTTTATTAAAGGGTTCTCTGCCTGAGAGTATCCCTTACAGGAGAGATACTGTTTGAACCAAATCTCAATATCAGGGATGACTAAGGAAGAGCGTTCCTTAAGTAAGGAACAGTATATGAAAAGGCAGGAAGGCAAAGAGGCAGGAGAGAGCATCAGGTTTCAAGAAAGATGTGAATATTTTAGCTCTAAAAGTCAAGGAGTCAGTATCTGGAAAGAGGCAGGGGGTTTCAGGGAAGCTATGTGAACAGAAATTGCCTGAATGTTTCCATCTTTGTTTAAAGTTATAAAGGGAAGCAAGGGAAAGAATTAACATTCATAACAGTTGAACGTTAACAATAAAGGTATCAAATTGTAATTAGGTGCTTATTTTCTTTATTATCTTGTTCTAATTGCATATTCTATACAGGAAAATTAGTAGCCTTGGCCTATGTTTATGCTTAGTTATTTTAACAAGGAATTCTATTTTTCTTCAAATGGCTTAGTAATAGTTAAGTAGGAAAAGCCTGTCAAATTTTTCTTTCTTTCTCTTGGGAGATTAACAATTTAACCACACGCATGATAAAGTCGGCCACTTGAACCACAAGATCACAAGTGAGATCTCACAGTCCTTTTCACAGCAGTGTATTTTCATAACATGGAAACAAACAGCCTACTAAGCATCGCTCCAAAAAAACCCAAGCCTGTTACATCATGGCAAATGCTATTGGAGTTTTTAAAATCAACTTGAAAGGAGAAACACAGTCTGGGAAGAAATGTCTTCCACAGTAGCAAAGCTAAAATGACTACGATAATATTGAACAGAATTCCCTGTGCTGTACAGTAGATCTTTGTTGGTTATCCATTTTAAATACAGCAGTGCGTACATGTCAATCCCAAACTCTCCAATATTATGTAACAACCTAAATGGGAAAAGAATTTGAAAAAGAATAGATACATGTATATGTACAACTGAATCACTTTGCTGTATACCTGAAACTAACACAACATTGTTAATCAACTATACTCCAATATAAAATAAAAAGTTAAAAATAAATAAAATGACTATGATAATATAACAAAAGAATTTTAATACTCAGATTGGAAAAGGTTTATTGCATGTAGATCACTTCAATGTTGGTAGTTACACCTGCCTGACTCACCTCAGTCTCTGGAGAATGAGGCCTAGATACAGGATACCCCTTACTTCAAATGCCTTGTTAGGGTCAGAGTCTTTCTACTTTTGGCCCCTACTCGTGTCCTGTTTCTCAACACTGGGATCAATGAAAAGACACACACGGAAATAGAAGCTCACGTGTTGTCAAAGTCTCCTCACGATCCAGACCTATGCTGAGTGCTTCACATGCACCTCCCCTCTATAGGAATTTCCACTTCTTGAAAGCAATGAGCCATCCACACAAGGTCTTTACCATTTGTTACTCATATCAGGCATCTTCTCACTAATCTTTCAGAAACCTAACTAGGTAGGCAAAATTATTATCAATCCGCATACATAGGTGAAGAAAGGAGATGGAGCTTGCTCAGGATCAGATACATGGAGATGGCAGAATCTGGGCCAGTGCCCAGATGTGTCTGAAGCCCACGCCCGAATTCTCAACCATCTCACCATTCTGCTCATTACCCAGAAAACCCAGGCTTCATGTCGGCACAAGCAGAGGGCAACTGGGAGAGGAGGAAGCCCCCAAGGAACTGAGAAGCTAGGAATAGCCAGACACTCCGAGCCGGGGTTACTTAAGAAGGAAACTAGACAACGAAATGACACTCCCTGCATGGTCCCTACTTGGCATCACTCACGCCCTCCTGCAAGCTTTCAGGGCTGGAAAAACTGGGACTTCCTTGCCTGCTATGGTTGAAGATCAGCGGTACTTCTCCACTGCTGTACCTCCTAGCTCTCAGAACACATTCTTTCCCTTCTTTTATTTTTTTCACTTGATGTCATCATTGCACAAATACTTATTAAGACTCTATTTATTAAGACCCAAATTCTCTTCTAGACACTAAGGATACAACAGTGAATAAAATAAACATTGACTTGCTGTCATACACCTTACGTTGTCTTGGCATTAGATCATACACAAACGAACAAAAAAATGTATATCTCAATCTCTCATCTGCCCCTGGGTCACAAGAGTCACTATCTAAAAATGTCATGAGGGAATTCCCTGGCAGTCCAGTGGTTAGGACTCAGTGCTTTCACTGCCAGGGCCCGGGTTCAATCCCTGATCAGGGAACTAAGATCCTGCAAGCTGTGCGGTGTGGCCAAAAAAGAAAAAAAAAAAAAAAAAGTCATGAATTCTTGTAAGGTCAGATATCAAAAGGCTTGAGTTTTCATAAAGGATATACACTTCTTTATAATCAAATTATAAAATACATGCTCAGGAATCTTTCTTGACCATGCTATAGCAGGGCTGGGAGCCTAGAACTAACTTTAGCTACTACACGGATCTATTTGTTTTTAAAAGCCAACAGAAGAGCCACTTCTCATGAATTACTAAACCTGGCTATTCCCATTCATGCACACAGACTAATATAGTCACCATCTTTGAGAGAATCACACAAATTATTAAGGCTTCATCTGTTTTTGATTTTTAAGTCAGTTAGTGTATTGATCTCAAATGGAAGACAGTTGATCTACATTTTTCCCCATTATTAGAGCATTTAAATATACCAGTCTTCTAACAATTGAGAGATACTGAACAGACATAACTCAACTTCCAAAAAATTCAAAGTTAAGAGACAATCATCCCAAGCTTAAAACAGATGGTGTCAATATTGTGCTAAGTGATATGTGACCAACTGTGAGGATATTTTGATAAGTAAAGTGTAGACACAGAAAAAGTTTGTATAAACTGTTCCTCATACAAAATTGAGAAGTCTATTTATTACAGAACAGACATGACTTATATTCTTTCCTATGTAATAGTCATAAAAAGAACACTGTTTTTGAAATACATAGACAAAGGAATCTGATGATCTTCTATCCAACCATATCTATTTTCAGGAAGGATTAAAGACAATTGGAATCCACTTACTTAAAAACCAGGTTTGCTAAAATTTGGAGTATGAGGTTCAGAAAGTTTTCCATGGTTACCCTCTCTTGCCCTCCCCCACCTCACTTTCACTTAAAGGTAAGTTTTAGTGGAAAACTGCAACAAGAAAAGATGCCACAAATTCATTTTTCTTACATAGCACGATTGATATTTCAAAAAATAAGAGCATATTTTTGAATGAACAGGGACCTACTCAAGGAGCCGGACTTAATATAATAAAAGAGCAAATTCAATGAAATGAGGTTATTAACTTATTAATAGTTTAGTAAAAGATTAAAGAGTTGCTTTTGAAATTTTACAAATCAATTACTTCAGTTAAATTTTAAACCAGGTCTTATAGTCAAAATCAAAGATTTTTTTTTTTTAAAGGAGATCAAAATCCAACTGTTCATGTTTGGAACCAATTAAGTTCCATTTCGAAGGCACAAGAGATATTCTTGCTTTTTTTTAAATTTAAAGGTGCTTCATTAAATGTTACGTTAGGCAGCTTTTCCTATTTTCAATGTTACATTTGCTAAAAGCCGTTATGAGAAGACATTTTGTGATAAGAAGACATGTATCTCAATTCAAGGGTCATTTCATTCAACAGATCAGAGAAAAGTCAAAACATCTAGACCACAGTTTTGTGCTTTTGTTTCTAAAAATGTTAATATCTCTGAACTAAATTCTTGGGGGATTTTAGTTAGATGATGACACAATTCTGACCAAATAGGCTGAAATATCCACAACTACCCTCACTCACAGGCATTTTGTTTTGGAAGCAAAATAAAGTGAAATCTTACTCCACTGAACATTCAACTGCGGTTAGCCAGTATTTTTAACAATAGTTAACAATTTATTGAACTACTTTTCCATGTCAGGCACTGTGATACACACCTAGAATTTCCTCATTTAATCTCACAACATTTTTATACTCATTTTTCAGGGGAAACACCCTCTGGGAGTTAGAGGATCACCCCAAGTTCACATCACCAGGACACGGCAGGGCCCAGATACAAACCAAGTCCCTGATTCCAGGAGCTTCACTGTTAACCATTGACATGAACTATATTCTCATGTGAGCCAATGAAAATCACTAATTGTCTTTATTATTGCCTCTTTGTCAAAATAGATCAAGTAGGAGCCATCTGTTTATCAAAAAACTTACCACAGACATTCTTATAATTTAGGAAGGATAGTTAAAATTTATGACTGTTCACACCAAAGCAATTGATGAAAGCCAAGGCTGAAATGCAGAATTTGCATCTTAGAACATCATTAAAAAAAAGATGAAACATAACAAAGGCTATTAATTTTTAAAGTGGGGGTAATTTTTAAACACCACAATGATAGCACTTAATTTATCTTTTTCCTAGCTTTGGGCTAACACAATGTATTGTGGTGATATTTGGAGTTTGGGCTTCAGAAATTTCCGTGGACACATTAGCTTAGATGGTTTCATTACCCACCCTGATTATTAAGTAGCATTCAATTACTGAGTGTTGTAATGCCAAAGAGCATAAAAGAGAGACAAAATCTCGGTAAGATCTAAGGGTGAAATGGCACTTTTATATTGCTATAAAGATTACTTAGCTCTAGTGCAGTACTAATGATCATTTCTGTGACTAAAAACATCCCCTTATGATTAATTATGTAAACTCTCATCATTTCAAGCCCAATAAAGACTTTAAAACATTTTTCATGCATCTTGTATCCCAGCATATTTTTTTTTCCCATTTACCCACAGAAGAATCAACTCTAAGGATTAAAGTAACTACTTTCCATTACATTAACATGGTGTATCACTTGGGAGTATTCAGGTATATATGTACAATTCAGGTAAATATATGCAGGGAGTGTTTTAATATGGGGGAGGATCTTTTGTATTCTTCATAAATGATGATTTATGTTCCTGATTCCTGTAAAGGGCATAGTTTTCTCATATTAGAAGGAATCTCTCAGTAGTCAAGTTCTTCAAACTGGATACGTTTGAAAATTAGAATATACAATAAAAATCACTTTCGAGTGTTAATTATAGTTTTGTTTGTGTCATCGATAAAATTGGTGATGGGGGAGGCCGCTGTTCAACATTAAGGGATTGTTTATAATAGAATGCAAAGCAGCTGTTAAATGTGAGGTTATATATAAATGTTTACTAATATAAAAAGATATGATACGGCATTCTGTGAAAATAAAAGCCATAAAAGAGTATGTACAAAAGGACTCTTATTTTTGTAAAAATTTTACGTACGTATATACCCACAGACCTTTGATTGAAAGATATACAGAAAGGCATTAACAGAGTTTATGTCAAGGTGGCAAGATTACAAATAATTTTAAATGTTTTTCTCTTGAACTACCTGCATTTACTAGAATTCTTCTCTCTAATGAACATGGGTTTGCTTTTGTTTAAGATAAAGGGCTGTAAGGAAAAACACACAAGCTAACCAAAATATCCTCTCTTGATGAGATGATCATTCAGAGTCTGAAATAGAGACATTTCTTGGATAAGGCCCCATACTTACGAAAACTGGTTCAGAGTTACACCCACAGGACAAAGCGCCTTCTTAGCCACCACCAGGCCCTGGAAACTATCTCTCAGGCCTGATAGGGAGATAGTAGACAAGTGAGCTCACTGCCTCGGGCCTATGGGCTCTTGCTTCCCTGGCTGCTCTATGGGTTGGAACTGTGGCAGGGACAGGTAAGGGCAGTAAGAAGTGAAGTCCATACCATTCCTTATTATGCAGCTTTGATGAAGCTGAAAAGGAGAACATGAAATAGGAAACAGAGACCAGCCTCTGCCTGAGCCTTTAAATCATGCAGGTTCGGACAGTTTGAAGGCAGGGTCGATGGCACTGCAGGGCCTTCAGCCTGGGTCACCACCAGCATGATGCCTCACGGTTTACAATTTTCTTTTCTTTTCCTTCCTTCCTTCCCCTCTAACTGCCCCCCTCTGGAAGTACAAGAGTGCCTATCTAGGTGGAACAGGAATTTAGTTTTCAGAAATGTAGTTCTGGGCACCTTCTGAATAGAGACTGGCTATAATCCCAAACTGCATGTTTTATTATGTGGGCTTTATTTGTGTTTCTTATGAAATGAGCTGAGACACTCAAACTCATTTCAGATAGCAGCCAAAGCTAAATGGCCACATCGTCCCTGGGTAGAATGTCAACATGTCACAGGCAAAACTGTCCAGCCCCTGGGTTTTCTCAAAAACTTATTCACAAAGACAAGCTGCTTCAGTCATTTTCTTCTTCGGCAAACTGAGGATTTTATTCCTGAATGGCATGACTGCCTTGACAACTAAAAGAGAAAGCAAAGGCTTTTACCTCATACTTCTAGATTTCTCTATAATGTCAAATTGTGATTAAACATAAAAATCACTTCAGAATTTCATTCAGAATAAAAAAGGACAAAGAGCTTAGCTTTCACTGCTAGAGTTTTGTAAATAAAGAGGTTGAAATGGCTTATTCTATGGAAATAAAGCAGCTGGGTTCACTTGTTGGCGGCCACGGAGCCATTTCTAGTGAGGATTTCCTCTTTTAATCAGTTCTAAGGTATAATGACAGTCTCTACAACCAGCCACACCCTCTGGGGGCCATGTGAATAAACATCGGTAGCTTCTGCCAGAAATACACACCAGATTAACAGCACGCAGCCTACACATCAGGGGCGCTTCCACCTCGCTGGGACCCCAGATGAGAAATTAATTAAGCTAATACATTTAAAACGAAATCCATTTTACTTGAAATTACCATCCCCAAAAAGTTCAGCAAAAAAAACGTGAAATGCCAAAATTGTAAAGTTGCATTCTGTGGGTGTTCAGACCCTTGGTAAAGCAGATTCAAATAAAGAAAACCTGAGATAAAGCCAGCAAGCCATGATCGACTCAAGATCTCCATCTAGTGACGTTATGCAGAATAGCAGGTTGTTTGCATTTCTGGGTAGGCCAGTTAAGTCAAACGAATTAGGCATTTATTTGGTTCCCTGTTGGGAGGTGAGATGCCTCCTCTTATTACACCTTTGTAAAAAGTATCCCCTCCTCGGGAACAATTTACCCCTTTTACACAATTATAGTGATTCACCTCTGGGCCTGGTTCATCTGTTTTCAGCAGGGTCTATTTCCCTGGATTCACCATTTATTTCCTAACTCTTATGGCACTTGATCAAAGAGGATGGAGACCCTTGACATGAGTTTAAGTCATGAGAGTAAAATTGTACAGTTGCACGTGACGGTACATATGGCAGTCAGACAACATGTACTTCATGTCAGGAATTGTTTTGATGGCACTGTCTGCTGTGATTAAGTAGAGAGGCATAGACCAGACGGTAAAATAAGTGATTACAGTGAAGTGAACCAAATGATTTCTCCCACCAGACCCAAAATGTGCATACTACATGAGTCCATTATATGAGGTTTAAGAACAGACAAGACCAACTGATGGTGATAGAAGTTAAAATAGCTGTCCTCTGCGGGTGGGGATGGCGGGAAAATTGATTAGAAAGGGGCATGAGAAGGTGTTCTGAGGTGCCAGAATGTTCTATATCTCAATCTGGTTGGGGATTACATAGGTTTGAACACAAGTACAACACCAAACTGTATATTTATGATAAATGTAGTTAATTCATGTTATCCCTTTCCTGTATGCATGGTGTATCTCAGTAATAAGTTTTTTAAATAAAGCGCCATAATTGTTGTCTTACCCCCAATCCTGAGAGATAACAGCCTCGGGATAACATTTTTGTAGCCTAGTAAAAGCCAAGTCCCACACAGATTTCTTATGGATACTCAGGAAATTAGATAAGAAGTTGAATGTCTAACAAACCTAGACATCATTGAGTAAAGGACTTGGGGTCTTGTCATCTCTTAAATTTCACTGAAAATGTTAGGGCCACCCCTTAGGCCAGATTGTAAGCACAGGAAAACAAGATTGTAAACACACAGATTGTAAGCACATGTGAAAACAAAGCATTGCTTTCGTGGGTGCAGGGCCCGTTTTCTGTGGGGAGCTATGTGTATGTCTTCTGACAGTCACTGGTTGGGGCAAAGGGCAGAAACAAAGGCAAGTGGAAAACTGAACAGGTGGCTAGTTTGTAAAACGGCCACCACGAACAAACCCCACTGGCCCACTTCAGAACGTGTGCTTTTCTCATTTGTAAGATAGGGAAAGTTAGAGCTGGAAGGAAACTTTGCCATCTCCTTGCTCATTCCCATGTTTCAAGAGGAAGTCCAGAGAGCTTGCATTCAGGCAAAGCCACGGGATTGGTTCATGACAGAGCTAGACCTCCTCTACCCAGTCTCTCTGACCACTAGTCTTGCACGTTCCCAGGGCCCCAAACGCTCCCTAAAGCCCTGTAAGGAGAACACAGTGCAAGGCCTTCAAAAATCTTTACAACTGCTTTCAGAGATAGTACCTGCAAAATTCCTCTGTCACTTTTCTTCAAAATTTTTTTCTTCCTGTCTTCCTTCATTCCTTTGTTCCTTTGATCCTTCCTTCCTTCCTTCCTTCATTTTATCCTTTATTTCTGCTTATATTTTCATTTTCTGCCTTTTTTTCCCTCTCTTTTTCCATGGTATCCAATCAGTCCTCCATATTCACGGGTTCTTCATCCCCAGATTCAATTGACCACAGATCAAAAATACTCAGAAAAAAAAAATTCCAGAAAGTTCCAAAAAACAAAACTTGATTTTGTTGCATTCTGGCAACTATCAACATACATTTACATTGTATTTACAATGATTTACACAGAATTTATACTGTATTAGGTATTACAAATAATCTAAAGATGACAAAGTATATAGGAGGATATGCATAGGTTATATGCAAATACTATGTGATTTTATATTAGGGACTTGAGCATCCTCAGATTTTGGTATCTGTGGGGTCCTGAAATGAATCCCACAGGGATACCAAGGGATGACTGCACTTACTTGCATCCAGTTTTCATCTCAGTTTGCTTATCAAGAGTCAGGGAGCAAGTATAAAATTCAGACCATTGATTTTCAGATTTTACCCCTGAATCAAGCTCAAGGGTGATGCAGCCCCTGCTTTCTCTCCTACCCAAGAATAAGAAGTTTGTACCACAAGCAGACCAGGCAGATGTTCAACATTCCATAAGGCCAGGGCAAAAGCAGCTTTTGTGTTTACTGTTAGGAAGGAGAGAAGAGAAGGATCCCAGGACAGAGTGGTTGCTGGGCTTTATCATATCACAGAGCTCTGCAGTTCTAATCATCACAAGGTACTTGGCCTTGACCCTATAACGGCTCCAGGTCTTCAATCCCCATGTGAGAAATGCCGTCTGACTCCAAGATGGTCTTCTTCCTCCACCACCTGTCTACACCCAAATCAATCCACGAAGGGTTATTTATGCCCTCTGGGTTCTCAGAAGTGTCTAAGAATAGAGACCCATCAAAAAATGTCTTAGTGATGCTTGGTTTCTGCCCTAAAATAATTCAGAATCTAGTTGAATTCACAAAGCTTCTGGAAAAACAGCATAAGACAGATTCATCACCCATGATATCTTTAACAGAAAAGCTTTATTGACTTCTACCTTGGACAGAACTTGGGGCTTAACAGCCCCAGGAGTTCAGAGAAGAGAGAAAATACTGCAGGGAGGGGTCGGGGGAGGGAAGAGCTCATCACGGCAGGGAGGGAAGGACATGGTCCAGCACCCCATGGTACTTAAATAAATATAAATATATAATTCATGCTCATTCTAAAAAAGTTTATCACATAATTCTTTAAGTTGAAAAGGAGAAAGTAAAAATCACTTTAGTTGTTTTAATATTACCACTGCCCCCAAAACACTTACCTTTAATATTTTGGTGTAATGACCTCCAGACTTTTCTGTATGCATATTTTTAACTTTATTCAGATCAAGAGTAATTGACAAATATAATTGTATATATTTAAAGTCTAAAACAAGATTTTATATATATATATATTAGAATGATTACCAGATCAAGATAATTAATACAACCATCACCTCACATAGTTTACATAGGTAATTCTTGGTGTGTGTATGCATGTGTGTGTCCGTGTGTGGTAAGAATGCTTAAGATCTACCAACAACTTTCAAATGTATAATACTGCATTATTAACTATAGTCGTCATGCTATGCATTACACTCTCAGCTTCTTATCTCTCTGCATATTTTTTGAAGAGGGAAAAAACAACTGTGCTACGACCATAACAATTTGTAAGGTTAAAAAATGCACTTTCTAATCCTTTCTAAAGAGAACATATACAAGGCTTTAATTAATTGTGGTCATTCACATTTTTTTCTGTGAGTTTTTTTCTCTGCATATTTTTAATTCATTCACCAAATATGCCAATTCTAAGCTGCTTTTATGACTTAACAAATACCTTAAACACCATACTATGCTAATAAGTATAAATCTACATCATCATTGCAATGTCTACATCACATCTCTGGGCTCGTTTGCATATAGATTGCTGACTGGTATATGGATGTTCCGTAATTTATTCACTTCACTTTTTATTAATACGTTTGTGGTTTCCCGTGTTTCACCTATAAACCAAGCTGAGATCAACTTCCTCATACATACATATTCATATTCTTCTGATCCTTCCATTTGGATAAATTCCTAGAAGAATTGCTGACTCAAAGTGAAACAGTTTCCATTTTGATCCATGGTACGAAACTGCTCTCCAGAAGGAACTGAACAATTTGTGTTCCCACCAGCTTTCCTCACCATCACTAGGTGTTATCTTTCTTTTCTTATCTCTGCCAATCTGATCATCATAAAATGGTAACTGTTGTTTTAATTTATATTTGCTTGATTGCTTGGGAATATTTTTCATTTGTAGACACTCCCATCAACCTTTCTACCTGATTTGTGCCAGTAAACTGCATCTCTAATTGTTTTCCCCATGACTTTCTCCCCTGGTGCTGGATAGAATGTCTCCAGGCAAGTTTCCACATGACTCCAAAGCTAGTGAAGTTGTCTTTAAAGTATCCCTGACCCCATCTGCTACCCAGGACAATGCCAGAAGTACCAGTCTGTGTCCCTTCTGTGCATGAAGTAGCCTCAAGCTTTGTGAGACTGAAGACCAAAAGGTTTCCCATATTGGAGAAGTGATACCTGGAAAGGAATAGAAGAGGAGCTGGCCTATTGTGGGGCCTGAATGGCCATTCTTCAACTCCACTGGCCTATTTCAATTGTCTCCGAATATTACTGTGCAAACTCAGATGGTTTTTGTTTAAACTGAACTGAGCTTCAGTGTTGAGCCCCATTTGAGAGGCAGGAACATAATCTGCCCCCATCTCGTCAGATCTAAATTGAGTTGGGTGAGGAGGGTATGCAGTGGTATTCTGGTCTGGAGACAGGGCCTCCGGTCGTCCTCCTCCACTTTCACTAGCTAGATGTCTCCCTTCACATCGGGATCTGGTTATCGGTCCACACAGCACAAAGCTGTGTCCTCCGTGTTCCCAGCTGCAAGGCCCCTTGTGTCTGATAGCCCGCTGGATGTCCTGTCCAAGCTGCTCTGCAAGAAACACTTACTTACCCCACACATTCTGAGCTGCAGGGGCTGCTTTGAGGCCCTTCTCAGCTCAGGGCATTGTTACCCTGCCCCACAGCAAGTGGAAGCACAAGGAACTCCTGTCGGGGGCCCAGACCATCCCTACTCTCAAACTCCCCAGATGAATCCAGATTCCATGAGCACACCTCACCCCCAGGACACAGGTTCTTGAAGGTCGGCTTCTTAGGAATCCACCCATCTAAAACCCTACCCCTCTGATTCTCCTGCTTTCCTCCTCACCCAGCCCTGGGAAACTTGATCTACTTTTGGTTTCACAACCTACTTAACATGCAATTGTCTAAATATCTTGTTTCTTCCCAGGACCAAGCTTTTGAAACAAATCCCAAACAGTGACTTCTGACACCTGACCTAGGGATGAAAATTGCAGGGCTAACTGCCAGACCTGTAACTGCCAGGGGGCAGGGGTGGAAAGATTTAATGAGAAATGGGGAAGGGAGTGTTTGCTGTTTCATTGGTGGGAAGAGGGCATCCAGATGTGAGAAACATTACGGACAAGAGATGGGAATGTGCTGGAGTCTGGGTCCGGCTCTAGTAGAGCAGAAGCCTCTGCTGCGATCCAGGGAATAAAAGTTTGGATACATGAGGTGGGACTGGAGTTTGTAGAACTCTGGTAAGTAAACAAAGTGATGGTGGGCATTCCAGATTATCTCAGTGGAACTAACTGACATCAAAGCTCCATTTAACTTGATCGCAAGGCAGTTTTTTACTATTTATGAAAATGAAAGAGTGGCGCTCATGGATAAGACGTGGGCCTCGAAATCAGACAGTCCTGGGGCTGAAGCTGGACGCTGCTGCTTACTGTCTGCCACGTTAGGCACCAGCCCAATGGGAATAATAAGACCTCTTCTTTCAATTACTACTCGTATGCGTATGAGGGAACAGATATGAAACAAATGGACTTAGAAAATGTTCCCTTCTTCCCTTAGTTACCCTCTCCTCTTCCCTATTTTTAGCCCCAATCCTCAAACTAATTAATAACAAGCCCAATTCCTACCCAAATGAATCTACTGCTGATATTCCTTGGGTTACTAGAAATGCATTCATGAATATGTATGACGTGTACACGTAGGTTTGTATGCAGGTGGATCACATGTGTTTTATATCTTCCACAAGGAACTTTGTTATGTTTTTTAATATTCAGTAGGATTTTAAAGAAATATTGATGAAAACATCTTATAGACTAGTTGGCTTTTCAAAGTTTCCACAGGATCCTCTGTTCTTGGAAGATCTCAAGCCTCTTCTCTTCACAACTCTCTCTCCCTCCTTCCTGCCCACCACCCAGGAAGAAACCTAAGGAGGACCACAGCCAAGGGGGCACCGTCAGTCAGCCATCCGTGCTAGGGAGTAGGGCTTTAGTTGGGCCCAGCAGGGAGGCTGAAGTCCTGGTTTCTGTGTGAAAAGACCTCCCTGGCTTGGCTGTTTGGAGAAGACATCTTTCATGGGGCTGGTGAGGTAGCAAAGACGAAAGACAAAGAAACTTCTCTCTCAGGAGATGCCCCCACCTGGGAAGACCACAGGTCTTTTGCTCCAGAGCAAAAGCTCTAAAGGTGGAGACTCATACGGTTTACTTCTCCTTAAGACTCTCTCCTCACCATGGGAGAGATAAGAGTGCAAACACAAGTTTCGGATCTAGATCTAGGGAGTTCTGTTTCTAGTACAATCCACTTAAGTCTGATTAGGCAAATAATAATCATAATAATAATTAATAATAATAATAACAGCCACAGCAGCAGCAGCTGTAGTTAATGTGTCAAGCAATAACTCCGTGCCAGGTATTGTGCTAAGTGCTTTACAATCATTTTCTTATTTAATCCCCCACCACAGCCTTATGAGGTAAGTTCTGCTATTGTATGTTCCCGAAAGATGGGAAAACTGAAGTTTGGTGGATTTATGTAACTTGCCTGAGATTACAAAGGTAGGAAATTACAGAGCTTGGATTCAAATGTAGGCAGTCTTAGCTCTAGTACCTTCATGTAGCCCAACCCTACTCAACTGAACCAGGGACCCAGTGTCAAAAGTCCCTCAAATCTCCTCTCCTCAGAGCTCCCTCAAGAACTTACAGGTGTGTTAAAGAGCTGTTGGAGAACTGGGAATCCTTGATCCCGGCAATCTCTCAGCCTTTCTCATCCTCTTCCACCTTTGAACACATGACCATTGAACATCATCCCTCCCACAACTGTGTGGCTTGGCTTGGAGCACAATGCTACCTTGGAGAAATTTTGAGAGGCTCTCATAAGAAAAGAATGTCAGAACTCTTCTTCTACTTCTTCATCCCCTGAGAAACGCAAACATCCTGATGCATCTTCACCATAGCAGAGACAAGATGGAAGGTATCTTGCAAGGACATTGGTTAGGGCCACATGGCTTCCCAAAAGGATGACACTCACCATAGACTATCTCCCAGTCTATGAAAAAATGATGATTTGTCTTATGCAGCTCTATGAACTCTGATCTTTCATGAGGAAGGTCAAGGACACATCAGGAGAGATGTGATTTATCCCCACCCCACCCCTCCAGGAGTCTCTAGAGTTGGCTGTGTTTTAAAACAGACCCAACCCATTCCTTCTTTACTTCTTTCTACTCTCTCCTCCACAATGACCGCTAAGGCTCAGGCCTCTCAAATTTAGAGCATGGAAAATTGTCAGCAACAATCAAGGCTATAGACTTTCTCATTCTGGTCCAGAGGAAAGGAGACAGTCTCTCACCTCAGTCATTAAATGTAGGCCCTTCCCTTAAATCCAACTGGGCCATTGTAGATGTTATGGCTACTTCTGAACCAGAGGAATATCATGCACTGATTGGCTTAGGCCTGGGTTAATGCCCATCCTGGAACCAAAAGTTCTATCAAGGAGGTGGGATTTTCTGAAAGACTTAGGCCAATTAAGACTCATCCTTGGAAGTGGTCTGGGTCTGTTCTACCAAACCATATGACTACTATACATAGTAATGATGGTGGAGAGTGCCTATACCCCCCAAAATCTGGGTGCAGTTTAGAGGGAAGGTGTCAGTATTGGGTAGAAGATGGATGAATGCCCACTAAAGTATAGAAAGACCTGACAAGATATACACTGAAAGTTGGCAGGAGTTATCACGGTGGTAGGATTAGAAGTAATTGTTTGAGCTTTATATAAGCATGTAATTCTTATGGAATTGGTGAAAAAAATATCTACTTTTAAAACAATTTGTCAAGCGTGGAACCAAGTGACAAAATACCAAAAAGAGGACAATCCTCCAAAATGCCAAGCGTATCACATTCAAATACAGAGGCAGCAGTATCACATTCAAATACAGAGAGGAGAACATATTTCTTACAGTTTTGCCGATTGGCCGGTTGGAGTGAAAACACATTAACCAAGAGGCAAAGAAGGAAAAGCTTAAGGACACACAAAAACCAAACCCCATGTGGTATGAGACCGCCAGAGAAATACTGACCTGCAGCCTAACAGATTAGTGAGACGAATAACAGTCCAAGGTGAGAATGACACGTAATCATAAGTTGGCCGACATTCGTTGAAATTGACTACAATGCAGGTGTGCTTATGTCTGATTGCACTTAACACTCACAACAGTGCTTTGAGGTGTTATCATTCCCATCGGAGGCAATGTTGTTGATGTCCTGCCTGTATTCCCTTAGTGCTCACCATTATCACGTGTCAACAGCTTCCTCCTGCAAGCGCCAGCCCTTCTCTGCCTCAGGAGAAGGCTGCAGGTGCACGGGACAGCCAGAGCTGCTGCGGAGTTGACATCCCCAGAAGTAGCCCTCAATAATACAGAACAGTACTCAATAAATAAATACTTATCAAGTATCAAAAACTTAGTAAATAAGTAACTGATAAATCAATATCTTCCTCGCCCCTTGGGTGGGTTAACTCTGAGGCATGTTCTATACATGCCAGGGTCAGAGGATCCCACTGGGATCCAGGCTTAATTGCCCACAGTGGTGACCTGCCCATGGACACAACTGTGCTGGCTTCCTTTTTCTCCTTGTCTCACTTTCCCTCCACCTCTTCTTCCTAGGATCCCAAACACTATTTACACTCACACTTTTGTCTCAGTGTCTGTTTATGAGGGTATCCACTCAGGACACCCATTTAAAAGATAGAGCAAATGGGGCCTAACAAGTAAGTCACTTGCGCACATGATACCACTAGTAAGTGAATAAGGACAGATTCCTACCCACAACTGACTCCACTTAATCACTATACACACATTACCCCAAACACAGCAAATGTACCACTGAGGGTACTTGAGAAGCTTTAAGGTGGCGCATGATGGATGGTTTCATTTTTAATTCAATGTGTATTAGAAAAGTAATACAATATTTCATCAAATTTAAGACCCTTTCAATTATAACATACACCAGTATTTTATTATGTATTGCTAAGAAAAAAACCACAGCACGACCCAATGTTTTCTTATCAGTTAATATTTCTATTTTATTCTTGCTGAAAGAACTCTTTTAGGCTTCTCTTGTGCATAGCATTTTAAAATAAATTACACGTGGGCATACATACAAAGGAACATACAAACAAATTTAATTGGCTAAAATATTTCTTAAATTTCTTTACTATCAAGTGTCCAATTCTTCTGAATCACTTGAAACTCAAGGTCAACAATGTCCATGATTTGCCCCACGATATCATCGTCCATGCCATGGAGAACATGGCACTGGTGAGGCTGCATTTCTTCAAGGATGCTCCCGCATTGCCTTTGGGATTTTCATCCATGCCACTAGCATCCATTCTTCAAGTTTTATCCAGTACCTTTTTCTTCTCACCAGAAGGTGTCAGGCAATGACAATTACATCCTGACTGCTGACTGGTCAACAGAAAACGCAAGGATGGTCCCTGGCATCCATTGACAGAGACATCACGACTTCAGATATGTTACCAATGTGAAAAAATGGGGGCCATAGATCTAATGAAATAATGTACACAAAAGGCACATCACATCTCTGATACATGGATATTATTACTTAAGATGAGGCTAAAGTAGTATGTAAATTTTAAAAATATGAGTTAATTTAAGGGAAAAATTTAAATTAGAAATTGCACAGGCGATACATTGATAGGGTGAAAACTGTGAAGAGAGTAATTATCTGCACTTTGAGAAACTCAGCATTATCTCGTGCCCTGGTCCATGAGGAGACCTGCACAGCCACAAGCAGCCGTCTCTATGCCCAGCAATTATTGCAGCCTGCCCACTCTTTGTTCTCAATCCCTCATGATACCACCCACTGGGTCTAATTCCAGGAGTTTCCCAACAATTGCACCTACAGCATGAAAGGGGGCTTTAAATTAATATTTGAGGAGTGATTAAAATTGGGGGGTGGGGTAGAAGAGCATACCAAAAGAACAGGATCAGAACAACTTGATAGACCAGTTCAAATTAGGATTAATGTTGTGGATAAAGAACAATGGCCAATAGCATTTCTATAAAGTCAAGTTTACACCTCTTTTCAGCTGGATGTTTTTTATGTAATTGCAGGCCCTTTTATTGGTGGTAAGATTACATTTCATCACTGAAGCGGAATTGTACACCATACTTGCCCGTGTAGTACATAGCCTTAGTACTTTCACATGACAGATGTTTCCATGGCAGAGGGACTTAAGTAGACTAATAAATAGTTACGCTCATTATCGTTAATAATCTAACTCAAACAGAACCTCAATTAAGGGATTTTCTCACTGTTGTCACTTCAAGACATTAACTCAAGTTCAGAAACTATAACGGACATATGTTCAAACTGAAATCTAAACAGAGCAACCACTAAAATGCATGATTGTTTAAATATACTGTGATGCTTGAAGAAGGTAAGGGCTGTGAAAGCAAATGATCCAATGTGTGAATGTTCCATCTGCCAGATATGTTAAGGTCTACTCCCTAGAGCTAATTAAAGGAAACTAAAGGATGGAAAAGAAAAAGATCAGGTGGCATGCCTTCTTCAGATTTTAGGTAGGTTGCATGTTGTAAACTTCTTAAGGACGCTGGGTAAGATAGGAACTTCACATTTCTTCTCAATTGAAAGCATTATAGTTGGTTTACAAAGATTTCCTTTCAGATCCTTCAACTGATGATATGAATCACAATAAGGCCTAAGATTGATTGACTGTAGGATTTAGAAATAAATTTTTCTTTCTCTCCTTGCCCAAAAAGCAAACTAGCTAAAAGTGGGAATTTTCCTCTATCAGAGGCTGTGTTCTTGTTTTCCCCTCCTCACTGCCTTTTTTTGCAGTACTCACATTTTGTCCATTTTTGTCCATCATCAAATATTCAGCCATTCAAGTGGCATTCAATGAATTAACCAAACGATGAACGACAGGATGAACAAGGAGAATTTATTCTGCTCAGTGCTCCCTTCATTACACCAAATAAGCATATTCAAATTCAAACCGTAATCACAGAATGTAGTCAGGGGCTTGCAAAGTTGCACCAGTTGCATTTTCACTTAAACTCTTAAACTTTCATTTTCACTATTAAATTTTCTTCTTTCTCGGTTTTTTTTTTTTTTATATGTAGAAAGGAAGTGTGCTTTGTCTCTTCTAAGTCACCCCAACTGGATTAAACTCTTAGAGGAAAGAGCCTCTGCCTTCCTCAAACCTTTAAAGGCTCCTAGCACAGTTCTCTACTCAGAACAAGCACCCAGTTAGCACATGTTTATAGAAGGAATGAGTGAGAAAAAAAAAAGAATAAAAATGATTATCATTTCACCAGTCGATAAAATAAATACTTAAAATAAGAGGAATATCACTGACTCCATCCGTTCTGGCAAAACTCCATGAAATTTTACAAATCTGTGCATTATGTTCTCAAGCTATAAATCTCATAACACTCAACCACATTGCGAAATACAGGAGAATGTCTATAATGGATATTTCTACATCTTCATTTCGACATGCAAATTCACGAGTGAACAGGATCTTAGAAAACTCTCTAGTTCCTACCAGTGAATTTGGCTATGTGGATTTTGGTTGCAGAATTAAGTCCTCTTAATAGAGCTGGAGTTCATAGGGTGATGGCTGTGGCTCAGAGGTGAGAGGGCTCTAAAATAATCCCCGGTCCGGGTTAAGGTTCTTTGCAGAGATCATGACGAGTGTTGCAGACCATGCTGAAATGTTGGGCCCACATTACTAGATGGGTCTATTCTCTAAGGATCGCTTCCCAATGATGGCATAGAAACTACTCAAATGCCATGATGCTTTTTCCTTGTCCTACCACTGCCCAGCACAACATACCTGTCTCTGCCTGAAATTTTACCTAGGAGACCCATTTCTTTGAGTCTCAAACCACATGTATTCATCCACTTATTCAGCAAATGTGTATTAAGCATCTACTGTATTCTAAGGATCATACTAGGGATACAAAGGCAAATGAGACCCGGTCCTTGCCCACAAGAGATTTAAAACTAGTGAAAATACTGTTAAAACAGAAATATTACTGAAAACAGTTGCATGTTAAACTGCCTCAATACCACCTTGTTGTGGGTTTTTGTTGTTGTTGTTGTTTTTGCTTTTGTTTTGTCTCTGAGAAAAAGCAAACCTGCCTGTTCGGCCCCCAGAGAATTTTCTCAGGATTCTTTTTGCCTGCAGTTTGAGGTTTGTAACACCAGATGGCACAACTGAGTCTCAGACTGAGTAATTAAGTTCTCTTGAAACATGAAAAAGAACATGGCTGAACATGTGTCCTTTTAAATATCACTTATTAATATAAATTGAACAAAATAAAAATATATACATCTTTATATGAAATAATTAAGTATTAAAATAACAGAATAGGAAATCAACAACTATACCATATGACCTTTAAGTAGACTTTTAATCTCCTGATCACATATTTTCTTTAATTTTGTTCATTTGGAAACTCCCAGGTCTTTCTTAATTAGGCACCAGTCTTTCCCTCATCCCTTCCTTTGGATCTTTAACACTTGGTCCTAGTTATTCTGTGCTTTTCTGCCTACTTCCAGGGACTGCAATGTTGTTTCAGGTTACTACGCTATCAACCTAATTCTTTTATTAAACTCTGTTTCAAAGTAGGGCTTACATTTTCCATTCCTATTCAAATCCTGACATTTTCTGAATCTAAAACATAAACTCTTTAATCACTGGTTCTCAGCTGGGGACAGTTTTGCCTCCCAGAGGACATTTGGCAATGTCTGCAGACGTTTCTGATGGTCCCAACTGCAGAGGGGAGGGAGGGATGGGAGTGCTGATGGCATATAGAGGGGAGAGGCCAGGAATGCCGCAAAATATCCAAAAATGCACAGGGCAGACCCCACCACAAAGAGTTAACCAGCCCCCATTATCAGAAGTTGAGAAACTCTGACTTTGCAGAGCTGCAGGAGGTCCTAAGATCACAGGAGTCCTGTCAAACCTGGGTGTGCTGAGAAAATGCAAGTTTCTTCCCTTTGTGGCAGGGATTTCCACGTAATAGTCCAAGTGAATTGTCATGTGTCAGAAACTTCGCTTTTAAAGATTACTATTAAAATGGGCCTCTTCTTCCTTTAAAAGTCATAACATAATCCAAACATAAGCTCACAAATACCATTTTTATGCAAATCAGAACCTTAGGTGTTTCACACTTTATTAAGAATTAGTTGACAACTAGCCAGGAACAAGATAGGATGCCAGCTGTGTGAAAAGAAGCCTTTAACTGCAGGAAGGTGTTATGCTTAGTGAAATAAGTCAGACAGAGAAAGACAAATACTGTAGGTTTTCACTTAGATGTGGAATCTAAAAAATAAAACAAATGAACAAATACAACCAAACAGAAACAGACTCACAGATACAGAGATCAAACTATGGTTTATTGGAGTGGGGGAAAGGTAGGGGAGGGGGAAATAGGTGAAGGGGGTTAAAAGGTACAAACTACTAGGTATAAAATAAATAAGTTACAAGGATGTAATGTACAACACAGGGAATATAGTCAATATTTTATAATAAGTTTCTATGGAGTATATTCTTAAAAAATATCATATTACTATGCTGTATACCTGAAATTAATATGTTATTGTAAGTCAACTATACTTCAATTTTTTTTAAAAAAGAAGCCTTTAACTGCAGAGGTGGGAATAGCAGCATATACATATTTGCTTTAGAGTTTTCCCTTGACAACATTGAACTTTATCTGAGCCCTGTGTTCCCAGAAAGCGGCTACAGTTAAGAAATCCCCTCCAATGCTATCATGTTCCAAGAAAGGGCAAAGCACAAAGGATCGCCCTGCCCTAGCAGAGATTCCTCAGGACTCATATAAGGCTCACTTGCTCCTACCTTTTCTCAGCACTCCTTGTTTACTTGCTTTTCTGTAAAACTCCAGGTTTTCTTTCTTTTCTTTGAGATAGTTCCCACTAGTGAACATTTCCCCTACTGTGATAGCCTAAATAAAATCATCTCCCAGGTGGTCTTTCACACCCTCCTATCTGTCTCCCTGTTGTTTCACTAATTTTAGATGGCCAGACCTCAGGGCTGCTCAGAGGAAGACGAGTATCTCCAAACCTCCTCCAGGCTACGGAGACCCCGCTGAGAGAAAGAAAGGAGCTGGATTCCACTTCTCCATCAGCCTTTCACGATGTCATGCAAAACGCTGCTCTGGCAGATACCAGTCACTGAGGCGTTTGTAATGAGAGACCCACCCAAGTCCAAACGTTGGGCTCTCTCTTCTGTGAAAGGAAAATCAAAATGGAGTCAGTATTGTTAAGAACTCTCCCAAATGGAACCAGGAAGCCATTGAGGAAGTGCGCCTTATGCATGTCTCAGCCTGGATGGAACCTGAATTTTGACCACTTATTGTCTTAACATGGTCATCCAGAACGTCTGCCCAATGTTCCAGAAACTCAAGATACTTATCGGACTCTTACTCTTAAATAACTCATGACAACCTATCCCTTCAGGACAACTATTTCCTTTCTAGTGTCAGGGTCAGTCATAATTCCTGCCAGACAACTTTAGCAACCTTGTGACTTCTGCCTTTATAATCCCTTGATTCTTTCTCTTCCCCAGAACTCCCGGTTTTACCCAAACGTGTCTCCTGAATTACAATTCCTAAGACCCCCAAATAAAGCTCTTTTTCTCTGCAGCCTCAATACTGATTATTGTTTGACACTTCAACACCACTGCTGCTACCCTGCTGGGTTGGGGGTAGGCGTTAACAGGTAGGGCAGTTAAGACAGGAACCCTAGGGGATAATCCATGGATGAGATGAAATGCCAGGATGGACCAACCTCCTCCAAGAGGTGTGAGGCATGCAGCGGGCTGGCTGGATGTCAGGGGAGGGGTCGGCTCCCAGAGGCTCATTGGCATTTGCCATCTTCCATGTGTGTTACACACGTCCCTAAAAGTTCCTCTCAATTCACTCCCACCTAATCCCTGTGGTCTTTACCCTCTAATGCTCTCCTTCAAGTCTCTTTCTAATCTTCATCCTTGCATAAACAGTAAATCCTACCTGCCCTGGGGCTTTCCCTTTTGATTCTCAAGAATATAGTTTGGATGTCAAAAGAACTGAAAGCTAACCTTTCTATCTTTACATTCTTACATTGGAATCCCAATTTCCCCCTTAAAATCCCAATTCCCCCTAGTCTGCCTTAGACAGCCTAGGGAAAGGATCAGAAAGTGTGGGCAGGAAAATGAGAAAATCACCAAGATTAATACTAAGTGAAACCGTGATACTAATTCTTTCAGAGCTCAATGACCATTAATCGTTTACCTGATAAGTATTGGTAACTGGGAGGATATAAGGTACATACAAATGAGAAGGATGAGGGAAAGATGATTCCAAAGTTTTGAGCCATAGCGACTGTGAGGATGGAAGGTGGTGACACTGGCAGAAATGGGCACGTCGGGAGGTGAGGTGGGTCTAGGAAAGATGAAAACCAGGCCTTGTTAGCTTGAGGCAATAGGAAGACATGTAAGTGGAAAGTCTTCTGCACTGTGGGATACAGAGTTAGAGCTCAGGCAGCAGCTAGGGCCACAGGTATTGTCTATGAAGGCTCTTGTTTAGCATCACGCATCAGTAGCAGTCGCCCAGAGATAATTAGTAAAGAGGGAGACATAACTGTTAAAAATCAAAAATCACCCACATTTAAGAGGCAAGATTTAAGAAGAAAACTCAGCAACAGTGACAGCAGAAACTACAAGAAAATGAAAGAAGGTGTATTTTCACAGAAGTCCAATAAAAATTTTTTTTGTCAAGTTGGAGGAAACAGTCCCCAATGTCCAAATGCTACAGAGAGGTCAAGATAGGTGAGTCTGAGGAAAAGCAATTGAATTTGGTCTTCAGAAAATCACCAGGGACCTCAGAGAATGGCTGGCATGGGGGACGTAGAGTGTTAATCAAACCTCTGGCCCTGCTCACCCTTACGAGCCTGGGAAGTCATCCAGGTAGTTTAGGAAGCTTCTGAGGGCATCATTATTTACAGGAGTCACCGTTAAACAACCTTCCTTTTTACCTAAGGGCAACTTTCTAAATAAAGATTTATATTAACAATTTGAATTTGAAGAGAAGTAAGTGTAATGATGGGAAAAGCACTGGATTTGAATTCCAAGTCCTTGGGTCAATTGATGTTCTGGTTCTGCCCTCTGCCAACAGTGAGAACTGGGCCGAGGCAGTCTCTTTGGTCCTTTATTTCTTCATCCATGGGAAGAATGGGGTTATTGAAGAATCAGTACTCAATAAGGTCGTTTTGTTTTGGTTTGGTTTTTACTATAGCACAATATATATGTATAAGGTATTTAATATATAGTTGTCACAGAAAATTGAGTCAAACTAGTCTAGAAACAGGAAAACTGAAGATTTTATTTTAAAATTCTGCAGTGAATGACAAAATTCCAAGTCTTCTAAGCTTGGAATAAATTAAATTAAATGTCTCTCATTAAGAGGTACAAACTACCAGTTACAAAAATCGGTGAGTCACAGGGATGAAAGGTACAGCATGGGGAATACAGTCAATAATGAAGGAATATCTTTGTATAATAACAGATGGTAACTAGACTCCTCGTGGTGATCATTTTGAAATGTACAGAAATATTGGATCACTACGTTGTGCACCAGGAACTAACAGTGTTGTAGGTTAATTGTACTTCAACAAACAAACTCATAGAAAAAGAAATCTGATTGGTGGTTACCAGAGTTGGGGGATGAGGGAAAGGGGGATTTGGATGAAGGCAGTCAAAAGGTAGGAACTTCCAGTTATAAGATAAATAAGTACTAGAGGTGTAATGCACAACACAATAAATACTGCTGTATGTTATTTATAAAAGCTGTTAGAGAGTAAATCCTGAGTTCTCGTCACAAGGAAAAAGGTTTTTTTTCTATTTCTTTAATTTTGTATCTATATGAGATGTTGGATATTCACTAAACTTACTGTGATAATAATTTCATGATGCATGTAAGTCAAATCATTATGCTGTATACCTTACACTTACACAGCGCTGTATGTCAATTATATCTCAATAAGACTGGAAGAAAAAGTAAACAAAATGAAGATGCGCTGCCCTTCACACACACAGTGTGCAGACCCAAAAGAGAATTAGATCCTTTGGGACAAAAGTCTACCTCTGACTGAATGATTTACTCCATGCTTTTCCCACTGGGGTCCCCAGCTTCTCAAGTGGGGTACATCCTCCCCAGTGCAAGGAAGCATGCCCTAAACAAATTCACTGAGGCTGCCTGGAACATCAGTTATGTTCAGGTTTTGAGCAGGGGTACAGGGCATTTTTATACTATAACACAAGGTAAATGAGATACACTGTGGTATAGAATGCAAAATGTACATGATGTTTGAGACAAAGCCCATGACTTCAAAGTAATTTCAAAATCATAGCAGGCCATTTGGGGCCACACAGGCCCAGATCGATGGACATTTTTTTAAACTCTTATTTGCTCTTATGTGTACTTCAGTGGGAAAGTTTGAATAGCACTATTATTTTGTTCCTTATTCTCTTTTTCACTGAAGACATAATTGTAAAGCCCACTTTACCTCTACTTAGGATTGATGTTCAGCTTTACCAGCTGACTTCTGTTCTCATTGTTAGTTGCCTATGTCACACCAATAGTTAAGTAACTTGAAGAGCTTACCTGACATGCTTGTTTTCGTTTTTGTCTTGTTCTCTTCTTTTATCAAATCTTGTAAATCTCTTTTAGAACAGGGGCTGTGCCTAACTTTTCTGGGGCGCCTGGGCAATGTCCACACCTATATCTTGCATGCGATAGGCACTCAATCAATTACACTGAACCAAACCAAAGACTGCAGAAGGCTAATTATTATCATTCATTTTAATAAGTAACATTATGAAACTTACTATTTATTAGTGAGTGGGGGATAGCAGGGGAGGGAGATAAATTAGGAGTTTGGGATTAATGGATACACACGACTATATATAAAATAGATAAACAACAAGGACCTACTGCATGGCACAAGGAACTATATTCAATATCTTGTAATAACCTATAATGGAAAAAGAATCTGTATATGTATAACTGAATCACTTTGCTGTACACCTGAAACTAACACAACATTGTAAATTAACTATACTTCAATTTAAAATTGGTAAAAAAAAAAAATGGAAACTTACTATTTAAAAGTACTATTTTAAAGCACACTATCTCATCTGATTCTCACAAGAACTTAGATAAGTCAAAACACAAGATACCAAGTCAAAACTAGAAACCATATTTCCAGAATGCTTTTCAATTAGACAATCAATCCAAAAATACTTACCGAGGACCTACTATAAGCTAGGCCCTCTTCTGGACTTTAGGAAACATGATAGATAGATAGATGGTTAGATAGAGGGTTAGATAGATAGGTAGATAGGGATACAGAGATATAAATATTCAGCATATCTCCCCATGGAGGAAAAACAGACATATAAAATAATTAAGTAATCAGCAATTTACTAATTGCTGAAAGAAGTTCAGGGAGCCATGGAAGAAACACACAAGGAGGCTTTTATTAGGATTAGTGAATATTGGCTTCCCACCTGCTCTCTACAAAATCTCCCTTTAGGTGCCTCTCTTCTATTGCCCTGGGTCCATTTTATGTCAGGAGAAGAAAATGTACCTAAGAATGTGCTAGAGCTGAAGAGGAGCCAAATAATGGGAGCAAATATTTGGCCGAAGATCTATTTAACTACTTAGCTTGTCTCACTGGGGGAGGACAAGTTTCAAATATAGCCTTATCAACATAAGAATATGTTTCTTCTTTATTATCTTGGTTGCCATGGACTTGAATTTTGATGGGGCAATTTTCAGCACTTAAACACTTGATTGCTACTAATAACCAAAGTAATAGCACAACAGTGTTTAGGTTTAATTTATGGGTATTTAACATAACTTTAAGTATGGATTTCTCTAAAGGCAGCTGCTATTTTATTGGAGCTAACTTACAAGGACATCCTATCCTGCTGGAGTAATCACGAGCAATGCAAATGACCCCATACACTTATCTCGACCCTGCAGATTCCCTGTAATACAGAGCTTGATGACCACCAATTGCTAACACCAGTTTGACAGATGCTTCCCCCTGCGGTCTTGCTTTAGTAAGGCTTCGGTAGTGAGGACAAGCTAAATTTGATTTTTTAAAAAAATCCCCTTGTCTTTTTAAATGAACCCTCTTAACCTTCATTTCCTCACTGCTTGTCTGCAGGTGGACAAGCGAACTTCTCCCGGAGTCCACCAGGGGCCGCTGTTCTGCAAGCAGTGACCGCAGGGAGGACTTGCCTTCCACCTCCAAGCGGGACGAAATTGCTGGTGGATGCAACAAAAATACTCCTTTCAAAATATGTTTTTCCACCTTGAAAACACTATGCTAAGTGAAAGAAGACAGACACAAAGGTCACATATTGTATGATTCCGTTTATGTGAAAGATCTAGAGTAGGCAAATCCGTAGAGCCAGAAAGCAGATTCGGGGTTGTAGGGACAAGAGGAAGAGGGGTGGGAAAGCGAGCGACTGCTTAATAGGTTCTTGGTTTCCTTTTGAGGTGATGATAAAGTTCTGGAACTAGATAGTGGTGATGGTTGCACCACATTGTGACTATATTTAACTTCACTGAATTGTACAATTTAAAATTAATTCACTTTGTTATACAGCAGAAACGAACACACTTGTAAAGCAATTGTACTCCAATAAGGATGTCAAAAAATAATAAAATAAAATTAAGATGGTCAGTTTTGTGTTGTGTACATTTCATGACAATTTAAAAAATTGTTTTCCAGTGTTCCTTGTTCTCTGGCATTTACATACTGCTTCATATAAATCTCCTATTTAGAGATCATAAATGGATCCTACAAGAAACGACATCGGGTCTGTATTTGTTAAAGCTTGCTTCCCTTCTGGAGGAAGCTCCTGTCCTGAGTCCCACGTTCTGACACCTGTTGCCCCCCCCTCACACCTTCTCCGCCCACCTCTTACTCCAGCCCTGGCTGCGTGGTCAGCATCGCGCCTCAGCTGCACCGTGAGTTTCTCCGCTCGGTGGGAGGGACCCCGCGGGATACTGCCCAGCATGTGAGCCACCGGAAGTGCCGGGGGTTAACACTCAGGGCCGGGGGCTGGTGGGCAACGCCACCTGCCTGTGTCCTTGGCCAGACAATACTGAGGTGCATTGTGCATGGCCCTTCCAAAGACTTCAGTGAAATCAAGCAGAGCTCCAGTTTCTCACAGCAGTGATCAACTCAAGAGCACACCCCTAGATGGTCCGCCCTCCTTCTCCCTTCACTCCCCCCAGTCCCTGCCTCTGTTCTCTGGAGTCCCTCCCCATGAATAAATGCAGGAACACAAGCCACTGCCTCAGGATCTGCTTTCCAAAGGGAAGACCATGCCATCAGAGAGCCTGCTGTTGACAGAAAACAGATGCAAGAAGGTCTTTGACATTTTCAGCTTCTGATACAGCACCTCACCTTGGCATTGGACGCTAGGGTCACCGTCCATCACTTCTGTCACATAACCTACCGTTCTACACACACACACAGGTTCCCATCCTTATTTCCATATATACTTTTTAAAAATTTTATTGAAGTATAGTTGATTTACAATGTTGTGTTAATTACTGCTATACAGCAAAGTGACTCAGTTATACATATATATATTCTTTTTCATATTCTTTTCTATTATAGTTTATCACAGGATATTGAATATTGTCCCTTGTGCTATACAGTAGAACCTTATTGTTTATCCCTTCTATATATACTAGTTTGCATCTGCTAATCCCAGGCTCCCAATCCTTCCCTCCCCACCCCACTGCCAACCGTATTTTTTGATGCACGTGAGGAGGCCATGTGCTTGAGAGGAAGGTGTGTTGCCTTGAAATCAAGGATACTTAGATCATCATCAAGGCTGCACGAGGACCCCAATTTGTGTAATCTGGCTCAGGGGTCGCTTTAAAGTGAAGATAACAGCAGGACCTTCTGGGGTTGCCATGAGGGTTAGATGATTAAGTCTTCAATCCAAGTTATAGAGTAGTTTCCTTCTCCTCTGCCTGAAATTATTTTAGGATGAGCCTAGAAAGAGCTCAGGCTTAGACAGCAAATGGGTCTGATTTTGAATCCTGTGTCCCCCAGTTGTTAGCTGTAAGGCCTTGGGCAAATTCTTCAACCTCGTTCCTTCAGTGTTCTCATCTGTAAAATGGGTATAATAATCTTGCTTCCCGTGAATGCACTAGGAGCTGTGTACTCACCTATTACCTATCACCTATCCTGAGTGAAGACTTCTTTCAGTGGTACCAGTCTATACTAATCCACACATGCTTCTAGCTTTCTTTCAAGGTCCATATTAAATATTGCTTCCTGTTCAAAGTTGTTTGATACCACCCCCTTTGTACATTTTATCTCTTTAAACTTTCATCATCCTGAGTTGAGATGTCTTATCTCACTCTGCCCTACATAAGAACCGCAGTGTGTCCTTCATATCTTCCCCATTCCTTCCTTACAGACAATTCTTGGTGCCTTAAGGTAAGCACACCATCGTACTTATCATGTACATGGCACCTGTAGATAGGGCTGCCTCATTGCACAACTCCAAGGCAGCATTCACATTGTAGTGTATGGGAACTGCAGCCTCTAGATTTGTACAGTGCACAGACCTGCCCACGGTGATGTTGCGTATATAGTAGACTCTCAACAAGTATATGTTAGATTTTTTTCTTTTTTTATTGAAGTATAGTTACTTAACAGTGTTGTGTTAGTTTTAGGTTACATCAAAGTGATTCAGATATATATAGATATATATAGATATACTTCTTTAGATTCTTTTCCATTATAAGTTATTACAAGATATGAATAGAGTTTCCTGTGCTATACAGTAGGTCTGTGTTATTTATCTATTTTATATATAGTAGTGTGTATATGTTAATCCCAACCTCCTAATTTATTTCTCCCCGCTGCTATCCACTTTGGTAACCATAAGTTTAAGTAGGTGCTAGATTAACCTCTCTGTTCTTCTTATTACTGATCTGTGTATCAGGAGTCTAGCCATGGAGCCCTTTTTCTAATGTACATTATGCAATACAGATCAAAATGGAAAAATCCTAGTGGACAGGAGAGAAAGAAGAGGATGGATCCTGGCCTTCTGGGCACCCCTACAAGACCACCCACCTCAGCAAGTCTTTGATGCACCTCCAAGGGACCCCTGGACTAGATCATCTCTGCACTTGTAGGCAGAGCTGACATTCCTGCCTACTTCCTCGGTGCCCAGAGGGCCGCTCCAGGAGTGAATTTATGTGGCTCTGAGATGAGCCACCAAACGTCTGAGATGAGTTGGACTTGGATATAGACACTATCCTCCTCTTCATCATTGTCATCCTGAAGAAGAGGCATGGGGAATATGAGATGAGAGCTAGAAGGAAGCTCAAGAAGTGATAATCCTGTGTGTAACATCAATAAAAACGTAACTGACAACTTACCAAAAAATAAAACTGAAGGCCAGTATAAAGAAGACACAGGGGAATGTCTTTGCTTTTCCATCTCAAGACTGCACCTCATTGGTGGTGGGATCCACATGTGCAGATGTGCCTGCTGAGTCTAGTGTGGCTGGATCGTTAGGATTCCTTCTGGCTGCACAAAATGACAAATCCAACATCTAGTGGCTTATCCAAATCACACAACCACAAGTCAGGAGGTCAACAGTGTAGGGCTGGTATGTCAGCTCCATTAAGCTGTTATGAAGGTGGACTTTTACTCAGCCACCATTGACATATGACCTCTGTCCTCACCCCTGTCATCTTATGCCACAAATGGCATCATGTCTGGGTTCAATATAAAAATAAGGAGAATCAAGGCAGTTTCTTGTCTCTTTTACCAAGAGGCCAAAGTCTTTTATAGGAGCCCCTAGAATACTTCTTGTCTTCTTCAGAATCCACAGCACATTCCTTTTAATACTCTTACTCAGGGCATCTCATCATTTACAAATCCAAGCATCTGTCTTTTATTGAGCAACTACTATGAGCCAGGCATCCTGATAACCACCTCACATGCCTGATCTCATGTCTTCCTCTTTTCTTCCTTCAACAATTATTTATTAAATGCCTACTATGCAAAAATAGTAAAACTTAGCCTAAGTGCCAGCGAACATGGTCAGTTGTGACCCAGAACATTTACATTTCTGAAGACTTTCACTCGTAAGAGCTAAGCCATGAATGAACTACAGGGCCTTCCCAAAAGTTTTCTATCCTGAGATAAGCCACAAAAGAAGGGGGAAAAAAAGCTAGGAACATTCTGTTAGGGAGGAGGTGTTGTTTTTCAAATTTTATTTTAATCAAAGACAAAACTTTCTGTTTTCAAAAACTGACGCAAAATGTATTTAATCAGAATTGTTGACAATCATATAATAATTTTACCTACATGTATCCCTTTCTCACTTTATTCTGAGAGCCAGCTAATTGGAAAGCTCGGCTACTTTGCATATGCTTTACATTTGCAAAGAGAAAAATAGAAAGACTCCAACATTGTTCATGTGGTTTTCCTCTGACGTACGTGCCAGGAAGTGAACAAAGCAGCCAAGGATTCTGCCCCTAAGAAGTCTATATTTGGTTGAGTACCCAAATTCTGGTTACATTTATGTACATTTTTATATAGAAAATATAATGTTATTATTTTATATTCACACCTCATATATGTCACTAGTACTATTTATTAAAACACCCTAAATAATAATGTTAATTGACTGGACTAGTCAATTTCCAAAGCACTTTCAAATGCATCCTGGCATTCATGTGTACTTCAACCACCGAGGTAAGTATCTTTACTCTAATTTTACAAATGAAGAAACTGAGGCTCAGAGAAGATTAGGGTTGTCTTAGGATCAGGCAGCCAGTAATCAGGGGAGTGGAGATTTGTACCTGGATCTCCCAGCTCCATGTCCAGAGTTTTTTCTGTCTTCTCTCTTCCAAGGACACAAGCTGGAAGCTCCAGGTTGTCCCAATTTTACAAGTCCTGTCACCTTGTCCCCATAGATACGCTCATACTTGACTCATCAGGTAACCCAATTTTCAGCTCAGAAAAAGTGGTCGAAGTCTTGATTGCACACCCGGCAACGCTGACGACAGAGTCCTCAGGCAGTGTTCCCTCACAACAAGGAAAAGTGGCAGCAAGCTTTCCGAATCAAGCCACTCTTATCAGAACTGGAAGAGGAAAAGGAAAAGACAGCAATATTCCGGAGGTCATCTGCTCAGCTGGTTGATTTGGTCTGTTTATATTCCACTGACAGAGCTTTTTAAAGCTCTACTTGATGAACCTGGGTCACATATCTAAAGGAAGAAAATATCCTCATCTTCCTCTCTGCCTCACCATGTCTTCCTACTGGCCTCATTTCATCAGTGTTGTCCTCTTTAGCAGGGTTTCTCAACATCAGTCCAATGGCCAGATCATTCTTTGTTCTTGGGGACTGTTCTGTGCACTGGAGGATGTCTCATAGTATCCTTGACCTCTATCTACTGGATTCCAGTAGTTCCCTTCCAGCTGTGATATTCAAAAATGCTTTAGATGGAACCGAATGTCCACTGGAGGGCAAAACCACTCCCAGCTGGGAATACTGGTCTATGTATTATACAACTAGGAGAGAAGATAGGAAAGCACAAATATACTGGCTTATCTTAGTAAAGACAAAGGGCCGAGTGGCTCTCCCCCATCCACCTTGTCATGATAAGGCAATAACGTAAGGACTAAGATTTGAGCATCTACTGTATGCCAGGCACTCTTCTAATGCTTTACGTAAATCTCCCTCATTTTCACCACATTCCTGCCAAGAGCATATTTCCAGCCCTATATTCAAAAGTGAGAAGCAAAAAAAAAAAAAGGGTGTGTACAGAGTTTAAATAACTTGCCCTAAACTAGCTGAAAAGTGGCAGATCCATTTCAAATTCGGGTTCTCTACCTCTAAATCCCATGCACCTTCAAATATTCCATCTGACTCTAGCCAGTTGGTTCATTTCTGCTGCTTATCATCTCATTGTTCCTAAAAGCTGAGCGCCTTGCCCAAAGCCACGATGCTAAGAAGGTCAGTGCTGGGATGCAAATGCTCCTTGTATGACCCAACGCAAGAGGAGCTATAAAACTTGGGCTCTGAGCTTTCTACCTCCCTTGCCTGTGGACAGCCCACCTGGGCATGTAATGAGACAAGCAGCCAAAAAGAAGAGTGTTCTGTAGAGGTGAGAGCTCTGACTCTGAGGTCAGACAGGCCTGGAACTAAATCCCATCTCTGCTGTTTTCCAAATGCATGAACTTGAGCAAGTTCTCTCCCTCTCTTTGTCTTAGTTCCCTCACCCGTGGTTGAGTTGATTACATGAGGCAGTTCAAATAAAGAACCTCACAAGATGCCTGGTGTATAGGAAGAGTTCAAAAAATGTTAGCTCTTATGATTAAATTTAGTTAATACTCCCTTTCTACTGAGTCAGGTTTATCATCAATGCTCCATAAAGCTGCTCAAAAATCCTTTACTCTATCCATGGGCTGCTCCTATTCACACTCTCCACCATGGAAGTTCAATATTTCCAACCACTCTCTTTAAATCCCTGACTCCATGCATACTGTTCCTTTCATTTAAGCCAGGCTGTGCCATTCGCTTCACAACGCAGATGAAGGCCACGTGAAGTATTTTCTCCTCCATCCCTTCCACTCTAAACATATTTGTTTGCAACCCCTTAGCAATAGATATCAATATCTATATATTTCCACGTTCCTCCTCTGATTCTTTATTAGAGGCAAAATGACTCTCCTCTTCAAAACCAAACATACTCTCTTCCAGCTTCTAGAACTTCCATTAGCGAGCCCCTTCCTCCATTTCCTGTATCTTTAATCTCATCCTCTCCACTAGGTTTCTCCCCTTCATCAGCAAATGCAGGAGCTAGGAGACTGGCCTTCAGACCGAATTTGCCTAGCAATCGTAATTTTTTCCCTGCATTGTATGTTTTGGGGGGGATGTTTTGTGAGGATATTCAGATTCTGAGGGAGAGATAAATCACCCCCCAACCCCAAGGCCACTCTCCATATAAACAAACCCCAGTCTTCTCGAAAGAGAAATGTGCATTTACTGTCCTAGCTTCCCCCCTCTCCTAGGCACCGCTCAATCTACTGCATTCTGTTTGCCATTTCTTACAGTAGAGAACATTTGGGGTAAATGTCCGGGTCACAGTTATCCCCTCAGTGATCCTGTTTGACCTGCCCCGCTTTTTTGGGAGAAATTTCTCCCCATCCTGATCCTTCCTCACTGCGACATGGGAGCTGCCATCTTCTTACAGGAGCACATCAACTTAGTGCCAGTGATTATTATACGGTAATATATACGGTATATATTATACGGTATTATACGGTATATATTATACGGTAATATATACGGTATATATTATACGGTATTATACGGTATATATTATACGGTAATATATACGGTATATATTATACGGTATTATACGGTATATATTATACGGTATTATACGGTATATATTATTATACGGTAATAATATTATACATATTATTATCCTATGGTCAATGAACAAGTCCCTGACCGCAGTGACTGGTCCAATGGGCAGCCAGTCACATGACCCAAATAAGACCAACCAAAAGCCTTCCCTAAATTTTTCAAACTAAAACTGCAAGGGAAAAGTTTTTTTCCTCTTTCGTGGTAAAACTATATGAGTGGGAAGCTGAATGTGCCAGTAGCTTAGTCCTCAAAGAGAAGTTTGCTAAGAGAATAAAACTGGCACACAGAGAAAAGCTGAGCTGAGAGACCAAAAGATGGCTCCGTCCGCGTTCCCGTGCAACCAGTCTTAGGCCAGCTGCATCCCTGCCCTACCCATGTTTTGGTTACATAAGCCAGTAACTCTCCCCAAACTTTTTACATCCATTGCCCACTGAAAAAAAAATGCACAACCTAAAAGTTGAGAATTATGTTTTATTCCACGGACTTGCTGAGGACTTAAGCCTGGGAGGCAGCCTCTCAGATAGCTCTGAGGGACTATTCCGAAGAGATAGGGGAGAAGCCAGGATATACAGGAGTTTTTGCAACAAAGATTAGGTAGTCGGAACATCAAAAAATTACTGCTAATTAAAGAAAACCAGATATCTCAAGTTAATAAATTTAGCACTTTTCTATGTGTGGGAAGATGCAAGAGTCTGGGCTGATTGAAATTATTCCTTTGATAGGCACCTTAACTATCTAGGGCTAACATCCTGCTCTTCTCCATCCTGGATCCCTGCAGGGTGCACAGTTCGGAGGGGCTGCAGTGGCTGGTGGCTGATGTCTGCAACATCCTTTGTTTACTGATGTGGCAAGCGGCATTCTTTATCCGCATCTTAAGCAAGTTTGGGTGGGTTTCTGCCACTTCTAGAGAGGAGAGTCCTGCTTCTTTCCTGGTTACTACTTTCTCCCTCTCCTTCTCCTTGTCCTTGTACTTCTTGACATGGAAATCAACACTTATTCTCTTTAATCTTTCACCTTCCGTTCAGTACCAAACCGACTGACAATATGACTCCTGTCTCTACAACTCTATTCAAGTGGGACTAGCAAAAAAGATTAAAGACCTCCTAATTTAGAAACCCAATGGCCTGTTTTAGGATTTTATCCAATTTGATCTCAGCACGGAGTTAACACTATGTACCAACAAGTTTCTCCTAACCTACCTTTCCAACATGTCTGGATCTGAATGCTAGTTGGTCACTGCATCTCAAGCTTCTTCACGGGAAGTCCCACTCTGCCAACTTTTTAAGGTCTGGTGCATCCTGGAAGTCCACCATTAGCTCTCTCCACACTTGACATATTCTCCCTGGAACATCTCATCTAAGCTCAACTTCTCTAAGACTTCAGTTTATAACCTCAGGCTTGATCTTTCCTCTAAGCACCAGATTGGCACAGTGAACATTTCTACCTGGATGCTCCACAGGCAGCCAAAAATAATCTCATCATCCAGTTCATGACACTGTAGCTCACCCCATTCACCTAATAAATATTTATTGACCATCTACTCAGTGCTAGACATTATTCTAGGTACTATGGATATTTCCATGAACAAAGTTCTTACTCCAATGAACCCTGTATTCTGACTACCTACTTCATTCCCTTCTACTTTCTCTCCTTCCAATCTAATTGCTCTTCATTCTGTACATTTTTATTTCAGAAACCTATTCTAAATTCTGCCCCTCCTCCCATCACTACTGCAACTCTCATTCTCTCACCTTTTTTTTTTTTTTTTAAACAGCCTCCTGTTTGCCTTTGAGGATCTTCATCCTGCAATTTATTCTCCACACTGATGCCAGAATTTTCCTCATAAAGAGAAAAATTGTTTATTTTCACTCCTTTGCTTCAAACTCCCTGCTGGCTCACTAGCACTGGATGATAAAGTTCAAATTCCCTAATTAGGCACATATATTTCTACACAATCTGGTCAGAACCTAACTCTTCAAACTCATTAATGCTCCCCATCCTATACCCACCCCGCTCCATCCCAGCCGCAGCCAAGAGCCACCAAGCCTCTCATGCTTCTCTAAACAGCACATACACATCTTGGCCCCTTTGCAAATACTGGGCCCCTCATTTGGAAATGCTCTCTTCTCCCCTTTCACCCCTTCCCTTCTTCCCACCTATTGATCTTTTATACCATTTATTCCCAATACTATAAAATGCCATCCCTCTGATCCAGCCCATCAAGCCATTGCTATCTACCCCATCCTTTGGTTCTCAAAGCACTTTGGTGATAACATGGTGCTTAGATCATCTTAAAGTGTATTCACTTGCAAGTGTGTCTCTTCCACAAAACAATAAGCTCCCTAGGAAGGGGGACTGTGCCCCAACCCTTGTTGCATTTCCTACAACCTATATAGAACCTACATATAGCTCAGTGTATATGTCGTCACAAGGAGGAAGAGACGGAGACTAGCTGCTGTTTGGCTACCATTCACTCAGTTTTGTTTCAGTTACAGTTTTAGGTAGCAGAAACTGCTATTACCAATTTCAGCATAAAGAGATTTATATCAGGTATTCGGGGACTTCCGCAATTACTGGAAGGGCTAGGGGAGAGAACTCTAGACTAAACTTCCAGGAACAACTCCCAGCCCCCAGAATCCCCATAATAAGGAAAGTGGACACTGCTGCTGCAGAAAGCCACTTCTTTGGGGAGCTGCTCACAGCTGTCACCTTGCCTCCGTCACAGTCTGTGTCAGCAAAACGGGCACTTTACCTCCTGCAGTCTCTCTCTCTCTCCTTAACTCTGTTCCATATTCAAGTCTTATTTGGGTGCATGTAGTTGATGGAACTGAAATCAAATCCAGAACTTCAGCTGCAAGAGAGTCTGAGAAATTTCCTTTTCAGCTTTCCAGCCTCTGCAATGAGGGGGTACCGCATAGGGGGTTTGGAGTGGATGTTGAATAGCCTATCCATAGTATCCATGAGTATCTCCTATGTGGTAGGCACTTTGCCAACTGGGTAAGGCAGGTACTATACCTCCACTTTACCAATGAGGAGACAGAGGGTCAGAGAGAGTAAGGACTTGTCCCGGATGACATAATAGTGCATAGGGGTGGGCTCTAATTCAAAATCAAATCTGCCTCATTCAAGATTGCATTCTTTCTACCACTCTAGTTATTTACAAGTGCCTTAGTTAGTAGCATCTCACATAGGTTTAAAGTAAATTAAACAATAAAACAACAGAAGTTTAACAAAGTGTATCCCTTGTTGTTGCCATCTTGTTACCATTACCCTAGATCTCCGGGAAGATGTGTTTGTGGTAGAAATCTTTGCCTTTTTACTAACGTCTAACGATGGGTTTGGGTAAGTGTAAGGTTGCATGGAGCCTGGTAAGAAATACCATTTTTCACTAAAAGTTCCCGGATTCCAAATATAGGCTGAGTGCCAGTGACTCCTAAAAGCAGCTAACCTTATTTCTTGTCACGCTTGTTCTAAAGCACAGCACACTCCCATTCTGACTCAAGTCAATGCAAAATTACCCAAATCAGCGTCAGTATCACATGAGGATGGATCTTCTGCCTCCACACTAAATGTCTTTTCTGTGGCTTCCTGAGTCATTTATTGATCACTTTCAGAATTAGGAAAATCAGTTGAGTTGACTGATCTCAAACAAGTTAAGCAAGAGAAAATTCTCAGAAATATTTCAAGAGCTGAGCTCAAATAAGGCTACTTAGCTAGAGAAAAGCTGAGAGAGAGCAGCAACAGACAGGTCACCCCCATAGTGCTGTCATATCACTACTCAAGGCAACTGAGTGAAGATCTGGGAGGGTCAGTGGAACCCAAAGAGAGAGCTCTAAAGGGTGCATGACCAGAGGGTGAAACTGGGTCCTTGGTCACAAACAGAAAGCCAGGCTCTCAAGCATGTAGGGGAACATGGCAATGTGTGTGTGTGAAGAAAAGCACTGGACTAAGACAAGAAACCTGGTACCCAATACTTTTTGCAAAGGCCAAGGTAGACCCAGGTAAGGAATCAGTGTTGATATGTAGTGTAAGGGCCAGAGATTCATTTAGATGGTTCCCTGGAGCAGCCAGCAGTAGGAAATACCAATAGAAGGATAGAAATCTATCATCGAGGTTCAAAGTCAGAGAGTCCAAGTTCTGTCAATAGTTGAAGGGACATGGGAAAAGCTATAAAGTGGAGACACCAAAATAAGGGAATCAGAGGTTAAGTAGAGACTGTAATGCAACCAGGAGGAAAAGTAAGGACTGAATTAAAGCCTGGGGTGATTGAGAAATCATTCCATTTTCAGATTACCAGAGGCTCATTTATATTGATTATTGCATACCTGAATTATTGTCCTGTCTTTGCAGTTTTTCCCCTCTGAAATCCTAATTCAGAAAAATGTCATGCTCTGATAACATCCTCCTCTCCTTCCAGTGACCTGCACAACCAGCTTCACTATACCTGTTCTGAGACCTCACCAGGATCTTCAATCGCTCTCCCATCTTTATTGATTCTATATCTTTCAATCACCCCCTTGTCCACATACTCAATATCCTTGCTCATTTGTCCTTTCTTCATCCACTCTCCTGTCTAACTTTCATCTGTGGCTGAGTCCACCTCACTGCCTCTTTCATGCCTGTCAGAGGATCCAGAGAGGGAAACTACACAAGTGGAAAGACTGGTATCAACAAATATTCAAAGTCAACAAACTTAAATGGGTGCCCAGAAAAAAATCTGAGATGAGGCCAGGCATGTGTGTTTAAAAGCTCTACGGATGATTCTGATGTGACAAGAAGACCTCTTGTCGTAGAGAAGTCACTCTCTCCCTGTCTGTCTGTCTCTCCCTCTTTCTTTTTCTCTACTTCTCTCTCTAAAAAAATTATAAAAATCCGAGCTCCTAATTGTGTTAATAATCTTTATCTGAAGCTAAGCACATGAGGAAGACAACTCGTGAAAAAGAGAATGACAGTCCCCCAAGCAGCATCCAAAAGCCCTGGGGGGGTCGGGGGGGGGTCTTTGGACAGCCAGCACCCTGGGGCCTGTGGGAGGGAGCACCAGCAGGAAGGAATACCAGCTCAAAGTGCACTACCAGAAGGAAGATCTACAGGAACCCAATGGACCCAATCAACGGGGCCATATTGTAACCATGTAGGACCCTATGGGGCCTTCTCGGGTTAGACCCCTCCCCCATACCCTCTGCTCTAGCTCCTCTCTGAAGTACTCAGATAATAGTATCTCATACATATTTCCTGAGTTTTTCCCACCACCAGGGGACTTCCCTGGTGGTCCAGTGGTTAAGAATCCATCCTGCAACGCAGGGGATGCCAGTTCGATCCCTGGTCAGGGACTTAAGATCCCACATGCCGCAGGGCAACTAAAACCCGCATGCTGCAACTACTGAGCCCGCACACCACAACTAGAGAGCCCTCTCGCTGCAACTAATGAGCCCGTGTGCTCTAGAACTTGCGTGCCACAAGTAGAAAGAAGCCTGCGCACTGCAACAAAGAGCCCGCGTGCCACAACGAAAGATCCCGCATGCCTCAACTAAATAAATAAATAAATAAATAGTTTAAAAAATAAATAAATAAAAACCACTGCCAGATGGAAGAAATTAACTACTTGATGATCGTGAGCATGTAGCCCCCAAACCTACAGATGCCTAAGGATTGATAATGGTTAACTGCCCTGTTACCTCAACATCAACCAATCAGAGAATTGTGCGCAAGCTGATCATGTACCCTGAGACGCCCCTCCCTCACTTTGCCTTTAAAAAGGCTTTGCTGAAACCCTTCAGGGAGTTCAGGGTTTGGGGGGGGCAAGAACCACCCGATCTCCTTGCTCGGGCCTGCAATAAACTTTTCTCTGCTCCAAACTTCGACGTTTTGGTTTCTTTGGCCTCGTTGTGCACTGGGCACATGAACTTGCGTTAGGTAACAATTTGATCGTTGTGTCCTCTGGGTAAACCACTCAGCCATGACCAGCCCAGATTAGGAACTACAAGGTGAGGACGGAAGAAAATATTGCTAGAAAGTAGATAAGATTAGTGCATGTTGGGATTTAACAAGCATTGATGACACCCAGCCTAGACGGCATCCTCTGAGGAAAGCAGCCTAGGCAGAGCTTCTTCAGAACAGAGTGGAACACAGAGAGTCAGAGCCTGGCTCATTACACGTGTCCCCAAAGCAGTTCCATTACAGTCTGAAGAGGAAGATATGGTAAAAAGAACTGAGCACAACTAAGAATAGACACAAAATGCATATCCTAACCTGAACTGGATTAAGCCAATGGTCAGATAAATGCCAAGGATTCGGACTGAGGGAAGGGCCTTCTGGGATGACTTTGAGACCAACAGGCTCATACTTTGAAGAGAAGGTGGAAGAAACATTTGGCAAAGTCTGAGAGGAAAGCAGAGAGCTCTCCACCTCCCAGTGAGAGGTCTTGAACCCCCATGGTCCGTCCCTGTTTCGAGCACTATTTTTAGGGATTTAGGTGAAACCTGAGCCTTTCTCAATAAGTCAACCAGACCCCTCTCCACCAGCACCAATCATTATATCAGCTTTTGAGATTGTGTGTTCATAGTCTAATACGTTCAAAATTTTCTGTAGCAGATCCAACCTACTTTGGGGAGATTAGTTCTAACAATTTAGATCTGCTGACAACAAAAGTCAACAGACATTTTGCTTCTAATCCATGATCAATAACCAAACTCTAGCACCATCTACCATACCACTGCTACCATTTTTTGAGCCCACCTTTGTGCCAGGCTCTTTACTTACATTATCTTATTTAATCCTCACAACAACTTTATGAAGTAAGCACAAGTATTGTTTCCGTGTTTCAGATGAGGAAATTAAGTAACTTGCAAAAAGTCATAGTAGCTATCAAGTGTCAGAGCAGAGATCAGAGGCCAAGTCTGACTGCCCCGGTGTCTTCCGCCTTAATTACCACAGCACATTGCTTCTGATCAACCTGAAAATAGTAACACCACACTGGAAGAAATACAGCAGCCCAAACTAGGCAGCAAACTCCCTTTCTGGAAAGGGAAAAGAAATCATGGCAGCCCTAAATCCAATTAAGCCATAGTTCTAAAAGAAGTCATATATATTTTACCTCTTATATCTGCCTCTTGAGTTTTGGTTTTACAAAAGCCTGTGCTCTAAACTCAGAAGTGTTTATCTTCAATCTGTCTCAGAAATTGATGTACAGGACAACGTGGTGAGAATAATAACAGCTCAGTTTGGGGACATTAGCCACATGACCGGTGTTGTACTTCAATTAACACGTATTTGCCTTCTATATTCTTCCAACAACCTTATGAGGTTGGTAGGTAGAATCCCTGTCTTATAGATGGATATGCAGAGAAAATGGATATACATAAAGGTTAATAATTGCCTCACTTCATATAGCTAGTAAGGAAAAGAATAAAGATGCAAACCTGGGCAATTTGATTCCAAAGCCTATGATCTTGTGCATCCTTCAGCAGCTTCTGGGACCAATGCAAACTGGATATTAAATGACACTTTTTTGTGTGTTTTCAGCAGAGGTTCCAAATAGTCTCACAATCTGTGCAGGTCCCACTGGGATACTCCTGCCACCTTAGCCCACCCTCCAGCTCCAGGCTGTGTAAAAGACACCAAGAAATTCACTGAGCCTTTGCAGAGGCAGGCAATGAGAATGACTTTGGGTCAGGTTTTTCCCTTCCCTCTGGGTCACCCATCCAGGGCAGAAGACAAGGAGGTGATCCTGCCCTTTGCCACATTAAGCCAGATAAGGGGGCTTCAAAAGAACCCTTTAGAGAGTGAAACATGTATTCTTCGGAGTTTAAAGGCTGCAGGGACCAGCCCCTCAATTATGTCTGAGAAGTCTAAATAGAGTCTGGGCTACCCAAAGGGGCCTCTGGAAGCCTAGTCCAGAGTGGGGGACCCACAAGAAACGTCTGTAGGGACACTTGGGATAAAGAATTAATGCTGGACATTCACTGTCCACAAAAGAGATCCAGTCATAAGACTTTCCCTGTGCCTTGCCTGTCCTCTCTGACCTCTGTAACCAAACCTGCAGAAACCCAAAACAGTAGATGCTGGTAACTGAGGAACAAGAATGAGAAGCTGACTATCCATACCCGACCCACCACAGGTTTCCCAGCCGGAGGCAGAACCAAGATGCGAGAAAGGAGGAGTTTCAACTTAACAAGACCCCAAGGCAATCAGGATGAGGAACAGTACTCTTTAGCACCCCAGATTGGAATAATGATATTTAGATTGAAGTTCTGCTCACTCACATGCTGGCCCAGTGATCTTGGCAAGAAACGTGCTGTTAATTTTCAGTTTCCTTGAACCATGAAAAATGAGAATGTGGGTTTCTTGTGAGGATTAAATGAGATACTGCCGGCAATCTCTTCCATTGCCTGCTACACGGTAGGCAATCACTACATGATAAGTACTATTATTATCACTGCTTGTGATGTCACATTTTATTCTCCCAAGAAGTCTGTCAAAAGCCCAAGCAGTTTTCTGCAGAATAGCTCATATTGCAAAAGTGGCATAAAATGGTGTGGACTTTGGAGAAGTAGTCCTGGGCTCATTGTAGCTTTTCCACTTACGGATTATGTGATCTCAAGCACAGTATTTACTTTCAGAGACTTAGTGTCTTCATTTGGATTTTTTTCTGTCTTATTTACTGTTTTTTTTTTTAAATAAATTTATTTATTTATTTATATTTATTTTTGGCTGTGTTGGGTCTTCGTTTCTGTGCGGGGGCTTTCTCTAGTTGCGGCGAGCGGGGGCCACTCTTCATTGCGGTGCGCGGGCCTTTTACTGTCGCGGCCTCTCTTGTTGCGGGGCACAGGCTCCAGACGTGCAGGCTCAGTAGTTGTGGCTCACGGGCCCAGGTGCTCCGTGGCATGTGGGATCTTCCCAGACCAGGGCTCGAACCCGTGTCCCCTGCACTGGCAGGCAGACTCTCAACCACTGCGCCACCAGGGAAGCCCCACTGTTTTTTGTTGTTGCTGGGTTTTTTGTTGTTGTTGTTGTTCTCCAGAGCCTGGGACACTGTAAGGCAGAGAGAATAAATACTTATTGAATGAATTAATTCTTCCATAAAATCTTAGTAACAGTACCTATCTCATGCTGTGATTTGGAGGATTAGAGGAGATAATGCATATGGCGAGATAACACACTGGCATATTAATTTTTGTATTATTCTTGCTTCTCTAGGAAATACCAGAAAATGAAGAACTGATTTTTTTTTCTTTTTTCCCCTCTTCCCTCCCCCTCCCACGTCCTGGCAGAATAGGCCCGTGTCTTAGACTTCTTGGCCACAGAGGGAAAGAACTTTTTCTTTGGCTGCATGAGCTGCCCTGAAGACAACCTCCGCACAGGAGAGTATGGGAGGGCAGTTATGGACGAGAGATGGGGGGGAGCAGGTGCTTTGATGAGGAAGCGAGTGTCCCACCCCAGGTACTGAGAAGACTGGGGCCGGGAGGAGAGCCAGAAACCTGCTCCTAAAGATGGCAGAAGCCCTATCGGAGGTCCCCAGTGGATGAGTGAGGACTTGACATCAAGCACCTCAAGGCTGGGAGGCAGGAGCAATGGTCCAGGCACTAAGCTGACAAAGAGAGGAGACACAAAATAAACGTCTTAGTAACAGTGGACCAAACACCAGAAGTCCTTTTTAATCCTCCTGGCTTGTGCAGATCCTGAGGCTACGGCACTTCCCCCACCCGGCCCCGCAAGGGAGCCGAAGCCTATTCCTCTCCAGCAAAAACGGAAATTCAATTTCTCACCAACCCTGGCTGGTCTGAGCCAATCCAGATATAACCTGATTTAAGAAGAAAAGAAATAGGATGGTTGTGCACATGAATGTTGTGGAGATAAATTCATTTAAGTCCCATATACGCATAGCTGCTGATCTAATGTTTGGCACTTGGTAGAAGCTTAACAGATGCTAGTTTCCTCTTCTTACTGACCAGCAAATGCTGTAATAGTCAAATTTGTTGATTTGGAGATGACGGATGAAGGCTCCTGCTCAAAATAGGAACCTCATGTTCTTTATTTTGCAACATGAATCAAGTTCTTTGACCTCATTATCTCTGCTCTCTGCCTCTCCACTCCTGTGGGCAGCTGAATGCTCCCCTAAACTTGCCAGCCACTGTCTTCTTACTCCTTAAAGACATTATGCAAATACCCATCTCTGTGCTTTCCCTGCATCCGTCTTCCGAACATTCGCCCTTCTTTCCATTCCTCTAAATCCTGTCCATCCTCCAAGAATCACCTCCTATCTTTATTCCTTTACAGACTTCCCAGTGCCTGCCAAATGCAGTGCTTGCACATACTAGAGGCCCCCTTTCTGCAGACATGCTTCTTGTTCAAATATTTATTCATTCATTTAACAAGTATTTTTTAAAGTGCCTACTATAGTCTAAGCTCCATGAAAGCCAAAATTGTTTGCCTAATTTGTTCACTGCTATGTGCACAATGCCTATTATAGTGGTTTATATTTCATAGATATCAATAAGTATTTGTTGAATGAATAAATGCTGGGGATACAGTGGTGAACAAAAGAAATAAGACTCTTGCTAATAATTATGGTTGTCTTACTAGTGATAACTATAGCAAGTTTTTCTTCTCCAAGACTCAAAAATGATAATATCCACCAAGGTTCTGTTCTAGATGCTCTTCTTTTTCTACACCCACTCCAGTGGCAATGCCATCCACTCCTGCAGCTTCAGCCATCATCTCTACACAAGTACGTTTGTCTGATTAAGGATTGATTTTTCTTCTTCCAGGGAACAGGTAAAGATAACTTCTTTTCTGTCTATATAAGTGGACCTAAACCAGAGATACACATCCTCAGGCTAAGGGTACAACCCAACCTTCACATCATCAACTAATCTCTCAAGATATAGAGGAGAATAAAGAAGAATATCCATAGACAGACAGGTAAGGATTGCACTTTCTCACCACTCCAGGTGAATTCACCTTGTACTGGCAGAGGAAAAGGAGTTTCATGTGAGATTTGGGGTGGGCAGGAGAGGGAGGATGTCCGGTATCCACAGCTGAGGATCTGAGTCACAGGAGGAAAGGCACCTCTGTTAAGAGTCCCAGGAGTGTAACAGTAGCCCAGCCAGGTATTTCATGCATATTAACTTAGCAAATACAACCATCCTGATGTTATTGTTCCCAACTTACAGATAAAGAAACCAAGGCAGAAGGAGGCTCAGTAACACCCCCAATGTTTACAGAGTCTGTAAATAACTGGGTAGGACCTCGCTGAAGCCAAAAGAAAAACTTTTAACCACTCTATGGTATTGTCCTTGTAAATATGAAGAGATATTTGCTTGGAAGGGCAAAGACTCTAGTATGGGAGTATCACAGACATACCTTAACCTGGACAATCGTTAGAAACAAACATAGATTTCTAATCCTGACCTCCTTCTTGAGTTCCAGACCATGTTTATAACTGGGTTCTAAAGAATTTCACCAGATTGTCCCTCCAGCATGTCAAACTCAAGATGTCAGAAGATGAAATCATTACGTTGTCTTCCATACCAGTTTCTCTTCCTGAATTCTCTAGTCCTGTTAGTATTACCCTTACTTTTTCATTCATATTGTCTGGAAATATTAATATCTGCCTTTACTCTTCCCATTCCTGTTTGCTTTACCCTCAATTAATTGGCATGTCCTATAGATTGACTTCTGTAATATCTTTAAAACATGACCCCTTAATTTAATTGCTACAGCTTCAACCCTGATTTCCATCCTTCACTGCATAATAGCTATGAGCCTTCCAACTGTTTATCCTGAATCACTTTCTGTCACATTTATCCAGAAAACCTTTATTATAGTAGTCTTCCTGGAGCACAATTCTAATCACATTTCTACCATATTAAAAAAATCAAACCTTCCATGACACCCTTAACCCCCTGTAACTGTATACAAAACACTCCCGTGTTCAGAAACTCCCACCAGCCCCCCTCTCTTTCCATTTAAGTCTCAGTGTCCGGTCTGTTGCAGTCTTCTAGTGCTTTCCTACATGTCTCATGCTATGCTCTGCTATGTCAATTCAATGCTTTCCTCTGAGACTTTCCTCTGAAACTGTTCTGGCCTTTGCTTCTATCCGAAATGTCCTTGTCTGGGTCACCCCCAGGTTTATGCTAACTCCCACTCCTCAGAACCCCTATATCACTTAGTTTGCATCCCTTTTATGACACATACCACATACTACTTTGCATACTTCGTTTTGTCATAAATTCACTATTCCATTATCAAGTTGGAAGTTTCTTTGGTAAATGGCCAGCCTGGCCTGTTTCCCCAGTGTGATGGTTAATTTTACAATTCAGCATGGTTAGACTATAGATGCCCTGTTGTTTGGTCAAATACTAGTCTAGATATTACTGTGAAGATGTTTTGTAGATGTACTAACGTTTACAATTAGCTGATTTTATGTAAAGTAGATTATCCTCCATAATGTGAGTAGGCCTCATCCAACCATTTAAAGGCCTTAAGAGCAAAAACTGAGGATTCCCAAGGAAGAAGGAATTCTGCCTAAAAGATTGTAACATAAAGTCCTGCCTGAGTTTCTAGCTTGCTGGCCTGCCCTACAGATCTTGGACTCAAAATTACAACATCAACTTTCACCTAAATTTCCAGACTTCCTGCCAGTCCTACAGATTTGGGGCTTGGCAGCCCCCATAATCACATGAACCAATTCCATAAAATAAATCTCTCCCTCTTTCTCTCTCCCTTCTTATTGGTATAATTTCCAACAGATAGGCCAGATAGATAGACAGATAGATAGATAGATAGATAGATAGATAGATAGATAGATAGATAGATAGATAGATAGATAGAAGATAGATAGATAGATAGAAGATAGATAGATAGATAGAAGAAAGAAAGATAGATAGATAGATAGAAGATAGATAGAAGATAGATAGATAGATAGAAGATAGAAGATAGAAGATTAGATAGATAGATAGAAGATAGATAGATAGATAGAGAGATAGAAGATAGATAGATAGATAGATAGATAGATAGATAGATAGATAGATAGATAGATAGATAGATAGAGTTTGTCTGAAGAGCCCTGACTGATTTGCCCATTTTGGGGCACAAGAAAGATTAGGTCACATTTAATTTTGTTTTAAAACCAACCATCTCAGATCCCTATTTCCATTTATCTCAATAATGCATGCCTTCCTCAATAGAAAGTCTCCTCCCAACCCCCCAGCTACAAGATAAGTCAGGAACTCCAATAAGTTGGAAAATCGTGCCTATATTTTGAAAAGCCCCATGCTGTGCAACATGGAGTCTCTGCCAAAAAAAGTGCCCTCTACCAGGCACTCTGGCAGCCCCGAGCAGCCCCGTCCACTCCTGGTCATGCTCAGGCCACAGGAACTTGCTGCCGTGACGGTATTTCCTCAGGTGAGGGAAGGTCTGGAGCAACATCTCTCCTCCAGGCTCACACACAGCAGTGCTCACAGAACTCTGTGATTGGCCTGGCCTTCCAAAGCCATAATCTGTTGTTGACTCAGCTCTTTATGTTTACACACACACACACACACACACACACACACACACACACACACACACGCTCCTTGGCCAAGAGGTGTTCTAGCATCAGCCACGCCCTGATGCCCTGTGTCTTTTTCTAATGATGCGCTGCCTTGGCCACCACTCTAGACTGCCTTCCTCCTTAAGGTGAGTTTCCTCTTGAGATCTTTATTTATAAACAGCTGTCCTCAGTCATGGTCACTTCAACCCATCAGACACAGAACGTTAAACTTCAACGCAAAGGGATTTGTTCCCTGCCTCCAAGAACCCTCCTTGGTCCCAATCCACATTTGCCCTACATCTTTTTTTTTTTTTGGCCCCCACTGCACGGCTCGTGGGATCTTAGTTCCCTCAGCAGGGATCGAACCCGGGCCCTCGGCAGTGAAAGCACGGAGTCTTTACCACTGGACCGCCAGGGAATTCTCCGCCCAACATCTTAATAACTACGTGGCACCACCAAAGTTGGTCCTTTCCAAAACAAAGAAGGCATGCTGCAGAGTAAATTAGTATTTCCACCTCCAGCTGCCAATAACTTATTAATGACATTTTTCTCATTTTATGATTCTTTTGAGTACCATTCACCATGCATCTCCTTCGGTTACTTCTCAGGAAATAGACCTCGAAGGAATCAATGAATCGATAAATCTGTTTTCCTTTGGTCTCCTGTCTTTTCCTCTCACTCAGGGCCTCCGGAATTTCCCCTACACCTAAGTACAGTATCTTGTGGTATTTATATTTAATAAAAGTACGTTGCAATCTCACATTTGGCCTGTAGAGGTTGGGTATGTGGTTCAGGCCTTTTGAAACCCAGGCTGGGGAATCTGTACTTAATTTGGGAAGCGATGGGGAGGCATTGAACTTGAGCACTTAATTTCAACGTAATAAAAAACTAATTCTCTGCTTTATCAAGACTACAAATTCAGCATACTATATACCTGAGTTTTTAGAGCAAGAGATAGCTCTGTTAATTTTTTTCCTTTATTAGATGTTACTGGAAAGCATTTTATGCCTTCAAGGCAGGATCAGGGTTTCCATAAACTCCTGGAAAAAAAAAAAAAGCATTTCCAGATTGGAGAATTTTCAAATACTCCTCATTGTTGCAAATCACATTTCAAAAGGGAGAGCATTTGCATATTCAAGGTGAAATCCCATGGAACTATGCCTCATGCCCAGTTTTATGGAGTAATTATTTCTACATTTTTAAACTGGCACCACCTTCAAAATATGTCAACTTAAACTGCACACTAGACATAGGTATTAATTAGTCAAGCTAATTATCCGAACTTGTTTAGACTAATCAAGTGATGAAGCAGCTTCAATCTGTTGGATTTTTCTTGAACAGCTAACAGTGAAACATGAACTTGTTATGACTAGTAAATTGCACAAACACAATTTGCAACTGAGAAAGAGATTCCACGCTCCCTGAATATGGGTCCTTTCTCACTAAACCCGATCCACGGCCAACTCTGCCTCCAAAGGTACTTTGAAGAAAGGTCTTTCTTCCTTCCTTCCAGCAGAAAATCAATACTGCACGCTGGAGGAGAAGATGGAGAGCTAAAATGTCCTCTTCACCTGAGTGAGTAAACACCACCTCCGGGCTAGGGAGGGCACAGCAGGGAACTGCAGGCTGTGAGACAGACTGCAAATAAAACCCTTCCGGGAGCAGAGAGTGGCCAGGCCAACGCTTAGCCCTGAAGCTGGCACCGCGGAGCCCTTGGCCTCATATAATTTCATTTCTCTGCGACTGCAGATCAGTATGTGCCTGCAAAACTGCATAACGTGTCACTGACGCAGCTGTTATCCAGCAGACCTATTCTTGGCACACCGATTTGCCCGCCTGCCTAATCAATCCACAGGAAGGGAGGGAGAAGCAAAGTTGTCACCATCACACTGAGTTCTGGGCCTCGCCTTCATCTCAAACCACCTGCCCCTCCCACAGTTAGAGAAAATCATAGGCCTCGAAGCTTCAGTGAATAGGAGCTTTGCGTGGGTCCTGTGTTCCCCAGCTTTCACCACTTTCTGGGAAAGATAAATGCTTTTCACATCCTTTGTGTCTTAACCTGGTTCTGTCTCCTTCAATCCGGGTCGAAAACAAAGCTTCCTCTCCTCTTGGCTTCTCCCTTGCTGCTCTTCCGTTTTTCCTGAATTGCTCTGGTATTTCTGGATTCTTCCCATGTTGAGTCAGATCTGAGTATGGGTGGCAGAAAGCTTCTAACGTCATCAAGTCATCACGAAATACGAAAGGTGGGCAGGCTCTGACAGCTTTAAGCAGCCCACAGCCTCAGGCTAGTATTTTTCCGCTGCAATGATGATAAAAGATAAGACATTGTTCAAATGTTCCTATGCTGGGAACCATCTAAAAGCAAGGCTTTCAAAATAAAAAACAGCGCTAGTTCCCAGGGACAAAATTCACATCTTCCTTTGTTCTGCCACAAAGCTCTTTGGCACCCCGTAGAAGGGAGCCCTCATTACTCAGGGCACTTCTGAGGAGCTGTGAGAAGCGCGAAAGGGAGCTGGAACTGGGAGCCCTGCCCTGGGTGAATCAGAATCAAAATAAACTGCGAGCGTCCTTTCCCACCGGTACTCCCTGAGCCCTGCTCAGAGGGAACCACTTACTTTTTTCTACTGATTTTTTTCACTATTAATTAAACCAGATTATAAAATAATTTCTGGACTATTAATCTCTCCTAATATTAAACTATGTATGTGTCTGTGCTATTTAGGTTATAGCATGTAAATAAAGGGAAAGGCGCATGGGTACTTGAACTTACACAGTAGACGTTTTTTGGAAAAGTGGACAAATTGTATTTTATAAGTCAAATCAAAGTCCTTGGGGGTTTCATCATTTAAAGACTTTGTATTGTAGATCTGCTTATAAAACCCATAACATTTCTGGTAATGTGGTTTTTCTCATGCATTTTTTTTCAGGTGGGAATATATTTTCTCATCTTAAAACGAGCATGGGAGTATATTTCTTCCAACAGAAAATTCTGAAATTTTTCCTAGATTCCTGTCTATCAGGTGCAGTGCTCCATAAAGTTAGATTTTGAATAATCTACAGTCCAAGGTCTGGAATAATCCCAGACAGAACTTCTGCATCCCGAAATGTAGCAACTCTGCTCTAGATTGGATCACACTTTCACTCAGCTGTCTTTGCAAGACTGTTGCCCTTTGCCCAGAAATGCAACTGCAGTCTCTCAAGGCACAGATATAAATATAAATGGGGGAAATGTCTGAGGTACCTGATACCCTTTCATCCTAATCACTGGGCAATCTCTCTCTCTCTCTCTCTCTCTCTCTCTCTCTCTCACTCGCGCTCTCGTAGATTTTTAAGTCACTTTAATAGTGAACTTTCTAACAATCAAGGCTTCCTAAAAGAAAATAAGCTTACTTTTGAGATGACAATGCTCTTCTCAGAGAAGATATTCTGATAAAATCTGGATGACCACTCATCAGGTATGTTGCAAAATTATAATAGTTTTGAGATTAACCAACCAGTAAGATGATTCTTTTAAGTTTATGTGTGTGTGTATATATATATATATATTTTTTTTTAACTTGGTAAAATACACCTAACATAAAAATTACTATCAGTGACATTTAGTACATTCACAATATTGTGCAACCTTCACCACCATCTTGTTCCAGAGCATCTTTATCACCTGAAAAGGAAATCTGTACCCATTAAGGACCCACGACTGCATCCCCATCCTTCCTCCCCGCTTCCCAGCCCCTGGCAACCACTAATCTGTTTTCTATCTACCTCTATGGATTTGTCTGCTCTGGATATTTTACATAAATGGAATCCTACGATATGTGGTCTTTTGTGTCTGGCTTTATTCTCTTGGCATCAGCAACGCTTCTGGGTACAAATCATTTCCAGGTCATTGCTTTGAGATCCATCTTCCATTTCCATCCTCGCTCTTCCCTTTCCGGGCACTCACCAGTGTTGTCTGCATCTTATTCGGTGTGCAGTCTCCGGTCTGGGATTGCCACCCCCGTGGAGTGCCTCAGGGGCACCACACTGACAGCCCTTCTGCCAATACTTGTCTCAGGTCTGGCTGGGGCCGCCTGTGGAGCTGGAAGAGCAGCAAATCACCCTCAAACTTTTCCAAGGTTTTTTATATTTTAAAATAAGATGTGAGAGGCGCTTTTTCCCTTCTTGACAAATTTAAGTGATAATTAACTGGTAACAGAAAATCTCCCCTGAAGTGTCACAACGTGCTGGTAGTTAACAGAGCTGCCCTCAGAGCTGCACCACAGAGCAGCTCCAAGTAGAACGTGTGCTTGTGGCCAGAAGAACTGGCACTGCTCCCCGCTTCCAGACATCCAGCCATATGCACATGGCACCTGCATTGCATTTTGGTTCACAGATGCAACATAAGAAAGAGCAGCCTGTGGTGCGCTGGGGACAGGGCTGGACTCCAAGTGAGAAGATCCAAGTTTGAATCATACTTGCTGCCATTTATTAGCGTGACCATGAGCAAGGCATGAACCAACCCACCCTTACGTTTGAAAGGAAGGTCATATAAACAGCAGCTAACCTCCCCAGATTGTTTTCAAGATCAAAGCCAAGAAAACAATTCCATACACAAAAGCTGTTTGTAAACTATGACCATAGTGCCCAAGCATGTAAGCATCATGAAGGCAGGAACTTTGTCCTGTTTTCTGCTGCCATGCCTAATGCATCACTCAAGACAGAGTAGATACTCTGTAAGATTTTCATGAATTTGGGAAATAAACAATCATGTTATTACTGTCAGTAACCAGGGTCACACGGTTAGCCACCAAGGAGCATCATCTCTAGATAACTACCCAGATCATTTTTATTTATTGTAACCAAGTTATCACAAGAGAGTGTCTTACCCCATTATGTTTCTTCTAAAGGATGCTATACTTGGAGAGGAAGTGAGAAATATTGTTCTACTAAAATAGAGAACAGGAAAGGGTGACTTCAATTTGACATGAGCTCTTGTTATGAACCTAAGAGACCTGACTCAAAATATACCTCTTCTAGGATTCATGCTTCTTGGTCTCTACCCACACTGTAATTATGCTTTTCTTCACGCCCCATTGCAAAATGAATTTACTCACCAGTGTATATAACACTGCAAATGTTGCGTTTTCAAATCTAGAAGCTTCTCTTAGACTGGAACCAGCTAACTTCTTCCTTCTGTCCCTCCTTCCTCCCTTCTCTCCTTCCTTCTTTCCTTCTTTCTTTCTTTCTTTCTTTCTTTCTTTCCTTCTTTCTTTCTTTCCTTCTTTCTTTCTTTCTTTCTTTCTTTCTTTCTTTCTTTCTTTCTTTCTTTCTTTCTTTCTTTCTTTCTTTCTTTCTTTCTTTCTTTCTTTCTTTCTTGTTCTGGCAGTAATTTATATATTTTTTTGTTTTTAAACAAACTTTTTGAGTCATAAGTGACAATATTTTAATGTAAATCCCTGACATTGTGTTATTTCACTCTAAATACTTTGAATTTTACCATTTTAAAAAAGATGTTTTGTCGTACAACCACAATGCCGTTATTACACCTAACAAAATAATAATGATTTCATCTAGTACCCACTCTACATTTAAATTTCACTAAAAGAACAAAAATGTCCTTTTATAGTTGGTTTGTTCAATTCAAGGTCCACCCGCAGCCTTTAATGTACTGAGGACAGAAACTTTGGGTCTTGTTACTCTACTTCTTAGCCTTAGTGCAGCTGGTACTTACTGTTCAGCAGGAGATCAGTGGAACAGACATTTTTCATGGAACAAATATTTATTGACCCCTCCATGTGCCAAACAATGTCTTAATTGCTGGCGAGGCAAATATAAATAAGATATAGTTTTTGTCCTCAAAACCTCAAAATTTGGGTGACCCAAAATGAATATTGAAGTAAATGAATGAAGACAATCAAGGTGAATCTATCAAGCCTAGTATCTGCTATTTTTCCTTCAGAGAAGGCTTTGGGGCAGAGTTTGATGACTTTTCCTAATAGCAGCATCACTTTATCATTTCATATAACTAAAAATGTGGATTTCAAGTTCCACTGTATGAGCAAGGCCTCAGAAAGTTTGCTGAACACACATTATTTTTTGTTGGTGGTGGTTCAGAGCTGCTCTTTGTATTTAATTTTCAGAAAGAAACTGGATATTTAAATATTAGATCACCCTGCTCAATGACAAAGCTCATCATGTAGTGGCTTTCTGTCATCCACAAGGTAAAGGGTCACCTCCTTCAGCAGCCTGCCAGACCCACTATAATCTGGCCTTGCCTACTTCTCCAGACTCATCTCCTGCCTCACATCTTAGGGTCCACCCAAACTGAACAGCTAATTTACTCCACCCCAAAATCCTCCCATATTCCTCTTAGGACTTATGTCCTTGGCCTCCTCCAGGCCTCTGCAAGGAATACTCTGCCTGCCCTTTTCATGTCCTCTGCCCCAACACCTGGGCCCTACACATTATTTAAAACTCAGTTCAGGTGTCCCTTCGTCCAGGAAGCCTTCCGTGACCTCCTAGGCTTAGTTGGCTACCCCTCTTTGGGCTTCTAGGACACCTTGTTTAAATCTCGTTTAGCACATATGTAGCACATTGTGCTAAAATAATCTGCTGACAGTCTGGCGTCTCCCTCTTTCCCTCCCCCTAGACCACACATGACCCTCTCCAGGGCCGGGACTATGTACCCTGCATCTCAGTTTCCCCAGGCCACAGCTGAGGCCTGGTAATCGGATGCCCTCAAGAATTCTTTAGGCAGAATTACTAGAAGATGACAGTATGAATTAAGTAGAGTTACAAAATTTTAAGAGATAAAGATCGGGGCTTCCCTGGTCGTGCAGTGGTTAAGAATCTACCTGCCAACACAGGGGACATGGGTTCGAGCCCTGGTCCGGGAAGATCCCACATGCCGTGGAGTAGCTAAGCCCGTGCGCCACAAATACTGAAGCCCGCGTGCCTAGAGCCCGTGCTCCGCAACAGGAGAAGCCACCGCAATAAGCCTGCGCACCGCAACGAAGAGTAGCCCCCACTCGCTGCAACTAGAGAAAGCCAGCGCGTAGCAACGAAGACCCAACGCAGACAAAAACAAAAAATAAATTAAATAAATAAATTTAAAAAAAAGAGAGATAAAGATCATGATGTTCTTTTCAACAACTTCATGATGTTGGAGCCAGAAAGATGTAAGGGAATGTTCTAGTGTAAACTTTTTATTTGGCAGTAGAAGAAAACTAAGTAGAGAGGACATGAGTATTCATGGACACCCAGTGTCAAGTCCCAACAGAGAAGAGACAACGCCCTTGAGTAAAATAATTCCGGGAGAGTGTGTTTGTTTGTTTGACAAAAGGACTATTTACAAAGAAAGGAATGGGGTGTAGGGGCACCACAAGGGATAATTTAGTAACCTGAAGTTAGAAACAGCAGAGGAGCTATTAACCATTCCTAGGGTAGGGGAACAAACTTGTCCCTGTTCGCCCAGGACTGTCCCTGTTTTAAAACTCAAAATCCCATGTCCTGGGAACACCCTCAGTTCCAGCAAACGAAGATGGTTGATCACCCCATCTAGTGCTGAGGTAGAAAAGAACGGAATGGTCACTGAAACCTGGAAAGAAAGACAGTCCCCTTATACAAAGAAGCAAGTGATCTTCAGACAAGGCCACATTTAACTCAGAGTGACCTCAGAGGGAGGAGGTCAGGGGAATAGAAACGCTGACTTCACTCTCCTCCCTCCTTCTAACCTCCTGCAGAGGCTCTGCATTGGGCTCCGCATGAGCCAAAGCCAACCGGAAGCCGGGTCGCATTGGCCGGCGTTCAGGGCAGAGGGCAGGATGCAGGAGAGTAGAGGATGCGCCCAGAGCCACAGAGGACTCAGCTCACCCCACAGGCGCACAGAAGAGCCTGAGGAAGACGCCCAACTCCCCATCCAATAGGGACCTCACAAGTCTTAATGCAAGTAATGGGATGGTATTACTCAAGCCCTCAAACCCTCTCCATGATTTCCAAACAGTTCCAACAAATGTGGGTGGGGGAAGGGTGCCTTTAAATTCTTATGCTTCCCTCTGGCTCCCACCTCTTCAATCTACTCGTTGCCTTGCCACCCCATGGACTTTATCTCTGGTCTGCATTGCACAGATTCAGATGTAAGTTGCAGCCCCTTCCTCAAATCCCACAAAAAACATTCACGCGCAAAGGCAGTGTTTGTGTTTATCAGATCACTGTATTGGAGATTTGGAAGGAGACCAAACAAGAGTTTACCTCTCAAAGAACTTCAGGTTGAACTTCAAGCATCCTTGTGCTTGGACTACCTAATGCTCTATAGTTGCTCAGCCTCACACCATGTCTTCACGCCTCTCCCCTCCCATCCACCTCTCTTCTCATACCCTCATTCAATAGCACAAAAAATGCCCCTTGTGTTGCACAGTTAGCCATTTCCTTCCAGGCTTCTGCAGGACCAGTCAATACCCAAGCCCTCCAGATCTCACCTTCTTCCCCATGAGTCATCCTACCTGCACCAGCTCCCTTCCTGCAATGAATTCTGCTGCCAGTTGTCAGTGGAGTTTTCACGTCCTGTTGTACGTTATTCTAGAGGAAGCCATTGATTTTGGTGTAATCCTTTGAGAAGTTTATTAATCAACTTGCATAAAAGTCTCTATCAGTGGCTTTCTTGTCTTGTGGAATCCAATTCTTCCTTTGAACACGTCACAGTGCGTTACTCCGCTTAGATCTGGCACATTTGAGCATCTTGTAGTCGCTGAAGTAACACAGTCATGGCCTGCTGAGCTCGTCTTTTCCTTTCAAAAGGCTGATTCAGGCAGCTTAGGATCTCGGCTCTTTCAAGTTACTTGGAGATGAACCTTATTGCATACAAGCAGCCAGTGCAAACGTAATTTTGATTTCCAAATCCCATAGGTTCTGTATCCTAAAGGGTTATATTCAAAATGCCATCTGCACGCCCAAGCCTTTTACCAACTTTACGTTTGCCTCTAATGTAGGCAAAACATGAACAAAAGGCCAAGTCCTTTCAGGGAAGCTCAGAACGTTAGAGAGGAGTTTCACTTTCTACACTGCGAGACTTGATACAGAAAGCCAAAGGGAAGTGGCTGGACCCGGCTCAGAGCACCGGGGAACTGCTCCCAGTTTATACTGGTTATTTTGTGGATAATAAGAGAATGCGCTCACTCACAACTTGACTTCAGGGTGGAGGAGGACCTAAAGGAGACCAGGGGCAAATTAAATTATTATTAAGTCATTTAAATCAGAGAGTATGAATTGCAAAGCTCTCACATTGTTTTGCCTTAATTCAGACTTCAGTGTTATATAGATATTTGCATCTTTAGGACCTACTCTCAGTCTTGCATTCGCTATCTTATTGGCTGGATTTGGTCAATTTTAAAGATTCTTGAAATTAAACATAATTTGACATTACGTCTTTTTCTATACTATTATCCATACATCTTATTGTTCAGTTGTAGAAGGAGTTTGTGTTTCTTTAACTTTATACACTACATATACAGAGTCAGAGAGGCATAAAGGAAGAGAATTCTTGTAGAGAAGATTCCTGGGCTTTAGCATTAGCTCTCTGAACTTTGGAGATTGAGCTTTAGTTGTTGTTAGGCTGTTTTTAGCTGTAGATTATGGAAACACCTACCACGAAGGAAACAATAAATGTCCTTATGGTTTAAACCCCTTTTAGTTGGGTTTCCTGTTATGTTATGGCACTGAGTCTGGCATCTCTGCAACTCCCTTGAAGAGAGACTTAGCCCTCATGGTCACAAGGTGGCTGTCACAGCTGCAGCCATCTTACTTGGCTAAAGTCAAAGGCAGGAAGCAGGTGGGTAGCCAGGTGGTAAGAAAGTACTATCCTTGTATACTACTCTCTTTTTATCAATGAGGAAAAATCCTTCCCAGAAATCCCCTCACCCATCTCATTTGCCTGAACCAGGTCTAGCTTAAAGGGAGGCTGGGAAAGTGGGAAATTTCATCAAACTTTATAGTGGCAGATAGACAGGGGAGAAGGTTTTTCGACAAAACTGGGACAGTTACTGTTCCTGAAAACCTCACAGTACCAAATGAGACCCCTCCTGGGAAAATGCTCTAGAGCTGCTCTATTTAAACCTTTCCCGGAGCTTCGTGACTCTGTAATAATACAGAAGCATATAGCAAATCAAGCAGTAACCCGCATAATTCACATGGTGACTATAAGGAAAACCTTCCTATAAGGAAATAATTCAAAAAGAAAACCAGAAAATGGAATACGGGAGAAGATTCACAAGTGCTTCACGTTGCCAACCAAATGATATCCTAGGCCTTTCATCATCCAGGTGGTCACTTACTAATAAATCAACAGTGGAGTGAGCAGTAATTCTTTCACAAAATCACAACATGCTCTGCATTAGGAATAGACTGTCCTGATGAATTTAAATTGGAAAACAAACTGGTAAAGGTCCCCCTTTTCTGCCTTTGCAGATATATCCCCGCCCTCTCCTTAGCCACTCCTGGACCCACTTCCTGAGCACAGTTCTTGCAGGTTCGGTTGCCTAAAGCTGAGTTAGTCAAGGCAGAAATTAAGCTCCAGCTTAACAATAAGCATTTGGTGACTCATCGAGGCGTGCATGAGGGAAATGTCACCAACTTGGCAGACACAAGTGTCTGAAAGAAAACATTCCAATAGAATATACTGAAACACACAAAATCTGAGCACCGAGCCAGGCTTTCTGAAGCAATCTAAGCATATCCAGGGGGTGGGGAGACCAGAAAGATAAAAAAACTATAAGATACTTAGAGTAAAATTCCAAATTCATGCTTCTTTATTGGTATGTGGAAATGTCACATCTAGCACTGTGGGACATGGCACATCTGTGCTAAGCAAATTTAGGTTAGGTATTCAGTAAATGCTTTTTGATTGATGTGATAGGATTTTTTTCTACCAACAAATATCCATCCGCTTCTCGACTTACTCAGCCTGATCAGAGATAATCCAATCAAGGCCAGGTATCTAACATTTTCCCCTGCAGTTTAACAGCTACATACACTTGCTGTTCATTTAGCTAATAGACACGGAATCAGAGGAGAACCACCAGGGGCCTGTCCTTGGCTTTCTTTCCTGGACACTGGAGGGAACAGAGCAAATGGAGGCAATAAGATGAGGGTATAAGGGGCAACCTCCTTAGAGGCAGGAATTACCAAAGGAGAGGGCCTTGTGGAAGAGGCCATACAGCGATCCCACCAGGCAGGGGATGCCACAGCGGGCCAGCCTTGGGACCCCAGGAGCCTCCAGGCAGAGGGCTTGCAGCCCAGAGCCTCTGATGCCCTCACTCAGCTGCCCTGGGAAACTGGTAACAGAGGGGCTGCTCCCAGCCCAGTGTAAGCAGAGTGGAGCCCGGAAACCAGTGGTTCTCAATCAGGGACATTTCATCCCCTGGCGGGGCATATTTGGCAATGCCTGGAGACATTTTTGGTCACCACAGTGGGGGTGGGGTGCACTGCTGGTATCCAGTGGGTAGAAGTTAGGGATGCTGTAAACATCCTACAAGGCACAGGACCACCCCCCATCCCGACAAAGAATTATCCAGCCCCTCGTGTCAGCGGTGCTCAGGTGGAGAAGCCCTGCCCTAAACAAGGAGAGAGGAAAGCGGAGGTTGGGAAAGAGGCAAGAGCTGCATGGGACTCACTTCTTTGTCATCAGCACTCAGTTAGTTACAATGACTGTAATAAACTCATTCTAAACCCAGCTCTATTGCTAACATATTGGAAAAGCTTGAATTTGATCAAATCCCTTTATCTCACTCTGTCTCGACTTCCTCACTTGCACATTGGGGATGATAACAATTAGGATGATAACACTACCTAAAGGGGCTGTTGTAAGTAATTCAGGTATTATCTTCTGAGCTTCATTATGGACTTCCACCAATATTATTTATCTCCCAGAATTTTTCAAGGACAAGATGAAATAATGCATGTGAATTTATTATGAAGCTTTAAAACACTATGCAAATAAAGGGATAAAAGATTAGAAAGCTGCCTGTGTGTGCTTCATATATAACTAAATGCAAATATTTTAAGAGGGGAAAAAATAGTGTGCCCATTCCTTATTGACGGTTTTCTATTCATTACAGTTGGATAACTAAGTTACTTTAAAAATATATTCCCCACTCTACTGCCCATATAAGAGAGTAAAGGCTTTTTCAGTTGTAATTTGAAAAACAGTGCTCAGTCATGGGACATCTTTTCTCTGTCTACATCCATTTCCTAGGCGAGCTCATCAATATCAAGACTTAAGTACCAGCCTACAACTATTTTCTCCAGTCCAAAACTCTCCTCTGAAATACAGACTCATAGGTTATCATTAAATATCCAGTTGGCATCTCAAACTTAGCATGTTTAAAACTGAACTCCTGATTGCCCTTAAATAGTAACTCCATCCATCTAATTGCTCAGACCAAAAATGTAGGAGTCATCTGCACCCCCATTTCTTACATCCCACATTCAATAGGTCAATAAACATATCCAGAATCAAAGGACTTGTTGCCTCGTCCACCGTACTGATCTTGATTAAAGCTACCGTCACTTTTCTTCTGGATTACTGCAATAGTCTCCAAATGACCGCCCTACAGCTGAATTTCAACAGATTAGTCTAAGTGATCCTATTACAGAATAAGTCAGATCTTATCAGCCTTCTGCTGGAATCCCTGCCATGCGTCCCATCCCGCTCTGAATGAAAGCTCCAGTCCTACAGCATCTTCTGAGTCCTGCCTGTCCGACCCCTTCCTTACCTATTTGGCCATATCTCTCACTTTTCTCCCAACTCCACTCTTCCCCAGCCTCCCCAGCCTTTCCTGGTGGCCTTTGCATTTGCTGCTCCTCTATCTGGAACATTCTACCCTCACTCACATCAGGGCTCATAGGTCACCTCCTCAATATTCTATTTAAAATTGCAAACATCCCCACCCCCGACCCTGCACTCACTTTTGCTCTTCTCTGCTTTGTTTTTCTCCATAGTAATTCTTTGCATATGACAAGCTACTTATGTTACTTAATTATTGCTTTGATTCTCTTCCCCCACCAGAATGAAAAAAGCTCCAAGATGTTAAGAAGTTTTGTCTTTTTTGTTCATTACTTTATTCCCAGAAACTACATCAGTGTTTCTTGCATAGTAGGCACTCAATATTTCTTAAGTAAATAATGAATGCATGGACTATTAGAACATACACACTCACCGCAATGATAAACAATAATTCTGGAAGGGACAGTCCAATTTTATGTAAGAAAAGGAAAATCGTTCACTAATGTTACCTAATCTGTATAACCTTCCCATCTGAGCACAGATATGCCATTTAACACTGGTTTAGAGGGAAGCTTCAGTTCCCCTTAACTGGTTCCATTCAATGTCCTGGAACCTGTAGATACATAGAAAACAAGGCCCATTATAATATCCATCCAGCCGAAACCTTATCCTCTACCACCTTCATTTGCAGAAAAACCTGGTGAAAGTCTATAGTTAAACTTCTCATTTACTTTGGACACATCAAATTCTTTAGCAGAGCGTTCTCTCCAATGCTCCCCAAACTCTTTTTCAGCTAAAGGGCTGTAGTGTAAGAATTTATTTTTAAGTTGTCCAGAGAAAGCATTCCAGGTGTTAGGATGGAAGGAGGGTTCTTCTAGATGTGTGTAATTTGGCCACAGCTCTGTTTATGTCATGTATTTGAAATGTTAAGAGGCCTCGAGAGCTCACCTGCTGCAATCCGAACAGGTAAATTACATGTCCTGAGGCCTGTGTGGTTTGGTGTAATTATTCCAAGTTTGGTGTCAAGTTCCTTAATCTCTCGAAGCCTCTGTTTGCTCATCTACAAAATTGAAATGGTAATACTATCTCAGTACCTGCCAGGATTGGAGATGGTTCTTTGTCTAGACTGAGCCTCACTTTACTTCTTTTAGTGCAGAGAGTAGGAAATTGCAGGACTCCAGAAGCCAGAGTCAAGGAAGTCTTCTTTCCCTTTATTTCCCATCTGAGAAAACGCTATGGAAATTCAGATATTACCCTCCCTGCTCCCATCTCTCTGCCAAAGTTGAACTACTTTGCCGTCCAGCATTCCCAAGCCTCGAAACTGGAACAGCTTCCTTGGTCAGAGAGAAAGACCCAGAGGAGTTTGTCTGCAACCCTCATACAACTTTGACACGATCTGGCAACTGCTTTGAAGGCAGAGGATGTTCTGGCCCTTTAATAGATTCCCAAGAGGAATGGTGGACCAATGGAGAGAGCCGGTCATATCTCTCTCCCATCGTTTGGGATATATTTATTTTTTGTTGTTTTGTTCTTTAATAGAGACATGGCAATCAAACTAGCATACTTTTAAACACAGAGACTTTTCCCAGGAAATTTGCAAACACTGCATGTTTTCTTTTTTACTACATATGGTCTATCTTCTGGGAAAGGACACAAGGATCTTTATAAGAAAAGCAACAATCGCCACAGCCTGTTAATTCTGCATTCTAGAAAAAAAAAAAAAAGTAGAAAAGAAAAAGAAATTACATGGTGAGTATGTGTGGTGGGGATGCTTAAAGCTCACGAAGAGGTTTTTACCACAGGAGCTAAATAATAATCACGTGTTTCACAGGAGCACTATGAGGGTTTAGTGATAGCCGTGTATGAGTTCATAGCACGATGTAGAAGCACTTTGTGCTAAATAGGTGCTAGTGCCCTTCTTCCCCTTTCCTTATATTCATATCAGAATGATGTCTAGTGAAGTTGAATACTTCACCAGCTCCCTAACATCTCTCACTGTCCCTAAAAAATGGGGAAAGGGGCTTCCCTGGTGGCGCAGTGGTTGAGAATCTGCCTGCCAATGCAGGGGACACGGGTTCGAGCCCTGGACCGGGAGGATCCCACATGCCGCGGAGCAACTGGGCCCGTGAGCCACAACTACTGAGCCTGCGCGTCTGGAGCCCGTGCTCCGCAACAAGAGAGGCCGCGATAGTGAGAGGCCCGCGCACCGCGATGAAGAGTAGCCCCCTCTCGCTGCAACTAGAGAAAGCCCTCGCACAGAAACGGAGACCCAACACAGCCAAAAATAAATAAATTAATTAATTTTTTAAAAAATGGGGGAAAACATGATGATGCCCTTTATTTAAAAAGCAAGGAAGAGTGGGGTGAGGCAAGGGCTGTGGAAACAGGATTTGTTTTCTCTGTGGACTGGTTCCAATGCATGCACATGGTGTCACATGGATAAGTCAGAAATGTAACTGGTGGAAATAGAGCTATTAAGACATTTTTGTAACTATAGAAATGATTAAATTATTCTTTACTGATAGAGGAGTAATTAAATGAATTATGATACATCCCTACTTTAGAATACCAAGCAGATGTTACCAAGAATGAGATAGAGCTTGATGTAGAAATTTGATCCTATTTAACACATATATGTATGACATATGTATATGTATGATACACATATATGGTTACACATATACATACACGGTATATGTATGCCTATATGCTTGCGGGATAAGTGTGTTTACCTGAAAGGCCACAATTCAAGCAGTTAAATATAAAATATTTGATGAAAGGAGAAAAGTGGATATTCACTTTTTATGCTGTGCATGTGGCAGAAACATTTAATTCTCATTGACTCTCATTGGCTATCCATATGCTTCTCCAATTTTCCATTTTCCCATGCATTTCGGTGGAATTGTGTGACTGGTTTCTGCCCATGAAACGTGAGCAAAAGAGACATACATCACTTTCTGTCTGGGATACTTAAGTTGTGAGTCCTCCAAGCAATTTTCCTGCCACAAAATGGAAGCAGCCTGGGTCGCTAAGTTCCCACGGAGGACCGTTTGTCGGGTACTTAACTTGAACTAAAGATGCAGTGTGAGAGTGTGAGTGTGTGTACTGGGAGAGGGGGCTGATTGTGTAAAGCCACTGAGATTTAGGAGTTAATTAATATAACGTATTAGTTATCCATTGGACATAACCCTTTTCCCCCACCCCTCCAAGCTTAGCAGCTAGAAGCAACAAATATTTATAATCTCACTGGTCAGGAACTCAGGAGTAGTTCTCACTGAGGATCTCTCATGAGGCTGCAATCAAAGTGTTGGCCAAGGTGTAGACATCTCAAGGCTCTACTGGGGCAGGAGAATCTTCTTCCAAGCCCACTCATGTGGCTGTTGGCAAGTCTTAGCTCTTTCATGGCAGTTGGCCAGAGACATAAGTGGCCTCTCTATAGGGTTGCTCAAGGCAAGGCAACTTGCTTCCCTAGAGTGAGAGATTTAAGAGAGAGAGAGAGAGAGAGAGAGAGAGAGCACGATCCCAAGGTGGAAGTCACAGTCTTTTTATAACCTAATCTCCAAAGTTGTATCACATTACTTATGCTTGTTCTGTTTGTTTGAAGTGAGTCACTAAATCTAGCCCACACTCGGGAGGATGAGAATTTCCAGACTGTGACTACAGGAGGTGGCTCACTGGGGCCATCTCAGAGGCTGATGACCACACACAGCCTAGCCCATTCTGCCCTGAACAATGCAATATTCTCCTCCACTGCATGACATTTTTTTTTAGCATGAGTTACTTTTATAATATAAAAACCAAACATTAAAGCCTTCTTCTATACCATGTTTTAAAAAAAAAAAAGCTACCCCGCTAGAATCTCAGTTCCTTTCCCTTTAAAAAACATAGTCACCTAATGCAATAGCCAGATGGTAAGAGTATCCATTTTGCATCTCCTCAAAGTAGCTCATTACTCTCTAGTTCTTAAACACGCATCTTGGAAGTGACTCATTTTATCCCTGCTTCATTTGTACTTTTGTCACACTCAAGACATCTCCTTTGCTACCATCTAAACTATTGGGAGGTCTCCTGAGCATTTTCTCCAGAAAAAAACCTTTCCATTTCCTAAGTGTTAATTGTATAATGCAGCAGCCACTGAAGTGAAAAAACGAAGTGAACCAGATAGTAGTTCCCTTCTAAAGTCAGGTCCCCAAAGCTTACACCAAGCTTTGGAGTTGCTGCCCTTCAGTAATTAGCTTCAGATCTGCTCAGGGCTGCTACCATATAGACACCTCACTGTTTACCCTCATCTGTACCACAGCTCTTCAAAATTCTAAGATAATAAGGCAACCGGGAGATTAAGCTAAACTAGGACCTGTCAGCTCACCAAGCCAGTAGGATTTGGGTCAATCTTACAGGATTATCACTCATCTCAGGTAACTGTCGTTCTTGATGAAACAGGAAAGGAAGAAAGGAAGAAAGTGAGTATAATTACATAGTGAATGCCTTTAAATAAAAGGTAAGGATAAAAACTTCAAGAGTTTTCCTCCATATTTGGAAAGAGAAAACTAATAGGCGAAAGTCCAGAGACATCTTTGGCGAGAGAAAATTCTGAGGTAAAAATAAGCTGATGTAGGAGACAGGATCTAGCAAATAAGATCAAATAGAGTAGGAGGTCTTGGGGAGATAAGATTGGACCTTAATGGGGTCATAGATTTCAACCTTCTAAATAGTAGTCATCAAATCCCATCCACGCCATTTTGAGAGAGGACTTGCTTTGACCGTTGTACTGTTTTTAAGAGCTGGGTAAGATTCAAGTGAATCTAACAGCATGGTAAAGTTGGCAAGTGAGGATAAATCATTTTTAATAGTTGCAGTTTGTAAAATAATGGGTCCTGTGGGAAGAGAGTGAGGAGTTTTTATCACAGCTGGGTAGTCCCTATAATTTCCTCGATTTTCCTCTAAAAATCCCACATCAGCAATGTAATTGTCTGCCTCACTGTCTCCCTTCCACCCCAGATGGAAGAGAGAGGGCGCGTTGAAGAGAATAATAATGTGACATTCAATAAAGTGTTCTCAGCAAAGCCCTGGGTCGGGCTGAAGAGTGGGGTGGAATCCAGAGGAGAAGGGAATACAGCACCACTTTTGGGCACAGTCCTGGATTTCAGGAGGCCAGAGTGCCTCAGCGGAGCCCCCCAGGGCTGGGAGAGGGCAGATTTACAATGCTGGACTTGGTCACCATCCTTCTTTTAGAGCATCTTGCCTCATGTTTATTTTACTTATTGGCTTTCACTCAGGTTTCATTTGAAAGAGCTTGGAGGTAAAAAAGGAAAAACATTTTTTAAAGAGAAATTGTCTGATGGAAAATCCATCAAAGACAGACATAGGAAAGGGGAAAATATCAAAACTAAAACCAGTGACAGGCTCGTATTCTGATAATAGCTCAGGACCTTCCAGGAGACATAAAAGCAGTTCCCCTGGGCTTTCTGTATTTGCGTTGGTCCCTCAGGTCTTCTAGCCTCAGAGTCCACGGATGAATAAGGATTTCCTGATTGTATTAGGACTAAATGAGGCTGCATGTGACATATAATCTACTAACAGTGGTCTAAACAACATAGAACTATGACGGCTCCCCAACATCATTAGGGATCCGTGTGCCTTCCAGCCACTACGCCACCATCCTTAGGGTCTGGCCTGCATCCTCACTCCCCACAAAAGTGACTAGAGCTCGAGGACCAAATCTGGTTTTCCAGACAGCAAAATAGACAAAGGAAGAGAGGACACACACCAGCTGTTCTTTCAGGGGGTTGCCGGGGCTGCCTGTGTCAGTTCACTGCTCCACAATGACGCTGTTTCATTCCTCTCGTACTCCTGGCTCTCCGACCTCGGCTGGGCAGCAGGGTGATTCTGCTTCAGACGGCAGGTCTGACCAAGGCTTGGCACCACACTGCAGTTCGGACCCAGGTCTACGCCGTGTGTGTTCATTCCGTGGCCCAGGATTGACAGAGTTGGCAGCTTCACAGGACATGTTTTTCCCACGGTGGAGGTCAAATGCTCCCAGAAGGTCAGACAGAAACAGGCAATGCCTCTTAGGGTCTCAACTTTGAGCTGGTACAAAGTCACTTCTCTCCATATGTCACTGGCAAGTCATATGGCCCAGTTCAAAATCAATCCTATGGGAATGTATACCCTTCCCATGAAAGTTGAAGAGAGCAGTAAATATTTTCTCAATAATAATATTATATTATACTATCTGTGCCAGAGGTCCCCAAGATCACCCACTGATTTGGTGATTCACTAGAAGGACTCAGATGTCATTATACTCGGTTACGGTTTATTACGGTAAAAGGATACAAAGCAAATTCAACAGGGGGTGAAATCCAGAGGACCCTGGTGCTAACTTCCCAGAGTCTCTCCCAGTGGAGTTCCCTGGGACATACTTAATTCTTCCAGCAACCAGTTGTGACAACCCATGCAAAGTGTCATTGGTCAGGGAAGCTTGACTGAGTCAAGGGGTCTAGTGTCAGTCAGGTAGGCCTATAGTGCCTGTGGGATTAACTGCAGTCACTGAAGCTCCAGACCGCAGAAGGAAATTGTTTGTACAAAATATCTAGATGAGCTGGTACTTTGTGATTGAAAGCCCAGAGCATGCAAAACACTCTTATCAGGCAGAGCATTCCAAGAGCTCAATTCCCAGGAACCAGCCAAGGGCCAGGCATGGAGCAGATCCTTTTTGGGAATGTGCAAGTTTTGAGCAATTTGGCCCTGCTCAGTTAACACTTTCTGGCACACCATCCTGTACAGCTTCCTCTGATAAAGACCGAAACGTAATCACATTGGCCACACTTAGTGCAGGGGAGTCTGGGAAGGGTAATATTTACTCCAGGTGAATATACACCAAGCTAAGAAACAGGAATGCTACTCTTAAAAAGCTGGAAAGAGACTTTGAGGTGCCACATGGACCACTTGAGATGAGCTGGAAAAGTGGAAGTAAGAGACAGACAAAGTCAGGGAAATACTACTACTTGACCAATGATAATAAAAATAATACCATATTTTACATCCACCAAGATGCCATTAATTATGACATGTTATGATTTTAATACTGCTAAGAAAAGGGAGAAATGTTGTCAATTAAATAATGACATAATGCTTTCACTTTACCTATTTATCGAAAAGCATGAAACCCATAAACATAGCTCAGTGAATTTTCATGATATGAACACACCCATGTAAACAATACTCTGACCAAGAGCTAGAATATTGCCAGATCCCTGGAAGACCCTTAGGCTTGTTCTCAGTGACTACCTCCCTCCAAAGGTAACCATTATCCTGGCTTCTAACAACATGGATAATTTTTAGTTAATTTTGAATTTTATGCACATGGAATTGTACATTATGTGCTCTTTTGAGTCTGACTTTTTTTGCTCTACATTGTGTTGATGACATTCACCCATGTTATTGTACGTAGTTGTAATATGGTCATTTTCATTGCTGTATAGTATTCCATGAATGAATATACCACATTATAATTATCCATTGCATTATGAATGGGTGTTTAGGCTATTTACAGTTTGGGGATACTACAAATAGTGCTGCTGTAAACATTCTTATATGTTTTATTTGATGGACATTTAGATGCATTTCTGTTGAGTACATAGAGTACCTAGAAGAAGAACCATGAAGTCAGAGTAGATATGTAGCGGATATTGCCAAAACAGGTTCCAAAACGGTTGCCCAACTTACAGCCCCACCAGCAGTGTGGAAGGATTCCAGCCGCTCCACAACCTCACAATATGATATTGTCTTTTTTTTTTTTTTTAACCATTCTGGTGGGTATGTAGTGTTATTGATCATGGTTCTGATTGCATTTTCCTGATGATTAATAAAGTTAAGTCTTTTTCATATGTTTCTTGACCATATGATATCCTAATCTGAGATATGGCCATGCTTTTGCCCATTTTTCCATTAGAATATCTGTCTTATTGATTGTAGTTCTTATTATTGATTTGTAGTTCTTTTATTATGACATACAACCCTTTGCCAGATAGTCATAGGGTAAATATTTTCTCCCACCTTGTAACTTGCTTTGTCATTCTTTTAATGGTTTGTCTTGCTGAAGAAAAGTTCTTAATGTTAATGTAGTCCAATATATTTATATTTTTCTTTAGAACTAGAGCCTTTGAGGTCCTACTTAATAAATATTTCCCCAACCCAAGCTCATGAAGATGGTCTCCTGTGATATCTTTCAGTAGTTGCATTGTTTTATCTCTCACACAGACGCCACAAGGCATCTGAGGTTGATTTGGGTGACAGACAGAAGAATGTGGACATCTCAGTGACCAATGTTCACATCCAATTGATTCAGAGCATTTTTTAAAAGACCATCACTTTCCCACTGTACTGCAATGTCACCTTGTCATAATCATCATTTAAAAATTGTTTTGTTATTGAAAGAGCTCTTCTAGAATTATGTTTGATAAAACCTATTACATATCACTGTTTTGCATTTAAACAAAATGCAAAAGGAAAACAAAAGCAAAATAAATAGATTAAAATATTCTTAAAACTTTCACTCATTCAGACTATGACTATTTAACTTTTCAACTTTTCAACTCAGCCATTGATGACTGTTTTTCCACAAAATGTGGTCCTCTGTGCCATCAAGAATGCTGGCAATGCAGCAAAAGAATGCTCCATTGTTGTTCCAGGATTTTCTGCACTCTTTTATTTCAATGTGCAGAAAATGACATTAAACCATGTTAGCCAAAGCCACGGTGATTTTAAGATACATCCTGATTTCAGAATTGTTAAAATGTGAAAATATGGGTGGCTTAAAATCAAAAAAATATGGTTTTTGTCTTGGGTCAGGCTACCAGAAACCTGAAACAGACATTCAAGTGCATGAGAGGAAGTACTTTATGGAGGAAGTGCTTTTTAGGGAGAAAAAATATCCCATAAGGAAGGGAGAGAAGCAGGATGGGAAAAGGAATGAGCTAAGCAAGAATGTGATCTCGAGAGAAGTTTGTCTCTTGCTTGCTGCATGCTGGGAAGTGAAGGAGGGCAAAGGGGGCAGGGACGGCCTGTAGCCTTTTGTAACCCATGTCAGTCAATCATTAGCTGCTAGCAGCAGAGAGCAGAGTGTGTTGCAATCTCCCCTTGGAGTTTCCTCCCACTTGACAAGAGCAAGTCTTTAAAAAAGGGATTAATTGTGATCTTTCAGCATTAACACTGAGAACAGCTGGAGGATGGGTACATGGTAAAAGGAATATAGGCTGGGCACCAGTAGTGTTCACTACAGTCATAATACCTAAAATTAACTGAGCACTTACTACGTACATAACAGGCACTCTCCCCCTCACCTTTTTTAAAAATAAATTTATTTATTTATTTATGGCTGCATTGCGTCTTTGTTGCTGCATGCAGGCTTTCTCTAGTTGAGATAATCTAGTTGTGGCGAGCAGGGGCTACTCTTCGTTGCAGTTCTGCAGGCTTCTCATTGCAGTGGCTTCTCTTGTTGCGGAGCATGGTTTCTAGGCAGGCAGGTTTCAGTAGTTTGGGCACGCAGGCTCAGTAGTTGTGGTTTGCGGGCTTAGTTGCTCCGCGGCATGTGGGATCTTCCTGCACCAGGGATTGAACCCATGTCCCCTGCATTGGCAGGCGGATTCTTAACCACTGCGCCACCAGGGAAGTCCCACAGTCTCCCCTTTTAACAAATGAGGTAACTGGAGTTTGGAGAGGCCAAAGGTGATGATAAACGCTCACCATTAAAGGTACGTGGTGAAGTACCAGGGTCACAGAGCTAGTCAATGGCAGAGTTGAACACAGGCAGTTTGATTCCAAGGCCCTGGCTCTTAATTTCTATACTGTATTACTTCTAAATAAACTCAAACAGGCAGATAATCAAGTGCATTATTTACATGGTGGAAAGGAGAAGCCCCTTGGGTACTCAAAACTGGCCAAATAAGCAAGACAGAAAGATTATATACAATTTTAAAATGCTGATTATTTTTCCAAAGTCACAATTTTGTTTTGTTCTCAATCCTGTTTTCTTTAGATTTCCAGACAGATTCTCATCTCATCTTTGAAGCCAAGGGAGATGGATAAAAGTAATTAATACTTTACTAAGTACCTTTAATTGTAAGCATTTATCATCACCTTGGGTTTAGCCCTCTTGGACAGTTATGAGTTGCCCTCCAATGTTTTCCACGTAGAAGGAGCAGTCAAGGCTTTGTCTTGGGATCATGGAAGATCTTTGCAATTCACATGACTGATTTTCTTATTGTGGCAATGATTACTTTGGTTGTTTGTAATTTTAGTTTTCGTGAGTTCCCTTTGACATTCAAAACCATTTTCTTCCTACAGTTCTTCAACAGCTTTAAATAGCATTTCATAGGCACAGACAGAAGAAAGCTAAGAATCACCTTTGTGTTTATTTGATGGACTTGCCCTCAAACGAAGCACAGAAGTTGGGTCTTTACAAAACTGCTTAGTCTCATATTAAAACAATCATCTCATATTGTGGCCTCAACCATTGCCGATTCATCTTCCTTCTTTCCCATCCCTCCCTACCCTCCATAACCTCATCTGGAAAAAGAAGGCAGCACTTTAAAGTGACAAGCCTCATGTAAACCAAGTCAACATACACATCTGTAGCCTAAAATACAAACCAGTGACCAAAGAGGCTTGCATTAGAATCCCCAAATCAATTCCGGGGTACCCCAGGCTTCTCTTACAATAAGCAATGCTAGCCCAAGATGATCAGGGCTCTCCAGGGATTGTACTAAATCCCAAGGTAGCTCTTCTGGTTACAGCTGGTAAAGATCCAGGCCCTTGTAACTAAGTTCGTGCTTCACAACTGAGCCAGCTGCTAAGCAGTCTAAAACCCCCAATGTTTCCTTGATAACACATATCAGAGAAAGAAAAAGTGGTGCTAAATGTTGGCAGGAATTAGCGCTGGCAGTTGTCTGCGGGCAGAGTTTCATAAAAACCAAGGCACTCTAAGGACAAAACTGATCTCCACCTTGAAAATTCTGTTTAGTCTTCAAATTGCAAGTAAGACATCTAAAGAAATGTAACAACCCACATTTGTGCTTCAGTACCTGCTGTTCAGCATTTTTCATCATGCTTAGAAAGAGTCAGGGTCGGGGCAGGAGGGATTGTTGTCTGCAGGACAGCTCAAGGTAATGATCAGAGGGGATAAGGTTGATCTCCAGTATCTTCTCACTTCCTCTTTTTAAGTGATTCTTTTCTTTATGCAGCCAGTGCCTCTAATTCTCAAGGGTCACCTGGTACTCTGGACCTCATTTTCCGCTTTCTTTTGTGTGACAATTCAAAGAGATCTGAGCAGAAGTTAATGCCTCAATATAAAGAAATAGAATCCCTGATGGTGGTTTTGGAGGCAACAATGGCAGAACTTTTGGAGAGTAGAGGGGCCTTCAGGGTTCACGCTGATGATATCATGTGGGCAACACCAGTCACAAGAAAAACTCTGCTGATCTAGAAAGTAATGGAGGTGAAGACTTTTAAGAAGTCTGAAATCCTCATCTACTCATACTTCTGTGTTTTTCCAGCTGCCGCTGTTGTATTTCTTAATCTTGGTGGGAAAGAGGGCAGCTGAGGGTTGGATTCCCTAGTTGATGAATGTAGACCCATAAGAGTACAAGAATTTGCTTCCCGGTGTAAGGAAATGGAGCAGTGTTGAATTTTTTCACAGAGATTCAAATGAATCTAAGTGTCTTTGTTTTGTAAGCTAATAAACGAATCCCCTTAATCCTGGAATAAATGATTCCAATATTTATAGAGCACTTAACAAAGTGTCTTTTCAAATATTTTCTCATTTATCTTTCCATAACTCCGTGAAATAGAATGACCTGTGTGTCACCATCCCCATGTAGAGATTAACTGACAGGCCCACACCTACGTAAGAGTTAGTGGATCAGTCAGGGTACGGCTCAGTCCTCTGGCTTCAAGCCTGCAGTCCTTCCGCCAAATCTCTCTGATTTGTAGGGTAACATAAGGACTCAATATTTGTGCTTCTAGCTGTGATTCTGAGACTTGAGCACATACTGAAATCTGTGACAACAGTTACTTCATTTTCTGTTTGTACGAGCTTGGTTTTAGAGATTGGTTTGTCGACCAGTCTATTCAACTAATTTCATGGGTCTCCACAATTTTTCTTCCTAGAGCTATTGGTTTTTGCCTCAGTTGGCTCAATTGATTCCCTCTGTCTTCTGTTAAAACACACAGATGAATGATCTCCTCCACCTGGGAAAGCAGTAAGGTGAGACGTTGAAATGACACAAACGAGATAGAGCAAGAGGAAAACAAGACAGAAAATCTTTTTTTATTACCTACAACTCAAAGGAGACTGCTTTTATGATAAAGCTTCTCTGAATAGCTTCTTTAAAATCCTAGTGAACAACAGTGAGAGATTATTTTAGGGAAAGGACCATTTTGAAGAATTCAAGAGCAGACATGCAAAGCAGAGTCAAATCCAAGGAAAAATATGGTTGTTATGGGAAGTAAGCTGGATAAGCCATCCTTTCCTTCCTGGAAATCCTGACTTAGCTAATGGCTAGTATAGAAAACAAGCATATTCTATGCTTCATCAGTAGAATGGGTGCTTCACAAACAGAAAAGAGAAACATCCCCACCCTCAGAGACAGACAATGAACCAGAAAGTAATGAATAATTCAATTTGATAGTGTTCTACTGCTGTGGAAAAAGAAAAATCAGAGCAAGACATGAGGAATCAGGAGTGCTAGTATTTACGGCTTGCAATTTTAAATAGGGTGATGGGGTAGGCCTCAGTAAGAGAGTGATACTTAAACGAAGACTTGAAGGTGTGATGGTTAGCCAGGAAAAGCCAGTGCAAAGGCCCTGAGGCAGGTTTGAAGAAGAGCAAGGAGGCCAGTGTGGCTGGAACAGAGAGAGCAGGGAGAGGTGGAACAGCAGGTGAGGTTCAAGAGGAAATGAAACCTACCTTTGCCAGGCCTGAGAAGCCATTGCAAGGATTTGGGCTCTCACTCAGTGAGAGCCATGCCTACATGTTTCTGAGGAGACAAGAGGCTCAATTGCCCCGATCACTCTAGTGGCTGTGTTAAGAATACCAGGGAGAAAGGGGAGAAAGGATGAAACTGGGGAGACTGGTTTGGAGAACACTTAATGAATTCTTAATCTTTTCTTCTGTAGTCTAGATATTGCTGATACAACAAGTTTTTATTACTCCCTTTTACAAATTTTTCAAAATGGTCTAACATCTGCCTTAGAATGTGGAGATACTTGGAATCCACTGTTCTCAGCTTTGAGACTTCAGACAAAACCCAAGACAGGAAAAGTCCCATTTTAACCCCCTGGTCCACTCACCTTATGTTGCTGGAAAGGGCTTCTCCTCTGGGGCATTGCCCCTAATGTGTGCCAGCTGCAGGGGTAACCAGGTGATTTCAGAGTCAGCAAATCTCACTCTACACAGGCCATAATCACCAAGGCCCTAATTGCATCTCACTTGTTGCCTATTGGATACCAGGACCTGTGCAAGGGATATTTAAACACCTCCCTCACCAAAAAAAAAAAAAAAAAAAACTAACTCTGATCTTTAAGAGATCATGGTCTAGTAGAAAAAAACAGACCTGTAAGTAATAACTACAATAGCAGGGAAAATAGTGGGTATGTCAAGCGGTGGATGAACCAAGCGCTATGGGAACAGAAGGTGGGGTGTTTCACTCCGCCTGGCTGACATAAGAGGACTCCTCAGAAGAGGCAGCATTTAAGCTCTGCCTTGGACGTTCCACTGGGTTTAGACAAGTGGATGTGGGGAAACATATTCCAAGAAAAGGAAACAGTTTGACCTGAAGCGTGAAGACTAGCCATTGGAGAGCACGTTCAAGGGGAGGGGTCTCATGGGGCTGCCTTGTTATCAAAACAAGGGCTGAGATGTGATGAAGGGTACGGGGGCACAGGATGGGGGCTGGGACTGGGAAGTGTGCTGGGTGAAGGTCGCTAGGGGCATGGACGCGATGCCAGCAGTGGGGAGCCAGCAGCAATATTTAGGCCGGGGAGTGATAGAATCATATCTCAGATTTTAAGAAATGATCTGGAAAGTGAATAGGAAAGGGGAAAGAATCCCAGAATGGCATCGTTTAAGATAAGCGATAACAGGAGACCATGCTGGGGCGGTGACCCAAGACGGGGAAAGGAGGGGACAGAGTCAAGGGCCATTTTGCAGGTAGAATATAAAAAAGCTGAAGTATGATCATCATGTAAATGACAGAGAAAAGAAGAGATAAAAATATGCAACAAAGTTGCAGTGATACCACTAACAAGCTAATAAACACTAGGGAGGGAGGTCAAGGTTGATGATCATGGTTTTCTGCATATTAATACTATTTTCTTCTCTTAACAAATGCTTATTACTGTGCAATGTTTCTGTACCGCAAACAAATCATGCTACCAGACCTTGAATGTAAGAAACCAGATGAGTAGGCAAGCAGAAAGAAAAGGCAAAACTGGGAAGGTGTAGGCAGGTCAGAGGCCACAGCCCCAGAAATCGGTTACAATCTCAAGCACTTCTAGAAATGTCCTAGGCAAGCAAGGCGGGAGTCCAGAGTCTGTAAGACCCAGCTGAGCACGTGGAAATGTTGCTCTGGGATCTCAGGACGATGGCCCTGTGTCCCCTGTTTTGTTCCATGCTGCCCACTGGGGATGGAGAGCCCTGGTCAGTGGGTGTTTGTGGCAGCAGAAAGGAGGTGGGAGCCTGGGATGGTTCCTAACCTTGCCTGCGGGCTATCCCTGCTCCTAAGAAAGATACTTCCTACCAGACTTGCTCTTCCACATAAATCATATTTTGTCATGCAGTGAAACCAGTCTTTTCCTTTTTGAATATTTTTAAACATATCAGCACATGCGGAAAATACAATACTGCTCTTTAATTACAGAGCAGCAACTTCCCCTGATAATGGGCCCTGGAGAACACAGGGAAGAAGGCATTCAGGCTGTGGAATTCCCTTACTGCCCCTCTTTGCTCTTTCTTGTCTTTGGAGAGAGAGGTGGAGGAGACAGAGAGAGGAAGAAGCATTTCAGGGAGAGAAAGATGTGGGCAGATTAAAAGGTCGGTGGGAAGGCAAATGGGGAAAGAGTCAGGAAGAGGGAGGGGAGAGAGGAGAGAGGCATTGCTGAGGCCAATTAAAATGCCTCAGAGCAAATTCTGCAGGAAAATTAGGAAGGAAGGAAGTGAGGGAGGGAGGGAAGGAAGGAAAGCAGGAAGAAGTAACATAACATATAACATAACATAACAAGATGGGAACTAGGGGTGTGGACCAAGCTCAAAACCAAACTGCAATTATACGTTTCCGTTCCACATGAGGCTGACCTCGAGAGTCTACCCAGAGCGAGTGACAGGTAGAACCTGCATCGCATTTTGTACGAATTGTGCCTGGAATTAGGCAAGACAGATGTTGCCTTATTTATTGACTGATTTTAGCAATTTCAAGCCAGCATTTCCACTGCACATCTGCCTCCCTTTTCCCCATTAGTTTAAAAGCATCAGCTTACTCTTCTGCCACCTCGTCCTCTCCTCCTGTTTCCCCGAGCCCTTCTCTCAGCCTTCAGGCCGACTCCTGTGTCCTGGGTGCAGTCCATTTCCGGACCATTTGTGTGGCAGGAAGAGCAGGCAGACACATCAAGATCACGGTCCTTGTTTGCTCTCTATCTTTCCATCGTCGCCAGTAGCTCGAGATGCCAGCTTTGTGTTTTGGACATAGAACAACTAACAGAGGCAGTTATGCCTGTATGACTTTCTCACCGAGGTTTCAGAAGGTTGAGACTCTGGGGTTCTTACAGGTCTGTGGACAACTCCCAGGAGGCTATCCTGGGAGCAGGTAGTTTCTCTGCCGCCAGAATGCCCGCTGGTACAAGACTTGTTAAGTTGTGGCCACTTCCTTCATCTCTCTTGGCCTGATCTCCTCTCCTGTAAGAGAGGAGATAATGATGCCAAGGCTCTTTTTAGGATCAGATGGGTTAGAGTATGAGGAAGTGCTGTGTAAACTATAAATTCTCAACCAGGGATTTTTCATTTGTGTTTCAGGAAAGCCCGGGATTCCTCAGGAGAGCCTCAGCGGATGAGGAGAAATGACCGGTCTGCCTTCCTAGCAGCCCACCCCCAGTTCAACCAGAGAAGGTTAGCTTCTGTTAGATTTTTGCATACAATTTAATTCACAGAAAAGCATTCAGTAACCTTAAAAACTGGAAAACTGTTCTACTCCACAAATTATTTCTTTTCTCCTACTTTTTCCAGCAGTCTATCCCTGGTTAAGACAAAGCCTTCCCTCACTCCTGCCCTGGGGTTTGTTTTTTTTTTTTTTTTAACATCTTTATTGGAGTATAATTGCTTTACAATGTTGTGTTAGTTTCTGCTTTATAACAAAGTGAATCAGCTATACAGATACATATATCCCCATATCTCCTCCCGCTTGCGTCTCCCTCCCACCCTCCCTATCCCACCCCTCTAGGTGGACACCCTGTGCTATGCAGCTGCTTCCTACTAGCTATCTATTTTACATTTGGTTGTATTTATAAGTCCATGCCACTCTCTCACTTCATCCCAGCTTACCCTTCCCCCTCCCCACGTCCTCAAGTCCATTCTCTACACCTGCCTCTCTATTCCTGTCCTGCCCCTACGTTCTCCATAACATTTTTTAAAAAATATCTATTCCATATATATATGTTAGCATACGGTATTTGTTTTTCTCTTTCTGACTTACTTCACTCTGTATGACAGACTCTAGGTCCATCCACCTCACTACAAATAACTCAATTTCGTTTCTTTTTATGGCTGAGTAATATTCCATTGTATATATGTGCCACATCTTCTTTATCCATTCATCTGTCGATGGACACTTAGGTTGCTTCCATGTCCTGGCTATTGTAAATAGAGCTGCAATGAGCATTGTGGTACATGACTCTTTTTGAATTTTGGTTTTCTCAGGGTATATGCCCAGTAGTGGGATTGCTGGGTCCTATGGTAGTTCTATTTTTAGTTTTTTAAGGAACCTCCATACTGTTCTCCATAGTGGCTGTATCAATTTACATTCCCACCAACAGTTCAAGAGGGTTCCCTTTTCTCCACACCCTCTCCAGCATTTATTGTTTGTAGATTTTTTGATGATGGCCATCCTGACCGGTGTGAGGTGATACCTCATTGTAGTTTTGATTTGCATTTCTCTAATGATTAGTGATGCTGAGCATTCTTTCATGTGTTTGTTGGCAATCTGTATATCTTCTTTGGAGAAATGTCTGTTTAGGTCTTCTGCCCATTTTTGGATTGTGTTGTTTGTTTTTTTGATATTGAGCTGCATGAGCTGCTTGTAAATTTTGAAGATTAATCCTTTGTCAGTTGCTTCATTTGCAAATATTTTCTCCCATTCTGAGGGTTGTCTTTTCACCTTGTTTATGGTTTCTTTTGCTGTGCGAAAGCTATTAAGTTTCATTAGGTCCCATTTGTTTATTTTATTTCCATTTCTCTAGGAGGTGGGTCAAAAAGGATCTTGCTGTGATTTATGTCATAGAGTGTTCTGCCTATGTTTTTCTCTAAGAGTTTGAGAGTGTCTGGCCTTACATTTAGGTCTTTAATCCATTTTGAGTTTATTTTTGTGTATGGTGTTAGGAAGTGTTCTAATTTCATTCTGTTACATGTAGCTGTCCAGTTTTCCCAGCACCACTTATTGAAGAGGCTGTCTTTTCTCCATTGCATCTTCTTGCCTCCTTTATCAAAGATAAGGTGACCATATGTGCGTGGGCTTATCTCTGGGCTTTCTATCCTGTTCCATTGATCTATATTTCTGTTTTTGTGCCAGTACCATACTGTCTTGATTACTGTAGCTTTGTAGTATAGTCTGAAGTCAGGGAGCCTTGATTCCTCCAGCTCCGTTTTTCTTTCTCAAGATTGCTTTGGCTATTCAGGGTCTTTTGTGTTTCCATACAAATTGTGAAATTTTTTGTTCTAGTTCTGTGAAAAATGCCATTGGTAGTTTGATTTGTTGCTAGGTATTTTTTGATTTCCTCTTTGATTTCTTCAGTGATCTCTTGGTTATTAAATAGTGTATTGTTTAGCCTCCATGTGTTTGTATTTTTTACAGATTTTTTCCCGTAATTGATATCTAGTCTCATAGCATTGTGGTCAGAAAAGATACTTGATATGATTTCAATTTTCTTAAATTTACCAAGACTTGATTTGTGACCCAAGATATGATCTATCCTGGAGAATGTTCCATGAGCACTTGAGAAGAAAGTGTATTCTGTTGTTTTTGGATGGAATGTCCTATAAATATCAATTAAGTCCATCTTGTTTAATGTATGATTTAAAGCTTGTGTTTCCTTATTTATTTTCATTTTGGATGATCTGTCCATTGGTGAAAGTGGGGTGTTAAAGTCCCCTACTATGATTGTGTTACTGTCAATTTCCCCTTTTATGGCTGTTAGCATTTACCTTATGTATTGATGTGCTCCTATGTTGGGTGCATAAATATTTACAATTGTTATATCTTCTTCTTGGATTGATCCCTTGATCTGCCCTGGTTTTTGAAAGGAGGATGATAGTCCTTCCTTAACTCCAGCCACGATCCGTCACCTGCCATCGATCTCCCTTTCTACTGTGTGACCTTCGGAGAGGGTCGAGTACAGGGGTCCCCACCCCATGCGAAGGGCCCTTCGGTGTTCCAGAATGTTCATCCGGTTGCCCTTCAGCTCTATCTCCTCTCAGCAACATCGCCCACTTCCTTTCTCCTCCCATCGAGGTGTTTCATTGGAGCCCTTACACTGCGGCTCCTGTCCGCCCACCTACTCCCTCCTTGAGTGAGCAAGCCGGCCAGAGCGGGGTTACAAGGCTGTGTCCACACAGAAATGCCACAGAGTGAACTTCAGAAGGGCCTGAGAGCCAAACACAGGAGGGGTTGGGGAGGAACCCATAAGGAAGGTGAGGACAGAAAGAGTAAGAGGCTTGAGAGGGATGGAGAATGGAGGCGGGGGTGTGGGGGTGGGAAGGCACCCCTCCTGAAGCAGGGAACCCCCCCTGCTGGCCATCCTCTCTTGATGACCACCTCCCCTGACGGGACACTACCCTGGGACTGTACAGGCAAACAAGCAAGCCGTCTCCTCTGCCAGATGCCCCCCCGGCCTCCCCTCCCTGGGCAAGGCCCTGCATGAATTTATAGTTTGATGCTTGGCCTCCCTCACCTTCCCTTTCTAATCCCTCCCCCACAGCCTCACCTGTCCAGATTCATTCATGATGAGGTGTTAAGTGGCTTAATGAGTTGCCTCTCTTGAGAAAATTTGTACTTTTAAAGAGGCAGCTCCAGCTCGGCTAAGCAAACATTCAACACAAGGGATGCAACATGAAGACTTAGATGCCAGCATTAAGCCAGCAAGGGTGGTAACTGGCTGCTGAAAATCCCAGCCCAGAGAATTCTGCCTTCCCTACCCAGTGCCTGTGACACCTGTACCTGACACCAGTTCTTTGGCTGACAACTCTTTCTGTATCTTCGGGTACCCACCAACCCCTCCCCACCCCGGGCTTCCTTCCTAAAAAAATGCCCTAGCCCTTCTTGGGGGTGGGGTGTGGGAGTGTAAGGCCCTCTTCCACAGCCTCCTATCTGTCCCCCCTTTTCTGTCTCTCCCAGTCATGCCAGGTTATGGCTAGAAAGCTGCAGCCTCTGAAAGCGTGTAATGAAATAAGACGAAAAATGGGATGTCTTGGTTGCTACTTTGATGAGCGTGCCATTCTTCCAATACACAGAACTGCAGGAAGCATTTGAACACATTACATGACCTTCCTTCCAGCCCCTAGGACAACAATATAATTAACTTGCTTGGCCACCCGGATTCCCCTGAAAAAAATTTAGAACTCTGGTCTATGGGCATATTTATGGCCTGTATTCCTTGGAATAGAGAATTGTTATTTTCCATGAGAATTGCAAACATCTTTATGTTTATTTTAAGCTGTCTATTCTCTGCATTTGTAATTCTTTAAGTATTAGTTATGGCTTATCTGGGACTTAAGAACAAGAAAGAGGCTACTACTCCGAAGTAAATAATGGCATATGTAAAAAGCTCTAGCTGGGTAAAGAAATTGTAAAGCTAAAGAATTCAATTCAGTTGTCAACTCCCTCTGGGCTATGTAACCTTGCAAACCCTTTGAGGCAAGTTTCGGAATTCCAGCAGGGTTGACTGGAATTTTTTTTAAAACATTGTTTGAATTATGTGGGGATGGGGTCCCCAGGATTCCACAGGAGATAGTCCAAGGTTATACTATCGTTTTCCCACAAGCAAATGTCTTCTGGATTCAAGAAACATTCCACCTCTAAATGAATGAATGGTCTCAATCTATTGAAGAATCCCAAGAAGTCAGTTTTTCCCCAACCCAGTTTCTTAATAGAGCACCCATTGCTCGTTATCATCGGAGCTTAAAATTTAAGTTCATTTAATGTTTTCTGTACAGACTTGCTCCAAGATGCCTCTGATGGCCTAAATGCTGTGGTCACAATCCACTGTTGTCAGTTATCTGGGAAGCTCCCAACACAGCAAATTGAGGACAAACACAGAATTCTTTCAGACAGTCATCTGGAAGGAGAGAGGAGGACCATCCTCCCTCAGAGGGTTGGCGCTGTAATTTGGCATCTGCACTACAAGCCTAGCTAAGTCACGCTGCCTTGAAAGATGCCTAATGAAGTGGCCAGAAGTGAAACAAAAACAGTTCTGCCCTCCTATGCCTTGGCTGTGGTTGTGAATACCTCTTTACAGAAGAAGAGGTAAAAATATTTTCAAAGTGATGGTAACTCCTTGCCCCTGAGCACAGACACATTGCCTACAATATATAAGCTACCTTACTGTCATAACTCCTGCATTGCTGTTTATGCTGTTATGAGAACAAGGTATATTCTCATACATTATCGTATTCAGTCCTCATGATAAACCCACAAGGGCAGGTATTTGACCCTTATTTTACAAAGTGGTTGTACAAGTTCATACAACTATTAAAGTAAAGTGAGGGTTGGAACAATGGATTCTCATTCTGATTCTTGGTTTTGGGCTACTTTTATTACTATGCATTGCTTCCTAGCCTGACTTTGCAGTAATCTCCTTAAAAATCCAGAGTCAGGGGATAGAACTGTTTGCCCTACCACTGAGGATAGGGTTAACCAAAAGGGAGAAGAGAGTTGGCCAGATGTGTAAAAACCCTTAAGGGCTGGAGCGAGTTATATTTCTAGATGCTCAGAAGGACAATTTGCCTAAACGAGTGAGTGATTCACTGTCTGTTAGATTATGGGATTCAATACAGATTAGGTGCTGACAGAGAGTTGCAAACTTGGAGACTAATCAAAATAAAATTAATCGCTTAGGCTTTCATTTTAAGGCATACATTTTAGGATTCTGTAGGATTTCGTGGTTAAGGGTACTTTCATTGGATGGCTCTTGGGAGATAGATTGGACAAGTCACAATGGACTGGCCAGATTCAAAGGGGATACGGATCCTATTATTTGCTTCTAATCTTATCTTTATGGTGTACAACATAAAACCGAACCTAGGAATTTCCACTAATTCTAACCTAGAAATTTTTACTGCCTGAGACTTTTACATTATCTCAGGCAACTGTATTTTTAACAGAAAAGGTTAAGGCAATTACTTTCTAATGAAAATAAATCTTTGTAAAGTATAACATACATACAGAAAATTGCATATCATATGATAGGATATGACAGAATCCTGTCATAATTATAGGAGTCAATTTTCACAGCTGCACGGTCTGTCACCAGCACCCAAGTCAAGAACATTATCAACACTCAGATTTCCCCCTCATCTTTCCTTTAAATCAGCACTCTTCCTGCAAGGGTCACCTCTCTCCTAACTGCTAGATTTAGTCCTTCCCTCTGAAATACACAAACTAAGCTACTGTTAAAATATTTCATTTTGAAACACTTCTCATCTGTGTGAAAGATTAGAAAACCTCAAATCATTACCAATTTACCGCAGACCGCTATGCTAACAACTAGTCAGTATAGTAAAAACACAGAAGACCTATTTTCTAAGGCTTTTTATTCTTCATAGAGATCTCAGGGGAGAGACTCTGACATGCTGTATTTGGAGACAGTCAGGCCTGACATCTGAATCTTCAACTTTTTCACAGAAAGAATTCTTTTGTAAGATGATAAAGAAGAGTAAATATTTTCAGAACGTTTCAAGAAATGCTTTTGAAATCTCTCCTATAGGAGGTTGGGTCAAACTCTGCATTTCTAGCCATCTTCATTCTTTCTGTCTGTTAAAATCTTGATCTATTGTTCAGCACAAGGATTATTCCCCTGTCAAACCCAGAGCTGCATACGTGTTGTTAGAAAAGTAGTTAGTATTCAGGACACCAGGAGAAGCCCTTTCTAAATTAAATGAAATTTCAGTGTGGTGATATAATACCAAATCAGATTGTCTGATTTTAACAGAGATTTGGTTAAACTCAATTTTATATGTAATTTTCTATTTGTAGAAACTAATAGAAGGAAATTGTAATAGACATGAAAGAGAACAGGAATCTTACAGAGTTTGTCATATTCTGCTATGTATTAAAATGGTAACACTGATTTCATGGTCCACTATTTCATTAAATTTCCTGCTGTCATTAATGCTTTTATAATTAAAATAGCCTTAAATTTAATTCAGAACTTACTACATATTTACAACTTTCTCCTAACACTTGGCCATCAGATTTTAGAGGGTTTTCCCCTTAAAGGGATGTGATTAACCTTTGCCCCAGAGCCTGTATTTGATTTTGGCAGCCCAAAAAACAGGAAAGAAGAGCTTATTTGATGGGAATTTTGCATAAAGTATTTCCTAGTAGGTAGGATTACATATCAAATAAGGCTTAGTGTGTTCTAAGGGATTTTCTTTTGAATTATTAGTCTGTTGGGGGCTATCTTTTCATTGAATGCAGTACTGACTCCCAACCTTCTGAAGCTCACATCTTATTATATGTATGTGCATGTGTGTATGTAAAAACATACTATATATAAACATATATATGTGTGTCCCTTCTCTGTTCACTATGTATTTATATATACATAAATGTCTGTGTATATAGATACATATGTATTTATGTATATTTATGTATGTATATATGTATTTGTATGTATGTGTATATATGTGTTATATGTATGTATTTGTGTATATGTACATATATACACGTGTGTATTTGTATGTATATGCATTATATACACATAGCATATATATCATGTGTACGTATGTATATGTACAAATACGTATATATACTATATAGATACACAAACATTTGTAATAAAGAAACTATCACAGGTGACTAGAGAAAGGAAACATATGGGTTTATATATGGTATGTTTATATATAGTATGCTTATACATACACACATACACATACATATAATAAGGTGACTTCTTATAAGTCAAAAGTACTTTTTCCATAAATCATCCCTACATACCATATTTTTGTTGGTGCTGACAGATCTCTTTTATTTATGGTATTAAATAGCTATTATAGTTATTGTCAAGAAGCAGGCAAGGTTTGAGATTGTACACTAATTATGTAAGCCAATATGCCAGCCTGTTACTCTTTCATGAGTGCTGGCAGAAGACACAAGAATCCTGGGTCAGAAAAAGAACTTTCCTCTTCATGGTAGAAGCAGTAGCCAGCATGTCAGCATTATGCTCATGTGACTTCTCCATCTCCCCAAGGGATGAAGCAAAGGGCTCAGCCTGGATGATGGCACACACAGTGGGCAGCATTGACAGGAGAGGAATGCTGAGATTGGGGTATTCTCCACTTGAATAGTGAGCTGAAGGAAGCCTGTTTTTTCCCTGGGTAGAGATGTTATCTCATCCCTCAAAGTAGCTGACTGCAAACCCAAGCCTGAGAGCTGGCCAGAGTAAAGCATGGCCAGGCCAGGGCCTTGAATTCTTGGCATATCCAGCAAGAATATGCATGGACGCTTAGGACTGATGGTGGATTGTCTCTCACAAAAGGTGTATATGAATGTTCTTGGGTTTTAAGTACTTGTCTTACATGTAGCAAATTTACTGAACTCATACTTTGAATGGCTTTTCAATTGATTCTTTTGGATAAGGTACAATCATTATTTCCTTTGTATACTTTTTTTTTAACTTATATGACAGTGTGGTCAAATAACATGGTCAAAGTTACCTAGATAGTAAATCCCATGTCTGGAATTTAAACCCTGGTATTCCAATTTCAAGTGCTTAATGTTTTCAAAATAAATTTTCTATTTTATTTGAAAATACATTTTTTTATAATAGCATTTACATCACCATGTAGTATTGCCATCATCTGTTTATATATGTGTCTCTGAACTTGGATTCTAAGCTCTTTGAACAGAGGCTGAGTTTATTCATCCTTTCAGCCTTGGTGTTTTGTGCAGCACCTGGAGTGGGCCAGGATAGATATGGATGAATGGATGGATGGATAGATGAATGGATGGATCAGTGGATCGATGGATCAATGGATTGATGGATATATGACTGCTTCTTTGATCTACATTTTCAGTATATCTAAGAAGCTTCTTTATTTGTCAAACTTGTTCTAAAGAAATTCTCTGTCTAAATTTTATTAGACTGCTTCTGGATAAACAGAAAGCAATAGCATGAATTTCTAAAGTGGCCTGGCAAAGGTGAATAGATTTGTTTGATTTTAATGAAGACTGTAATGTTGGATGGGGCTGATAAATGTGAGTCCTCACATTTGCTTTTATTTAATTAAAAAAATGAAACAAAGTCAGCATATTTTAAGCACCATAGTCTTAGCTTTTATTTCCTGATTACCCATGACCTTTATATAAAATGAAGACCAAAAAGGCCTGTCCCTCAAAGAGTTTACAATTTGCCTGAGCCTAGTGCTGATGTGTACTGTCAAGGTGAGTTCTCAGAAATGTACATCTGATCATGTCACTCCTCTCTTTAAGGAGGAAATACACATACAACTTTCAGAACTTCCCATCTGCCTTCAAGATACAAAGAGCTTGACAAGAAATCAAAGCCTCTTTGATCTGCCCACTTCTCAAGCTTTGCCACTTAGCATTACATATCCGCAAACCTAAGCTTCAACAATGTTACAGTGATTAGAGTTTCCCAAGCAAGTCCAGGCCCCCATGCCTTTGCATACCCTGCTTCTTCTATCTGGAACATCTTTCCATGTGCCACTCCCTGGCCACTATTTAGTCATCTTTCAAGATTCATTTCAAATTTCACATTTCATAGAAAACTTTCCCTGAATACTCCTCACGGGAAACTCACCATACTCATTCTTATGTCTCCATTGAATATAATCATACTCCATTCTGAGCACCCATAACACTTTGTTGCAACTACTAATTTGCAAATCTGTGCATTCCTACTGTGTCCAATTCATTGTTTTGTCTCTAGAGTCTAGTACAGAACCTGCCATATGGTAGGTACATGTAACTATTAGTTTCTCTTCCCTGCCTCATCCTTCCCTTCATGGCCAAAGTCTTATTACCAGTAAGGGTATTCATGAGCGTTCAACTCTGAGACCTACCTCCTGTGAAAAAACATAAAGAATTGGCATCTTAAAGTAGCTCAATGTGTTCTGTTAATGCTCTTCAGCAACCAGGAAGTCTAAAGAAAAGGAATTATACGTTATATGTGACAACACAGATCCTAGGGGTGTGGGGGGAACGGGTGCCCACATATATCACAGGATGTAGAGCATCAGTGACTGCACGAAAGCAGAACCCATCTTGGGTGGATGCTCTGGTGTGCTTCCATATACCTCCTGGAGTTTGCGCGACTGATGGCTCAGCTGCTGAGTACCTCTCTGGAAATTGCCATCATTCTGAAGGTCATCCCAGTTCCTTATCTCTCTGTAGGATTGGCTGAGGATTTCTGCATTGCCCCAAAGCACTGCCTTCACTCCCTCACTGGGGTGTCTCCTACGAGCACTCCCCAATAAACTTCCTGCTTGAAAGTCTCCATCTCAGAATCTGCTTCCTATAAGAGCCCCACCAGAAAACAGAGGGCTTAGAATGTGGTAGAATTTCCCATTTGTGAGCTCATGGAAAGTGCCCTATTTAAAATATTTCTCCCATTGCTTTGTGTTTGGAAGGCTTTGGAATATTTTTAATTCTGTTATCTAAATGTTTCCCGGGAGTGATATCTGAACCTCCTTTTAGCTGAAACAACCAAATGAATGAACAAATGGACCCTATGTTTCCAAACGTTTTGTTTCTTTTCTATTTATCTATTTATCAACAGTATGACTCCAGATCATAACTTCAATTCAACATGAGTGAACCAGTGTTAAAAAAATTGAGCTGAAATACTTATTACCAAAAAAACAAAGAAACATGATTTTTCTTTTTTTAGGTCATGCACTTTTACTGCAAAATAAATATACAATGTTTAATCCTGGTTTCTTATTCAGTTATTGCAAATAGCACATGGAGTCCCATTACCTTCATGTGCCCCAAGAATAGAATCTACTCTAATCTCTTCCTTTTAGTCTAAGAAATAAGGAAACTGAGAAAGGAAGGAACAGAAGCCAAAATGATGATGCTTCATCACCAGGACCTCCATCCGTGATTATCACACCTACAGGTAAACTGAAGTAACCTGCTGATGTAAATGAATGTGCTTGTGTTCTTTTTAATTAATTAATTAAGCTCTCTCTCCTCTGACATAAACTCGTTCTTAATTTAAACCAGCAAAATATCAAGGCCAGAGGATCAGTATCAACCTGTTGACTGGCTTCAACATTTGAAGTGCCAGAAGGAAAACAAAGTCTTCTGCAATGGTTTTATGAAACTGTATTGATAAAGATGGCTTTGAATGAAGGCGCATTTACACTGACACAGCTAATTTAGAGCAAAGCTGTAAGGTAGGCAAACTGTTTTTGGAAGCCTCCACATCCTTTAAAAAAATTACCCCCTTTACCTTCTTTTTAGAATCTTCATTCTTCCAAAGGACCCAGTACAGATCTGCTACTTTGCCCTTCTTTTCTTCCTAGGAAGACAAATCAGACATAGAAGCATGTCTGGGAGTCTGTAAGAAATTCCCAAATCATTCAAATACCTAAAAAGCTTTTTTATAAATACAGATGTAGATTCACATCATTAGATATTCCAACTCCTCCCCAGGTCTGGGGTGAGGCCCTGGAATCTGTATGCTTAACAAGTACCCCAGGGGCTTGGGATGATCAGCTAGATTTGGGAACCACTAATATGTGAATTTCATTCTTATCAAGCATCTAACACTTCATGATTAGCCTTCTTGAAGGATTTGCCTTTTAAGGAGCATCTTAGAGAAAGGCAGTGCTTAACTCAAGGGAATAAATCAGAGTAAACAGTGGAGAGGATATTTGGGGTAATTGGACAATCCATGTCCAACTTATCAAATCAAACCTCACAGAAATCATCTACTCCATCTGCCTTTTGAGGTCCACTGAGGTCCTTTGTGTCTGTCTCAATGTCCAAGATAAAGGAGAAGCAGAAGAGAATAGCTGCCTCTCTTCCCTCCCCTGCAGCTCCCTCTTCCTCTTTATCCTCATCCTTTCTCCCTTCCTCTCTCTCATTTCAGAGATTTATGTACTAGTCCTTTCCTTCCTGAAAAAGAAAAACAATCATCACAAGATGCTGTAATTTATAAAGGAATTCAAAGGACAAAATTAAACTAAAGAGCTCAAAATTAAACTGTATACATAAGGACAGGGAACCTAAAATGGCTTGGTTATAAAGGGCTGCCAGAGGAGGTGGCAGCCACTTCCTCATGACTAACCCTAGACAAGTGGCCCCCATGCTCTGAGATTGCATGCGTGCGTCCTTGCTGCCCACACTCTGATACAGGCAAACAACACTAGGTCCTGGCACCAGTTGTTAAAAATAAACTGGGAGCTCTCAGAGGAAAGACAGTCTTTGCATGAAGACACATCATGGGGCTCGGCACAGGGAACAATCTCAGTGGACACAACTGGCCCAGCCCCCCCAAACCAGCCCCTGAGAAAAACCCAGCCAGAGTTTGCTGCTTCAGAACCTTAAAAGGGACGACAAAGAAGCAATATTATCAGTTCCCTCTGTGATCATCGTTTTTGTCTCGGGATTTTAAGGAGAGACCAAGCCAGCCCTGATGGGGGTTAGGAGTCAAGCGCCTGTAATTTTCCTGCATTTGACACATGGGTTCAAAAAAAGTCCCCACAATTTTCTGAGGATATTTTTCTCTGCATCTTGAGCTCATGGGTAGTTTAAGGGACGATTAATCCAAGGGCTTGCTTTACCTTGTTAAAATATTACATTGGAAGACATGTTTAATGCCCAAGAATCCTGCTGACCCTCTTTATTAAGCTCTTTAAAGAAATACTTTGGGGGGGGGGGGAAGAAATACTTTAAACAGTGAGCAGAGCTGAATATTACAGTTTTCATTTAAGCTCAAGCTTCACTTTACTGTCAGGGTGCTTACAATCAAGGTTAGATGATCCCTGAGGACATTTACACACAGGCTCTGTAATCTATATGTTATCCTGAACTTTTCCAAGGATAGAGAAACGGGAAGGGTCAGTAAGGAGAGGAAAACAGCTGAGTTGCCCTACTCTCTCCTCAACCGCACTAAGTGTTCCTTAGAACAGGATAGAACCCAAACTAGCAAATGTTTATGAAGTGCTTATTATGTTAGCACTGTTCTAACTCATGTAGACCAACGATATTATGAGGTGGGTGCTATTGGGAACTCTGTTTTACCGATGAGGAAACTGAGGCAAGAAACTTACCCAAATAACTTGCCCGGGAGCCACTGAAGTCCACCATGTGGTCATTCAGGGTATCGCCAATTCATCAGATCTCCCCCAAGGCCCCTCCAGCCCTGAAAGACACTACCTAGCTTGTTGTCAGCATGCCATCCTTCCTTGCTGAACTCTAATCTCTTGCCCCTGTGCTCCCTCTTTGATCTCAAAGCCATGTATGATCCAAAGGGAAGTCAACACATCCCAGAAGAAAGAACTTTCCTTGCCTTCAGAAGAAACTGCTCTTTTCCTGGTTTTTTCCTGAGTCATCTTGGACAAGTCTGAGCCTCCATATTCTTATTTTTAAGGAGGGTTGTTATGAATCTCCCATGAGTTAACATACGTGAAAAGCAAACTGTAAACTGTGAAATGTTGACCAACATTGATCATAATTATTAATAAAATGTGAGACATATTCAAAAGCAATGAAAGAAAACACGACTGGTTCTAACACTGTCAATATATTTGGTGGAAAACCAGGTTATGTTGACAGTTAAATAAGGTAATAAAACAGACTAGGTTATAAATATATTCCTAGGACCCCGAGTCAGTAATATTGAAAGCAGGTAATGAATAAATCTTCATGATCATCATCAGTTATATCTGTATAATACTTTATAGTTTATAGAGCTCTTTGGTGATGGTGTTTACTTTATTATATAAAGTTATGTAATATAGGCAGAGTATTGTCAAGTGGAATGTGTGAGCCAGGAAAATGATTGCTGTGGGCAGACAAGTGCAGATAAACATTCACTGCAGTGGACTAATTACAGCTCCTCGGGGCATCCTGAGCCCTTAGAGTAACCTGACTGACTTTGTGAAATATTGTAGTAAGGGAATGAGAATATTAGAGGAATCTCAGAAATATTTCCCCCATTCTCACTCCAAGCCCTCATTTTCAGATGTTTTTGTGAGAGAGTGGTCCTCTAGGAACTATATGTGTACTAATTCCTGCTGTCTGTGTAACTCAGCAATCACCAGGCTGAAAATAAAGTCATGGCAAGTTCACAACTGGTTTCCCAGGACCCTTTATGTGTGGACTTCAGGATGCTTTACAGGAGAAGGGGTTTCACTGAAGGACTCTGGGAAAAGAGGATTCATCCCACAATGGGAGGATCATATATTTTAGAGGGTGCAGGCTCAAGCCTGCTTCATGAGGAAGTCTCTCGAAGACCTCTAACGCTCAGAAAGAACAAGGACCAGAGAGTGACAAGCATATCAATTAGGGTGTTTTCAGCTGCAAATAGCAGAACACTTAACTAAAAGGTGTGGTTCAAACAATACAGATATTTATAATGTCACATAATAATTAAATGTGTCTGGTACGTAATAGGCTTTGTAGAAGTATTAGCTGTCATTACTGCTGGTAATAACAATAATGATTACTATTACTACCATCATTATAACTTACCTTACTTATAAGGTAAGTCAAGGCAGGGAAGTTCCAAGTTGGGTGCAATGGCTCAGGGACCCAGATACTTTTCTTCATTGTGCTCTGGCACTCACAATGTGACATTGATGTCTCCCCTCATGACCCCGAAAAGGCTGCAATGGTTCCAGAGGTCACATGCTGACAAATCATATACAGAAAAGAGAAAAGGGATGCTTCTTCATTTCTAGGAAGAGAAACCTTTTTCCAAACTCTTAGCAGACATTTCTTCAGGTCCCATGGGTCAATATTGAGTTACTTGCCTATGCACTAGTTGTAAGGGAGACTGGGAAAAGAGTAACTGGTATTTCCTGTAGTAGGAGAAGGGCTTGTCCAATAAGGAAAGGGAGAGGGAAGCGCCTGGAAAGGCGAATAATAATGTCAGCCACCCATTATATTAGGCTATTTCTCCCCTCCAAACTGCTCAGAAAGGGTAGGGGAAGCTGACAGTCCTGTAACACTGGGCCTTTCTTCGGAGGTGGGGAATTCCTAAGAGAGAAAAAAAAATGCTTTTGAACAACTTGAGGTTGGCATGAGGAGCTTTATAATTTGGAGTCAATCTTTTCCCTTCTGTCCATGTTAGGAAAGAGATCATCATAACAGGAGGAGCAGAACCCATTAGGGAATGGCAACTTTTGTAATGGAGGCTCCTGGAGAAAGAGCAGACCACTTACATCACAGCACCCACCAGAGCCCGTCACACAGACAGTCATGCAGGGCAGAAGGACCCCAGAGGAGAGGGACTCAGCAGGAATTCACCACCACCGGAGGACAGGGAATGATCTGTGGGAGCCCTTCTGACCACACCCTTCACTGCCCCATTGCCTTGTAAGCCCTGATGTCCAGAGAAAAAGAACAGATGAAATGGAAGAAATATACCAATCCCTAGGAGAAAACATTGCTTTGTGGAATCATCCCATGGCAGAAATGACTGGACATTGAGGCAACCTGGTTCAGACAGGTTATTTTGAGGAAGCAGACATTGGGGTTGAATTCCTATGACTCTAGAGTGAAGTGCTACTCTAGTTTATTTCCACAATATTCACCCTTAAGGTGTGTTTATCAGGGATTTGTCTACAGTCAGGCTGAGCACACTAATGGGGAGTCTAGACCTCAGGGAGATCCAGGCAAGCAGTCGACTGAATGTTAGCCTCAGTACCAACTACCACAATGTAAGAAGGACTAAGTCACTGGGCTATGGGCATCAGAGCACATGGCCCCTGGTTGAGAACTAAGGCTCCAGTATCAGATTACGTGTCAATTCCCATTTATTATATGTGTGAATTCTGGCCAATTACTTAACCTCTCTAAGGCTTAATGTCCTTACCTACAAAAAGAGAATAATGAATATACCTTCCTTAGAGAGTTGATGAGATGATTAAATGAATTAACACATGTACATTTCTTAGAATACTACTTTACATATGTAAATATTAGTGACTCATTATTAGAGGGCAGGTGAAGAGAAGATCTATAACCAGTCTGAAATCAAATAATGAATAACTGACTTGATTGTGGTAAGTCAGTTAACCAAAGGACCTAATGCGAGGGGGTGGAAAATCTTGGGGGTACAACCTTTTTTGCCTGTGACATACATTAGTGTTGTTGCATTAACTGGGCTTTTATAAGGCTACTTCCCTATGTTGGGGATGAAGGTCAAACCTCTATGGAACAATTTGGAATGTCTCTGAGATGTGCAGGGCAAAGAAGCTGAGCTGGAGAGGGTTGGATCAGTTGCAGCGCTGACACAACTCCTGCCAACCTGAATGGAGACAAGGCATGTGTACCTTTTAACCTCCCTTATGTTTCCTTGAGGAACAAGACCTGTATAATGTAAGGATGCACATGGAAATGAGGACAACAAGAATATCTGACTTTCAAAAAGTCAGGTACCTGAAGGTACCTGAAAGATTAGGCCTCCCAGAAAAGGAACAAAGCTGGGAGATTGGCTTGGGATCTCAGGCAGTTCTAGGTCCCGATTACCTTGTACCCCCTCAGCCCCTGAAGTTCATAGAATTCTACCAGTATAATGAGTCAGCTTTTTACTGTCTCTCCTTGAACCTCTCCCACTGTGACAAACAACTACCTGTGGCATCTGGTTTCCACTTACTTATCACTTTGGTTTACTCAGGACTTCTGCTTACCCACTATTTCTGTTATACACGATCTTTCATGGCCCTCCTGCCCTAAGAATTTGCCTTCATCCTCTAGGTTTCTTTTCAGAAATTCTGATTTGTTCAATTTAGTCTCCATTGTTCTGGTTGAACAAAGTTCTTGCTCCACAACTTCATAGCTTATAGATTGTCTTTGGCACAATGGCCACATCTGGTGTAGTCAGCCACGGCCAAGAAGACAAACCAAGGTCACATGGTGCCAAAGGGAACATATTTGCCTGATGAACTGCCTAGCACCTTTCTTCAACAAGGAAGGAACATGGCCTCTGAAAGAGGACCCTAGACTTTGCAGGCACCCTGAAGCTTAGGCTATCCTCCGCAGCAAGTTTCTCAAACTAGAAACTAGAACTAAGTAGGAAGAAGTCATCTAAGACCTTCAAACTCAGAAAAGGGTTGAGTTTTAGTGCAGAAAGGACTTTGGCATTTGTCTGAGCATAAAAGGACCTTCTGAGGGCCAGGAACACAGACAAAACCAGACAATACCAAACCAAGCCACCTAGGACACTAGGAGGGAGGAAAGCCATACCTTGGTACCAACTTTACATTAGAATGAAGATCTCTGGGAGTTTAGTGAAGCAAGTTGATTACTTCTATTGGGCTAGGAGATAACAAAGCTATAATTCAGAGAATTTATTATTATTGAGTTGTTTGTTTTTTCCATATATTTAAAAATTTTCTTATTCCTCACTTTTTAATCTTCATGTGTGAAAATTACAGCCCATCTTACCAATGGTGAGGGACAGACCAATGTAAGGGAAGAGAGATGCACGCCCAGTGTGAGTCACAGGGAGAAGGCAAATCTCAGGACCTGTGTCCCTCATCCTAGAATTTGTTCTTTGGGGCTCTTATTTGTTTTGGGTTTCGTTTTACACAGCCAAGTGTGGCCTATGGAGACATGACAACTAAATATACTATGGTATCCTGGATGGGATCCTGGAACAGAAAACAGGCATTTGGTAAAAATGAAGTAAATCCAAATAAGCTATGGACTTTAGTTAATAATGTATCAATATCGGTCCATTATTGTAACAAATGTACAATATTCATGTAAGTGTTAATAATAGGGGAAACTTGGTTTGGAGGTGGTGGGGAGAGGCATATGAGAACTCCCTGCTTGAACTAGCTGCTCAATTTTTCTGTAATTCCAAAACTGTCTTAAAAAATAAAGTCTATATATATTTTTTAAAAGACCCATCCCTAGCAATACATAATTCAGACACTTATCCAGTTCACCTGAGTGGCGAGTGAGTCAGACACTGCAAATACTTCTATATAAGGATAAAAGATGAATTATGCAACGAGAAGAGGATTGTGAGAGAAAACGTTAAGATCATCATCTGTTGGGCCACGACTTGACCTCGTCAACAATCAAGTATCCAAACTGTCATCCTTTACTCTTCAAAATGCAACCTTAACTTACTAACAGAAAAACTTAATCAGGAGGAACAGCAGGCTGTAATTCTAATGCCATGACTCTGTGCTTCCAATCCTCACGATGGGTTGCTTAAAAAAATAAGAGTAGAACGTGCCAAACAGGTGGTACTTGATGGAGGGCTGGAACACGACAGTGAGTTCCTCATAATGAGAAAGCGTCTAACAAAAGCCGTTTCAGACATGATCAGCTCAGGAAAGAAACTCGGCAGAACAGAATGAACATTCTAATTCAATTTATATTATTATATTGATGATGCAGTTATACAGTGCTTTTTTTCACCAAGGCTGTCAAGCATATCAGGCTAAGTTCTGCACAACAGAATTCCGAATGTTGAAAAGGAGAGCTGCCCTGTAAAACTCCTCACCTTCAAAAGTCTTTAAGGAAACCCACAAAACCACATTTTTGGGTAGATATGACTCAGGAATTTCAGCTGCCTCAGGAGAAACGTTGATCAAGATTTTACTTCTCGTTTTCTTCCAGCTGGTTCTTGAAAGAGAACTGCCGCCCCAGTTTCCCAGTTGTTGCGGCCAAGGCTGAAAAAGTAAAAGCCCAGCTCGGTGTTGGACTCGCTGGTGAGCCTCGCACAGAGGCTGAAGATGACAGCAACGTGTTGATGGCAGCCCATGCAGAGTCCATTCTGCTGCCCTGCCCTGCCGTGCTGCTTGTTTCCGAGTATACTTTTCTGTCTTTATTAAGGTTATCCCAATTAATATAAGCTCTCTCCAATCCTAGGGTAAGAGGGATTCTTATTTAAAAAAATAAAACAGACAATTTCACAGATGTTCTAAAAGACAGAAATGAAATAGAGTCAGGCCACGAAGGAACAGGAAATGGGGGGAGAGGGGGTGATAGCAAAGCTATGCCTTCCATTCCCCAGTGGGTCCCTCGGTCTCTCAGCTCTGTTCCCCTCGGGCATCTGCCTTCCACCCCTTCCCTCTCTGCAGGCTGCCTCTCAGGCCTTATTCTGGGCCTGTCCGCTCTGCCACAGTTCAGCCTGCGTGTGACTTTGGCTGGTCCAGTGCTAACTCTGGATTCTGCTCTGCACGGCTTTTCGACTTAGGCACTCACCACGTGGCTCTGCCTTTCAGTGTCTCAGTTCCAGGGCCCCAGGGGAATGTCCAGGATGGCAGGGGTCCACTTACCTCATCCAGGGACTGAGGCTAAGGAGAAGGTGGTGGGGAGAGTAGGGTCCCTACGAATGGAATGTGAGAAGGCAGGAAGTGATTGACTTATCAGCGTCCCCGTCTCCCCTTTAAAACCTTATATTATTATGCTAATAACTTGCATTCCTTATATAAAAACAGAAAACTAAGATAAGCAAACATATTTTTAAATCCATCTAATCCCAGATAGAACTACTGTAAACATTCTGGCACTACTTTTCAGAATTCTAAAAATTCTATATTTCTGTGTATGAATTCATATACATGTTAATATTTTTATAAGCAAAAGCAAGACCACTTTCTACACACTACTTTAAAATCTGCTTTTTCACTTAAAATTATATGTGAGTATATTGAATATATATCCGTGCTCATGAATATAAATCAATAAATATCATTGTTAACTGCTGCATAATATTCACTTTATGGATATGCCATAATGAAAATGGGAGCTGCTTGTTGATATTTAAGTTGTTTCAATTTTTTCCTTGTTAGTAACAATAACACTCCAGTCAACATCCTTATATCCAGATGTCTGTACAGTCTCCTGAAACTTTCCTTAGTATAAATTCTTTCAAGTGGATTTGTTTGGTTAGAAGACATACAACATGTGACCGGAGTATTTTGCACAAATATGGCTCTGATACACATTTCCATGGGTGCTCTATCTATACGATGTACCAGTTTCTCCATATCCTGAGTACTATGTTTTTACCTCAGTTTCTCCTTAACTGGCTTATTTTTCCCCTAATTTGCCATCCATGTGGCAACTCCGTCTAAAGTCATATGAGTTATAGGTCCCTTTAGAACAAGGATACCGCATCTGTGACTCTCCGTGGCCAGATGTTTCATTTGAGAAAGGATTATTTTTAGTCTGAACTTTCTCTTTCTCACTGTTTTTGTAACTTGCTAAAATATTTGTATTGAGCATCTGCCTTTCCTTTACTGGCTGAGATGAATCCAGAAGTATAGCTTTCCTTCTCTATTTAAAGCTGTCAAGTATACCATTGCCAGGTTTAGCTCAGAGAATTTACTGAATATTTATCTTTGGTCAAATAACACAGGCATACCTGCTGAAAGAAATGGACAGCCTGGTAAATTATCTGAGGGTCTTATACTGAATCAGGCTTTGCCAAGATGGTATCTGCTTTTCGTTTAGGGGAAATACATTCATTCACCTACCCATTCACTTACTTATTAATTTATCCATTCATACTTCCCAAGGAGAGGTAAGCTGTAAGTCTCTGGACTCTCTTAGGGGATACTTTTTGACAAAGTCATCTTCAGATAGATCTTTTAATATTACATAGTTTACCAACAAGGACAAATGAGAAACAGGTATTTATGCAACAAATTCATGTGATCAATGACAAAATATTTTAATGATTTTTAATAAAAGCAAAACAAATATGAGAAAGCAAAAAAAAAAAAAAGGAATCATCTGTAATCATATAATCCAAAGGTAATCAACAGGAGCAACACATTTCTTTCTATTTTCTGAATCTTTATCTTTAACAGAATCCCAAATGATAGCTGCCAAAGAATCACTTCCAAAGGCCTTCAGGATGCAATTGAAAATGTCTTTAAATTGGTTGTTTACATAAAATGAATGATAATTACCCAGCAGGAAGGAAGAACAGTGGGCATCTGGGCAGAGAGAGAGAGAGAGAGAAGGAGGGAAGGAAGGAAGGGAGGGAAAAGAGAGAGGGAAGGAAAGAATATAAGGCCAGAGAGAAGTGGAGAGGAAATAAACTGAAAAAGTTATACACAAAAGGATGAAAATTGCTGGTGGCTTATAAAAGCAAAGGAAAGAATATAGAAGAAGTGGAGACAGGAGCCAGCATCAGAGCAAATCCTTTTATGAATCAGAGTTCTTTTAAAGGTTGCAAGGGATAAAAAGTCGATGTGAAGTAGGATACACAAAGAGTGAAAGATTATTTGGAAGCATACTGGTGTATTTCTAGTAACCGGAGAAAAGATTAAATAACCAGTCCATGCAGAGTTAAGCCGTGCCTCCCGAACAATAGGAAGTGGGGACTCAAACCCACTAGGATTCTTGTAGTGTATCTCTTATCTTTGCTTTTCTCCGTGTATCACATGTATCTTATACCACTGCAGACCATCTGATCCCATATAATAGAAAACATAACTGCCAAGAGTCGGCAAGCTTCCTACCCCAAGCCTCCCACAGCCTGAGAGAAACTCACTCTTTCCTCAATTCCAGTTAGGAAAATCCCAGGAATTATTTTGAGTTGCCCATTTTGGATAATCGGTGCACACCTGAACCATCAGCTGTGGTGAGATAGGTGATGCCAGGTAAGAACATGGCAGTTCCCTCTAGAACCGCATAGCTAGAGTGGAAGGAAAAGCAGTTCCCAAGAGAGAGTGGGATTGTTTCCAGAAGGCTCTGGATAGACAAACTAGTGTTGCTCACTACTGTTCTCAAAGCAGCATGATTCCAAAGCATTTGGAAGCAGTTTAAAATGTTTTTTTTAATATTTATTTATTTATTTGGTTACACTGTGTCTTAGTTGTGTCAGGCGGGCTCCTTAGTTGCAGCACATGGGCTCCTTAGTTGTGGCAGGCGGGCTTCTTATTTGTGGCTCCAGGACTCCTTAGCTGTGGCATGCAAACTCTTAGTTGCAGCATGCATGTGGGATCTAGTTCCCTGACCAGGGGTTGAACGCGGGCCCCCTGCATTGGGAGCACGGAGTCTTATCCACTGCACCACCAGGGAAGTCCCTGGAAACAGCTTAAGAGATAAGAGCAGATTATGGTAGCTTCCTGTCTCCCTAGAAAGTGTAAAACAAGTAGGCTCCTCCATGGGTCACCCCACCAGTGTCTGGTTTGGGGGCTCCATTTAATGCCTTGCAGATGCCTTCACAAAGCTGGCACAGTTTCAAGAAATACTGAGCACCCAGGAAGACAAGTTCCTCCAAGGCCAATGTAAGTGTTTTCTCGTTCAAGAGCCTTTCACAACTCTCAAACTTTTGAAACGGATCCCTGAATACGACAGTTCATGAGCGAGCCAGACCAGTAGAGGGCGTCTGTGAGGCGTGGAGGATTGGGGGAGGGGCACCATGGTTGCCGGGTAACTCCCTTGTGTAGAGTTTATGCCAAAGCCCCAGGGAGTTACTCATGAAGAGATGGGGGAATGGGCAGAGAGTCAGGGAGACGTTGGAAAGGAAGGGAACCAGCCTGTGAGTCAGATCTTCACTCTGAAACAAGAAGCCCTTGCTTTTGGTGACATGGCTCCAGGAGCATTTCATTTACCCTCAGAAAACACTATGCACCCTGGGTTTGGGTTCTTTTGTCTTTTTGTTTCTTTTTTTTCTCAATCTCAGACTAGGCTCTTGTTTCCCCTTCATTTACCTGGTACTTTATGAGCAAGTAAAGGAAGATTTTGCTTCAAGGACATTCCAACTGTCTCTATTACCCAATTTTTTAAAAACAGACCATCATTCTAGTCCTGCTGGATTAGAAACTCCATGAGAGCCAGGGATCTGTTCAATATCATTGGTACTATTCTCTCTTCTACCTTTCCAGGCTCTTGGTGAAGTGTGGCCAGGAAGGCTCAGTAAATATTTGTTCAATTGAATCAATATACAATCATATAATGCTTTGAAGTAATAACAATGCCTACAATTAAAGGAGGCTTACAGCATATTCTGTATAGAAGATTTTTCTAGTTCACCCTTTCAGTTTTTAAATCTTATTCAATTCACTTCAACCAATGTTTATTGAGGGGCTTACTCTGTACAAATCATTGTACTAGACACCCACAATATAGGTTCAGTGAAATTACCGCTACATCTCCAAAAAGAGGGATGCTCATAAAGAAAAGTGAGACTGCTACAGAAATAAGGAGTAGGCAGACTAAAATGTGACCACTATTTGCTGTCAGGATGTGGGGGATGAAGCTGACAGCTTCAAGCTGGCTGCAGATCCCAGCCTCCTTCAGCAGCTCTTGCATCAAGAAACCCAACAGCTAAACCCAGTATTTTGCCGCTGCTCTTGTTGCTGTTTTAAGAACAAGCTGGTGAGTCAGAAGGGCCACGTTTTTTTTCTCCAGTGTGTTCTCCAGAGAAGGGCACGGAGAGTTACTCCATTTGAAGAGTCACAATTAATGTGGAGCCACTGCCTTATATTAACTAGATTATTCAGGAACCGCTTTGCAGACCGCTTCAAACTCTGATGCACTTAACTGCACAGTTGGACGGTTAAGAGCATGGTCTAGTTTTGTTTTGTTTTCCTTACGTCATTCCCTTTTTGGGAGTTGAAACATTCTTTTTCCATTGGGCCAAAGCCAATTTTGTTTTGTTTTTTAATTCAGTGTCATATGCGTTGCCAAAGAGGGAGTGCTTTCCCTTCTCTCCAGATAGGAGGCTCCCAATGTTGCAAAAAATTTCAGGGAAAAAGTAGCAAAGTCAATTCAAACCAGAAACCTAAACATCCCAGACTATCCAGCTCCAGAAATACCATGAGATTGAATTTTTGCTTCTTAGCCACCCTGGGAATAAATGAGTATGACACAGCTATGACATTAGGAGGAAAGATACAATATTCAATAGACCTATCACAGGTCTTTCATCACCCTGACAGATGTGGGACCCAGGGAACAGTCACCAGAAATGTTACTCTGACCATATCTCATTTCTCAATTCTGCCGCTATGTCTCATGAAGGCCTGGCCTCTCTTTGCCTCAATTATATATTGATACAAAGGAACAAATAATTCCTGCATTATCTTCGCCTATCCTTCCATCAGAAAAAAAATAATGTCAAATACCAGATAGCAGTTGAGATTTATGTATAAAAATATATTATATATACATCTGTAAGTATTACGTATATTTGTGTGTATATATGTACTATTTCTATATAACATATGTGTATGGGTATGTATGTGTATAAATGTTTTCTTTCTCCGATTGGATTGTGGACTGCTAGAAGCCCCTAATTCAGGCCTCAAATACTTTATTCCTTCACACGATTCCTTGGCTTTTTTCCTTCACTTTCCTCCCTGTTCTCTAGCTCTCTAAGCTTTAGTCATAATGGACGACTGTCAGCTCCTACGCCAGAGCAAGATGCAGCTCTCCTCAGGGATTAACTACGCGCTTCTTTCTGACTGGGGTGTCCTTCTTCCCACCCCCTGTCACTGACTTTTGCCTATTTACTACTCTGCTTCATCATTGCTTCATACCATTTCCTCAAGAATCTTCCTCTGGAGTCCCTCAGACTCTGTCTCGGTCTGTGAATTTCTTTTTACATGCTTTCCTGAAATGTCTGTTGAGCCTTAGTCATGAGACAACTCAAAAGCTTTAGTGAACTTGAGTACACAGCGGTGCTTCTCAACTGTGGGCTTTCCCATAAAGTGACCTGACTGATCCATTTTATTGGTCAATCCCAGAAGTCAGCATCTTTCCATAATCTGTCTGGACTGATCAGCTTCCCCAGAGAAGACTCTTCCAGGCTCCCACCTAAAGGGCAAAGGCCTGGCTGCCAGTATTCTGGAAACCATTAGACCAAGACTAATGGGTATTGCAGCACTTAGTATGTAAATATGCATTCGCTCCTCCTGTTTTCAGTAAGTACCTGTATAGTTTCCTATTGCTAGTCCAACAAATTACCACATACTTAGTGGCTTGAAAGAATACAAGTGTATCATCTTACAGTTACATAGTTCAGAATCTGAAAGGGTTTTACTGGACTAAAGTCAACATGTGAGCAGGGCTGTGTTCCTTTCTATTCCCCCACCCTTTCCAGCTCCTGGAGGAACCCACACTCCTTGGCTCGTGATCTCTTTCTCCATCTTCAGAGCCAGGAATAGCAGTCAAGTCCTTCTCATGCTGCCGTCTCTCTGATGGTTCCTTTTCTGTCTCCCTCTTGAGCTTATAAGGACTCTTGTGATTACATTGGGCCCGCCCAGATCATCCAAGACAATGTTCCAACTGAAGGTCAGCTAATTAGCAACCTCCATTCCACCTGCAATCTTAATTCCCTTTTGCCATGTAACCTAATGTATTCTTGGTTCTGGAAATTAGGATGTGGTTCTCTCTGATGGCCAGTATTTCGCCTACCACAGCACCTGAGTCTTCAACTGTGCCTAGGGTGTCAAGTCCAGAGACCCTTGGTTTTAACACCCTCATAAACTAAATCTCCTGTTTTCTCTATGATGGGATGTAAAGGTGGTGGCAGTTAACAACTAGGAAGATTGAGGAATAGGTTTTAAGGGTCTAACTACAGTACTTCTGAAAAAAGAATTTCAACAAATCTTCCTGTTTTTATTTCTACCTTCACCCTCACACTTCTATAAATACAATACCTGGTATGTATGCCAGATATGCCAATTCCTGAGGCTTTAGAAGATTCCGTAGATTATACCAGTACAGTGAGTTACTTCTTGACTTTCTCCACTACCAGCTCAGGATTTAACTTTCTCAGGTGTCTTTAAGTCAATTGCCACTTGTGTTTTCTTTCCAGCTACCGTTCTCTTCTCTTCTGTTCTCTTTGTCCTTGTGGTAGATTGATTACAGAAGTATTTCTAGTTATTCCCTTCCTCGTATTCATGTGCCTTGTAATGTAAATATGCAGCTCCTCCAATTAAGAGATGGGGCCAATTTTGCCATCCCTTAAATCTAGACAGGACTTGTGGCTTACATGGGCCAGTAGAATGAGACAGAAGTGACAATATGTCAGATCCGATGGTAAGAGCTCAGGAGACCTTACACACTTTCACTCACATTCTTGGAATTCTCTTCCTTTTCTGTGTGAACAAGGCCCATCTAGCCTGATGGAAGATGGGAGCATGAGTCAGCCCAGTGGTCCCAGTAGAGGCCCCAGAGATATGAGAGCCCAGCCAAGGTCAGCAAAGCTGCACTTGACCTGCAGTTGACTGAAGATACCGAAGGAACCCTGCTGTGACCAGATAAATCACCCATTTGAGCCCTGCTCACGCTCCTGAGCCACAGAATCATGAGCTAAATATTGGGTTGGCCAAAAAGTTCGTTCGAGGTTTTCCTGTTACGGAAAAAACCCGAATGAACTTTTTGGCCAGCCCAATAAATAGTTGTTTTAAGCTGCTACATTTGGAGGTACATTGTTATGTAGCAAAAGCTAACTCATACCACCTTTAAAAAAATCAATTTACTACTATTGAGTAGGAATTTAGGGACTGAATGTAAATGTATAGGTTCAACCCCCTATCTTTACCTGGAACTGTTGATTGTTTTCTCAGCATTAGACCTGTTCTGTAGGGAACCATAGAGCTATGCATAGATATCACATCAAAACTTAGTTCTTAGAGACTCAAAGACACAGAAAACAAACCTGTAGTTACCAAAGGGGAAAGGTGGGGAGGAATAAATTTGGAATTTGGAATTAACAGATACACACTACTATATATAAAATAAATAAAAAACAAGGACCTACTGTATAGCACAGGGAACTATATTCAATATCTTGCAATAACCTAAAATGAAAAAGAATCTGAAAAAGAATATATAAGATGTATATACTGAATCACTTTGCTGTACACCTGAAACATTGTAAATCAACTATACTTCAATAAAGAAAAAAAATTTTTTTTAATAAATTTATTTTTGGCTGTGTTGGGTGTTCGTTGCTGCACACAGGCTTTCTCTAGTTGCAGCGAGTGGGGGTTGCTCTTCGTTGTGGTGCACGGGCTTCTCATTGCGGTGGCTTCTCTTCTTGCAGAGCACAGGCTCTAGGCGCGTGGCTTGAGGGCCAGTAGTTGTGGCTCACGGGCTCTAGAGCGCAGGCTCAGTAGTTGTGGTGCACGGGCTTAGTTGCTCCACAGCATCGTGGGATCTTCCCAGACCAGGGCTCGTACCCGTGTCCCCTGCATTGGCAGGTGATTCTTAACCACTGTGCCACCAGGGAAGCCCCCCCAAAATAAATTAAAAAAAAAAACTTAGTTCTTAAAATTTATCCATTTTTTTTCATTCATTTGCTTGATTTTTATAAAGCAATAACTTTGTCCAAGGCACAGCTGACACAGCTTTTGGTTTAAGATCATCCTTATTAGTCGAAGAAGTGGTCACCATGATGATACTTAATATTCCATGTGAAGCAAATTTTTATCCTTGATTCCTGCAAACAGAATACACTATGTGTCTTTCCTTATTTTACCCTCTGGTCATATCCTCTATGATATTCTTAAATAGGAAGATTTTAGCGTCTTTGGTCATAGGTTAGTATAGAAAATAAGTTTGAAATGTGGCTAGTTACATTAAAATCAGTTCTACTGATGAACTTCTTTGCTAATTTTGCACTAACAACCATTTAAAATTTGATATAAACTAGCCCATCAAAAAATAGAGTAAAGCTTTCTAACATACTAGCAGTATATAGTTCACAGTTCAATATTTCCATTCAAAATAGTAAGTATTAAGATCCAAAATCTTAATTTATGTTTCCTACTATGTACAATGCCTGGCTTTGTTGGCATTTGTTTGCCTGGATTTTATTTTTATCAACTCTTCATCATCTGAATAGTTATTTACTTTTCAAGTTTGATCATAAAAGAAATTATTTGAAATATTGCAGTGAGTCATTCAGCAGAACAGGCCTTTCATATATTTCAGGGAAGATTGCTATGTGTTTGGCTCTGATTGTCAAATCAAAGCGGGATATAGCTCTAACCAATACAATAATTATTGTATCCCATCCTAATTATGAGGCCCAGGAATACAATCATCACTACATAGAAACTTTTAATAATTTTTCTCAGCACTTAGCTTTTTGTTAACGCGGTTACAATTAAATGTGCTTCATCTAGCCCTAAACTCAGTGATAATAACTGATTCACAGCCTTTGTAGGCAACATAAAGGATTTCTGAGCCAATATACAGCAAACAATAAAAGTAAAAGAATGCAATCATCCTGTGACCTTGTTTACGAATGGATTTCGTGTTTCTCTTGCATTCACCAATGATCATTACCATTTCCTGGATAAAAGAAAATGCCAATGTCTTGGATGTAGCAACTTTACAGGAATATATGAAAGACATACAATATGGAAAACTTATGGAAGAGCCAAGTCCCAGTGAGAATACATGCTAAAAGAAATGGTAAAGATAGGATATGATAAAAACCCGAAGAGGAAATCGATGAATAGTAATAAAACTCGTATTTTTTGAGAGCTTACCACTTTCTATCTTCTCAACAATCCTATGAGATAGGTCTTATTATCTTCATTTTATAGACAAGGCAACTGAAAAATAGAGAGTTTGTGTAACATTCTTAATATTATCTAGCTAGAAGGGGGTGAAGCTGGAACTCGTACCCAGGCAGTCTGCTTCCAGGGGCCAAGCTCTAAACCCCTGCATACACTGATGATGATTCTACTCCAACATGAAGTTGTATGCACGTTGCTTTCCATGGAATTTCATGTTCTCTAATCCAGCTGCCTCTGGTAACTCTAAAAATGCCCTACACGACCTGAAAATGATTATACTGGTGTGAATGGACATGTGTGTGGAATTATATCATCTTCTTTTAAAAATTCTTTGTTTGGTGATTCTTCTAAATTCTTCTTGTAGCCTGCTTTTCACCTTTTGCTTTTATCTGGCTTTATTTCTATGAAATACCTATGCTCGTGGTCTATTTAACTAATTGGTGAAAGAGTGACATACTTTCATGATTATTGCAGTAGTCATAGTCTCTTTTATGTTGTACAGGTGTGTAATCAATGCACCTTTTAAATTCTATGGAATGGGGTCCTCCTCCTAATTGCAGTAAATCGGTTGCACTAATCACTTTGAGCTGTTGGCCAACATAGTTATAGATTTCTACCAGGTGTTCCAGCAGAAGATAATCACTTAACAGTACAGAGTATTTCAACAGTGCTGAGTGTAAAACAAATCCAGTGGTAATTCCAAAAGCTGGCTTCATAATTCATTCATTTATTTATTCAGTCACTCACTCAGAAAAATGCATTGTGCATTCTGTGCGTACCAGCCATTGAACTAAACATCGGGAAAATAAAAGGCATAATATGCACTCCCCTCTCTGCCTTCAAGCCTCTCGCAATTTAGTGGACATTATAATGAAATAAAGTATTTTATGACCCATGAGAAAAAAAGGATATATAAAATTTTCCACAAGAGCCCAAAGGAGTGAATGACTAACTCTGCTTCGGAGTTATGAACTCAGAGTCAAAAAGGAGATAATGACACTTGAGCTAAATGTTGAAGAACGTGTAGGAATTTGCCAGTTGTTCCTGGTGCAGGTCCCAGGAACATCAGCACATTTTATGTAGTTGACGCATGGGGTGCACACGGGGGAAGGGCTGGAGACAAGGCTGTGGGGTAGAGTCGATTTATATTGTGAAGGATCTTTTATCTTAGGAGACGAATTTAAACTCTTTTTCTTAATAACAGTAAAGAAATATGAAAAAATTTTAATCAGATACAATACATAGCACATTGCCTTGTAATTTTCAGGGTACAAGTCTGTCTCCCTCACTAGACTTGTCACAAGGGCCTTCCCATCATAGGTGCTCCATAAAAGTTAAGTCAATCCTGAGTGGTTGGATTAATAAATTGATGGGGCTTTTTTAAAAGATAACTTGGTCAGCCATGCAAAACATAGTTTGATTAGGGTCAGTTAGAAGGCAAGGAGACCATTTAGAAAACTTGTATTTGTGGAGCTGTGACATAATGAGAGACTGAGCAAAACCACGACAATAATAAAAAACATGCCAAGCCACCAAAGCACTGTAGTGAAATGGGCCACCAGACACTACCAAATGACCCTGAGAAATCCTATGAACAGGTGTGAGGGCATCCTTCAGGCTGGGAATAATATCGTTCCAGTTACCCAGCTTATTGAGGGGAGGGCACTTACCTGTTCTTCCACCACCTCCTTAATGTCCCATAATCTTGTTTGGGTCCAAGGCTGTCAGACCCTTAATAAGTAAGTGAACTTCCTTGAACTTAAAACTGTGTCCCTTGATGTAACCCACATTTTCAGGAAACACTTTAGGTATAATCACATTGCTTTGATATGACGTTTATTTGAGCTGTCAAAAATTCAAACTATGTCTTTTCTTGGTCTAACAATAGTGACTTCCAACATCAGCAAGATTCTGTAGCATCAGTGGCAACAGTAATACTAAGCCAAAAGGCTTATAAATAAGAGAGAGGCTGAGACTTGACAACACGTGGAGAATGTAGATGAGAAACTATAGTGAGGGCTTGGTGCACGTTTAAGTACCATGCTTTACAGCCGGAGCAGGAACCTTTGATGGCCCGAAGAGCTAAGGGATAAACAAAACTATTGCAAAGCAAGTGCTTAGAGAATGTAATAGACCGATGTTAAAAACCATTACAGAAGGGAAACTACCCTCTTACCACAATACTATTAGGACTATCTATTTATACAGATGAATAGAAATTGTTCTTCACCTGATTCTTGGAAGCACCTTTTGAAACAAAAGCAGTAGAAACATTTTTTTAAAGCTATGCTATTTTCACTCTCTAAAGTTCTTCCTATGGACTCAACTTGTTCTTGATTAAAAACTTTTCCTCCCCAAACTCAAACCAGGAATATAAGCAACTATTTTCCTCATTGCCTGTATCCTCCATCATCTTTAGAAGCTCAAAGGGCCTCGAGGTCATACCGTTACTAGGTAACTTGCCAGTGACAAGTGAAAATTATGAGTAGAAGAAATCAAATGCTAAGAAGTGAATGTCTTTCCATTTTAAGCACAAACATGATTAATTCTCACATCACATACTCATAAAGAAAAGCATGATCAATATTAGACCGGTATGCTGAGACAGAGGCAAATGACATTTGAAAAATCATCAAACTTGGAACGGAAAGAAGAAACCAAGGGAAAAGAGCTGGTCTTGGAGGGAGATGATGAACTTGGCCTCAGGCAATGCTGGTTTTGAAGGAAGGAAAATACTCATATCTTGATAAATTGTCTTTCCTCATCCTCTATTTCATTTTAGATAAGAGTTTAACAAAATGCAGAATAAAAATTAAAATGCTTTTACATTTTTAGTTTGCATTTTAAGAAATTAAATAAACAAGAGTACTACATAATAATTCCGTTCAAAATTGCGATTTTTTGTAGAGGACTCTTGTGACAAAATTTCCATTTTATCGCTCGTTCTTAAGATCTACAGCTTGGTATTTCCCTCATCAGAACCACACTCTCGTGGAGTCACAGGAAACAGGACATTTTCATATTTAAAACTTAAAACTCGCCAACCTAAATACATACACTGTGACAATCAGAATAGCTCCGTAAGTTGATGAATAAAAATAGGAGTATACATCTGTTCTAATTGGCATTTCCATCTCAACTGACTCATTTCTGGGACCTGACACGCTGTGGTTTGCCAGTAGGTTCGCATGCCAGCGCTTGGGCCAAGGTGACACCACGTAACCTTTCTCTCCATGGAATTGTCAGCACCGTCAGTTTGAACAGACATCCAGAAATAGGTTAACAGATTTTCTTATGAAGACCCAGCAGAAAATCATATTGTTTCCCATTGCTTGTTAGCATCAAAACATAATGATGCCTTTAATTATTCTGGGGGGAAAGGGTCACATTGATGGGCCCACACATTGGCTTGTTAGTTTTTTTTTTTACCAGTGAATCAGTTGATGTGGAATTGTTGCTTCATTTAAGTAGCTGTATGTCAGCAAGGTACTTAAAAATACCAAGTATTCACACAAATCATCTCTCTCTCTCTACTTCACATACAAACACACACACACACACACACACACACACACACACTTAAGTTCTGTGTGTCTGTTTATGCATGTGTTTAAGAAAGAGATTTATTTCTGAGTGAGTTGAAGGTGTGAAATCCAGCTAAAGACGTCAAGCAAGTGGGGGAATGTTGGGTCTGCAGTCAAGGAGGGAGGTTCAGTGTGGTGATAAACGGCATAGCATCAACAATGAAGATTTGTCATTGAATAAAATCACAAATGGAAGAAAAAAGTGCCTTCGTGAGTGTCATTATTCTAAATTTTATGTTTATTTCAAGTAAACTAATTGAGTTACTAACGTAGTGAGCATTCTTCTTTGGTTTTGTTTTTGGAAGGAGGGTTGTTTGTTTTTGTTTTTGCCTGGTCAGCATCCAATCTCATCTGGGGATCAGGTGGCATAATACCTCCCTTTTCTGGGTGAGCACACCTGCAGACTCCAATCTGTGCCAATAAAAGTCAGTCCGAAGACTTCTGTTATCAGGAAAGATCATCCACTTCCAGCTACTAAGCTGGAAGACAATGAGGCTGAAGCTGTTATTCAGTCTTATCTTCTCCACCCCTTGGGGAGAGCTTGCCTTGAGATGATGTTAACACAGAGGAAAAGAACAGAAAGAGACGGAGGGACGGCTTCCTGGCAGCATCATTTGGTCTATCTGATCAGGGTGTGCCTGAAGCTGAACTACCTCTGAACCTATTCAGTGTAAAAAATAAATAAATAAATAAGAATAATGAAGAATTTTTAACTACCCATAATCTTACTAAACCAGAAATAGTATACTTAATATTTTGGTGTTTTTCCTTGCAGTCTTTTACATATATGCATACATACAACTGTATATATGTTTATATAACATATGGTCTTTTAACATTACATTATGAATATTTCCCATACATTTAAAAATTACTGGAAATATAATTTTAATAATTGCATTAAATTCTACCATGTGAATATTTCAGAATGCATTTAATCTCTCAGCAACAATAACAGTCAACAATATTTATTGAGCAAGTACTATGTACAGGGCACTGATGCTAAACTCTGGAGGGATACAGCAGTGAACGTTGTAGATATGGTATACATGGAGCTTATAATCTCTTCTTGGTGAACATTTGGATTGTTTGCAATGTTTTACTATTTGAAGAACATCTTTCTACAAAAATATTTCCAGAAGCTTTTTAACAATTATTATGTAAGTCAGTAAGAAATATAGTTTTTATCACAAATATATACTTTCATATGTTTGTGTGAGAGAGAACTCACAGGCATACACAAATATATATATGTAAAATAATGAATAAAAATCTTTTAAAATAATACCAATCCTTACTACATACAACGTATTCTTACTTTTCTATTCTGTTATAGTCTATTGTTTTTAAATTTCTTTTTCCAAATGACTGGTCTTGATCCACTACATTGATTTATTACCCACTAATGAGTAAGGACCCACAGTGAAAAACCCTACCTTAGAGCATAATGGAGCACCATGGTTTTCACTAGAGGATCTAATATGAGCTCTAGCACCTACTAAGCATCAAACTCACTTATCAGCTATAGAGGAAGCATGAAGTTTTCTGAAAAAGAAAAAGACTCCAGCAAAATCTTAGAAAAGCTGCTGTTAGGAGAGTTGTTACCATCAACCAAAGAAGCCACCATAAGCAAATGTTATCTCTCAAAGCTGTTACAAATAATAGGATCTACTAAAGAGAGGAGCCTTAAGGGAGGAGTCCTTGCTAAGAAAAGCTTGATCAATAAGAGTTGGTGCCGGGAGCTTTCACCATCCGGATCCTCCTTTGCCAAGAGCAGCTGAGGCAACCGTAACAGACGATTTGAGGTTAACAGGAACCATCCTTAAAACATGACACAGAGTATCTGGATGGAGGGATTTTAATTCCCAGAGATCTTTAGCTTCCTTTCTCTTCACAGACCTTGTATTTTTGAAATGAGGGCAATTGTTGAGTTTCTCAACACAGTTGTCACCAAGGAGGAAGAATAACAATTTTCTGCCTGGAAATCCAATAAGGTTAGAGGCCCAGAAAACCACAGGGACATAAGTTGTCAGCCTTTCGATTTCCTGTGGCCCAGAAAGGAGGGTATATGGGATGCAATTTGCAGTAGGAATCTCGCAGTGAATGCAATGGTGAGTGCAGTCCACTGTTTCAACAAGTAGAAGAAGGTAGGGTAGTGGGTGGGTGAGGATACAGAAGTATATGGCAAGCTAAATATTTTAGGGGGAGCTAAATATTCTAGAATTGAAAGCAAATAGATGAAGAGTATAGAGTCTCTCAAAGCAGACATCTAGAGTGACGAACTACCCAGGTTTGCTAGGACTGTCTCAGCTTTAGCACTGAAAGTCCTGCAACCCAGGAAACCCCTCAGGCCCAAGAAAACTGGGGCAGTTGGTCATTCTGAGTTTGGGTGCAGTTAGTTTGCAATTAACGGTGTGACCTATTTACTCAGCATCTCTGAGTAATTTACTCAACATCTCTGGGCTTCAATTTCCTCATCTGTAATATGGGAATGATAGCGCTTACCCACCACCAATAAAAGGAGATCCTAAGTATTTTTTAGTAGTTCTGTTCCTGCACAGGTGCAAGGGCTTGCCTCAGAACCAATTCTAATCGTAATAGCACCGGAGATAAAAATGCAGAATGCTGATTGACAGTCTTTAGGTGGTGTGGGGTTAGAAGGATTGTAGTACTTGGGTTCTAGCACCCATGGCAGCCTTTTGCACCCCTGATAATTTAAGATTGATTTGGGCAGTACAAAAATGACTTGGAACCCAAGGTTTCCCAAACAAGGGAAAAACAGAAGTTTGAAAAAGAAGATATAGTTTATTATAATTTTTTACCTGGGTCCTGAAATATCTGTGACAAATATGCAAGCGGTATAGTTTGTTTTTCCTTAAAAACAGAACAAAAATTGTGGATAATTTCATTAAATGTAGCCTGTCAAGTATAAAGAATGTGCTCTTACTCCAAGAGAGATATTACAGACAATTCACATTTTAGTGCCTTTACATTGCCTCTCTCATATTGGAGGTAGCTTCTTGCCTTGCTTGGGCTCATAGAGTCAGCTGTTTTTATCTGAATTCACTCTCAGATTCATATGTTCCAACCAAGTTAAGGGCCCTTGTTTCCATTACTGATATAGGCCATGACTAAGCCACTGCATGTTTGTATTTTCACTTCTTACCACAAATGTTTCTATACGAAGACTATAAAAATGATTCAAAAGCAATCCAAACTTCCTAAAGTAATAAGAACATTCTCTCAAGGTCTTAGGCCCCATCTTTTCAGAAGTATGGTTTGAGAGGGACTCTTTTAGGATAGTGTCAGAAGTTGTGGCATCGATTCATGCATGGTTAGCAGTGTGAAATGTAAGCCATTAAACCAAGACTATAGTCAGGGAGAGGTCTGAGAAGATTTAATGAAGAGAAAAAGTGAACTTTATCAGCTACTATGAGGGCGGAGAGACTTTCCAGAGAAGTGATACATAAGTCTTAGGAAATTAATTAAGATCTTAAACAGTACCTGAGACAAGAAATAAAAAGAATAGGAATAAAATTGTAACATAAATACTGGGAGAACATTAAATTTTGGGAAAAACAAAATTTCACAATCAAAAAATTCCCAACTACAATACTTAAAGAAAAGGAACTCAAAGATAAATACCATATGATTTCACTCATATGTGGAATATAATCAACAAAACAAATGAACAAACAAAACAAAACTCATAGATACGGAGAACAGATTGACGGTCATCAGAGGGGAAGGGGTAGGGCAGTGGTTGAATGGATGAAGGGAATCAATTGTACGGTGACCAATGGTAAGTAGACTTATTGTGATGATCACTTTGTAGTGTATACAAATATTCAATTACTGTATTGTACACCTGAAACTAATATAATGTTATATACCAATTTTACCTCAGTAAAAGCAATTTTTTAAAAAAGGAATTCATCTTTTGTGCCTCATCCTGTGTGCCAGGCACTGAATTAGCTGCTCTCCTTGCAAAAATTTTGCAAGATTGGTATTGGAATCCACATTAAGTCTTAAGAGGATAAAAGGAAAAACTACTGAAGGTTACAAAGCTATTAAATGGCTGGTAGGTTTTGAACCCAAGTCCATCTGTCTCCAAAGTACATATATAATTCAAATCAGTAAAGATGAACTCTTTTCAAAATTGATTTGCATAAGACTTTCATTTTTTAGGACTTAAATATGATGATTTAAAACTTGACTTCTTTCTTAACTTTTAAGCAAATATCCCTTAGGCCCATCCTCAGGCTGAGCACACATTCCCAGCACATAAACACAATTTTCCTAAAGGTTAGAGGCCACATCAGAATGGAGCATCACACCTTTGCCCATTAGTAAGTATCAACGTTGGGAACATTCAACCTGGGTTTGCATCCCTTCTCTAATAGCTGTGAGACCTAAGCAAGTCACTTATTCTCTCTGAGCTTCAGTTTTCTCATCTGAAAAATGAGGATAAGAATAGTATCTCTTTTTAGATGTGTTTGAAGATGAAATTAAATGGTATTAAAACAATTAGCCTAGTGCCTGCTGAATAGTAGGGTTTTATCTGGACCAGTATATGTAGTCATCTACAGGGATACAGGAGTTAGATCATTTTTTAAAGCAATCTACAAATATCCTACATTGAAACAGAAATCCCCAGAATTAGTTCAGGTTGATATAATGTCCCAGGAGTTATGAGTAACTACTGAGGCTGCTCTGGTGTCTTACAAACCAACGAAGCCTGTAGGGACTTAGATAATGATCACTTCATGTTGGGACTTGGGCACTTGTTTAGACAGATGCTAAAAGCTAATTACACCCACCTTAGCAGGCTGAGCTGGAAGGACAACACAGCAGCTGGCAAAAAGGGAATGCTGCTATGAATCTTCCACTATCTGTGACAGGGGCCACTGGGCCCTTGGCCTTGCCGATCTTTCACTATTTAAGGATCAGAGTCATGCTATTTACCTTAGCCTGCATCTTGAAGAATATGCAATAATACATCCAGGCACTGTTCTAGGGACTGGGGATGCAAAGACCAATAAGACAAATAAAGACCATTCTCCTAAGCAGCTCCCATTTCAGTTAGAGATACAAATGACTAAAAAATATGATTTTGAATACCAAAGTTATGAAGGAAATGAAATAGGACGTTGGAATAGAGGATGATGGAGGGGGGGTCTAGAGCCATCTTAGAAAGCAGATCTGAGGAATAACATCTGAGATGAGACCTCAGTACTTTAGAAAGTACGTGGTGATCCAGGAAGAAAGGGAAGTGAACATTAAAAAAGCGGATTACATAAAAACCACTACAAAAGCCCCTGGAATGGCTCAGAGATATTTATAGGATTGCTAAATTAATGCATTTAAATACATTCATAATGAAACATCTTATATCACAGATGGAAAGTTAACTATAATGATGTGTCCACTCCTGAAGTATTTTATCTGGACATAGCATTCTGTCTGTCTGCTTCTGTTTCCTTCCATCTCTGTTAAAAACCAAAGTATTGTCCTTAAGTGAAAAGGACTTTTACACCTATAAGCCTCTGTATTCTCATCCGTAAATGGAAATAATAATGCCTCAGAGTTGTTCCATGGACTTGTGGTGACGACAAAAAGAGAAATTGTGTGCAAAATACCTAGGCCAGAGTAAGTTGATCAACAACGGTAGCCATCTACAGAGTATATGCTTCCCATCCACCTGAAAAAAAACAACAAATCTGTGTGGCTTTGAATAACATGGGAGAAACTCAGAGCTATGTGATGTTTTCTTAATGTACCCATGTGGGACTTTTTTCATAAAAGTTTAAAAATCTGAGATCTTTATAATAACAGAAATATAAGAACAGGAAAGCCAAATAAGAAAAAGAAAAACAGAGTGGGTCAGGAAAGAATGAGGAGAGTAAAAAATAGTGACATCAAGGCTCCAGAAAAAAAAGAGTGCAAGTCCCAGAAGGATCTTGATGCTGCCTTGCCATCCAGGGAAAGCGCCATGTTCCTGAGTCATAGAATCTCACAGGACTTGTTCCTGAAAGAAACATCAAGGAGCCTTACTAGAAAAACTAACGGGCCTGGATTCATGATTTCCCATACACAACATTGCTCTCCATCTCCTTTGAATTAAACTAGTTTGTATGTTTTGTGAGCAGAAGCATCGTAGCAAAGCATCATGGGAGTTAGTTTTCATTGATTCCATTATGGGGGTTAGTTTTCATTGATTCCACAAACATCTGTTGAGCCAGCTATTATTATAATTATTATTATCATTATCGTTATTACTATTATTATTATTATTATGTGTCCGGTGTCATGAAGGGGTCTGAAGTTGGGAGGGTTGGAATCTTCCCTTCATTCACTCTCACCACATCAAGGCCAGTGCCTCTGGGTGTGTATTCCTGATGGGATAAAATCGGCTTACACAGGGCTTGTGCACAAGTTCCCAAGTGAATCGTGAATTAAAAGAAATGGAATATTAAGCCATTGCTGTAAATAGTGAATTAGCATATTCCCTATGGAGTGTGAAAAGGAGAGTGAGAAGCCTGGCTAATTCTCAGCCTCCCAAAGGGGCTTCGACAAAACTAGTCTGTTATCTAACAACTTAACATTTTTCAATGCTGTTTAACATTCAACGACTGTAAAACGAAGCCAGCCCTGGCTACTACTAAGTAAAACTAACAGAGCACTATCGAAAAAGATGTATGGTTTTAGCATCATCAAACATGCATTTCCAACAAAAATAAAAATCAAATGGAAAGAAAGAAATGCTATTTGGGGCTTAGCAAATACTTTGGTATCATCTATAATTCACATTACAAAACCTTTAAAAACATAGAGCAAAGCAAAAAGCAAAACATTCACTCAGTATTGAAATCAATATAGCAGATACCATTTCAACATTATGCAATACAAATACCTCGGCTTTCTTTCCGATGGTTTTAGCGTTTGCATTTTAAACGGTTGTGTTTTCAACCTGAGCCAGAGTTATGCATCTTTTTCCAAATTAGTCTTTGGTAAACTTCAATTTCCCATCACTGCCACTTGTTTTGCTCAAATAAATCTAAACTCAGGTAACTACTTAAAAATAAACCTTTTGGGGGGAGGGGGTAGAATCTTATGTGCAAAACATGTCACAGAAAGTTTCATTCGGGTTTGAATGAGGGAGTCATATACACAAAAGCATAATAGGTTTATTTATAACTAAGTCACTTTCATAGAACTTTAAAACAGAAATTAAAATTCTATGCATCAAGCACAACAGTAGATTTAACCATATGGTATTTCACTTGGTCTTTAACAGCAGTGTAGGTACTGTTATTCCCACTTTACAAATTGACAAAACTGACAAGCTGAGTGCTTAAGTAAATTTCCCAGGTCATTTATCCGGAATTCAAATCTATGTCTGCCTGGCTGCAAAATCTATGTATATTGGACAATATCATGCTACTCATATTATCATGGCTCCCTTTCAATCTTCCCCATGCAATGACACTATGGCACAAACCGAATCATACCCTATTGTCTATATAATTTCTCTAGAACTAAAGAATTGGAACGTTCTCTAGAAATAATCTGATTAAGCATTTGATATCAGATAAAATTATGGCATTTATCTTCAGTGCTCAAAAGTGATAGTAATATCACTGAAATTTTCAATCATGTCGATTCTTTTTCTAAAATGTAGAAACCTTTGATATATTTCAAAAGCTAGGCGATCACATATAATTAATATGATAATTTTGGAAGAGGACTTTAATAACACATTTTTAAAGGAAATATATATATATGTATATGTATATAAACAGATCTATGAGAGAAAGGAAGCGTAATGAAAAACACCCCCGAATACAACTTCCGGAACAACGTTCATCTGTGTGAATGCAATCCCCCCTCCCACTTCCCAAAGGATAACTCAAGAATACAATGGAAATGGTGCTCTCTGGAGTTAGACAATACAGCAGCCCAGGATTAACCACTCCAGGCAAAAGGAAAGGCAAGTGAAAGCATGGAGAGGTGACTCTAAGCAGAGTGATGAGTCTGAAACACCTGTAGAGAGAAGAGAAAAATGAAGCTGTACCAGACAGCTCAAATTACCAAGCTTAGATTTTGCTAGCAGATCTCAATGTGTTTTTCTCCAAAAGAGACGTGACAGATAACATTCTCGTTCACGACACACTCCTATGGGCATACCACAGTTCGAAGAAGCCCAACACTATAATAATTCACAATCACCTGTTCTAATATCTAACTATCAGCACATTAGGAAAGGTAGTTGCTTGCAAAAGGTTGCAGCCTACCTAAGACAGGCCTCAGGTTATGTGCAATTCCCCAAGACTTACTTGTATCACTGCACCTTTCATTTCTGCTCAAGAAACCGTCTCAGATGCAAGAGAGACCGACAAACTATGGAGAGTCAATCTGCTCTGATTCATATTGAAAAGAAAAATGCTTCACAAACTCCTGCACTTTATTATGAGTAATAAATTACATGAGACACACCTAAATGTGACTGCACACACATAGTTGATTGCAACACACCAGGATGTTGACTCCACATCAGACGGCCTGACGGCAAATAGTACAGTTCCGAGCAGAATTCAAAGTGTGTTTGTTAGAAAGGGAATTACATGACGCAATTCATGTTTTAGAAAGTCCCCTTTAACAATAGTGAAGAGGATAATGTATATCCTATCTCAGTCCCAGCCTGACATTCCAACCACCAGGCACACAGCCATTGACCAATAGACATGAACCACAGATCGTCCTTGTATGTTCCTCACATGATCACCCCCTGACCTAGTTCTACCCAACTCTAAATTCTTCACTCATCCCCCAACTTTGAACCCTATCTTTGGCACTTTGACCTTGGTATTTGGACTCTCCAACATCTAACTCTCCACATTCCCCAGTGGACTCATATTTCAATGTGCCTATTTACTCCCTTCATTTCTAGACCACCTTTTGCTGGAGAGTTTGTGCTGGTCTTGCCTTCTCATACTCAATTCCCACCACTGACCCCTTGACGGAAATCCCAACTGGGTCAGTCCCAGGTCCTCTCTAAGGAAGTGGCTATAAATGATGAGATAGGGGAAATAGAAACTGGAGGCAAAACAAACAAAAAACTAGTGAGAGCAAAATTACAAGAATTCAAATCAGAGACAATGGGGGAATAAACTAAACTTGGAAATGTAACACTACACAGCAAAGGGCTGAGTTGATAATGACTAATTCCTTGCTGAGAAATGAATTGTGAAAGTGTACTGAAGCACTAACTTAGGCAAATATATACTACATACACACAGAGAATAAATAACATAAAATGAACTTTTGGTATTAACTCTAATCCCCCCACGTTTGGGAACTTACTGAAAAACAACAACAAAAAACTCTTAGCCGCACATGCCTTTAAAATATGATTCTGAAATAGTCTTTTTTTATCTTGCTTGCTTCCATGAGAAAGAACAATTTCTGGTTTCAGGGCTTTTTCAGTCATCGTAGAAAATTCTTACTGCATGCAATTGCTCAAGTTCAAACTCTAAGCACATAATCTTAGAGGTCACAAATCGACCTCGTGTGTTTTATAGGGTCATTTTATCTCTTAGCTCAAATTGTATCTTAAAAGGCATCATAACTTGATGGGTGTTGTGTTTGGTGGCAATAAAGACACCAATATCTTGCAGCCTGCTTCACACTTTTATAGGACCCTCCTGGTCCCTGTTTACATTTATGTTATTTGCTTGGCTCCTGTATGCATTTCAGTTTACTATCTCCAATATTATTTTCAGAGCTTTATCTATATATCTTTCCATCTGCTACTACCCAGACCTAGACATTATGGGATTTAAAATGCCTTCACGCTCCTCCGATACTCACTCTCCAAAGCTGTCTGCTGCTGTCTTTTATCTAGGAATTCTCTCCCCGGCCTCTTCTTTCCTCCCTCTCCCTCCATTTCTCCCTCCCTTGTTCCTTCGCACAGCTTATTCAAGGACTATAAAGAATTTAGACTGGGCACTACCTGGAAAGTACCCCTCACAGTAGCAAACCCAGGACCCCACCTTGCTCGCTGGGTTACACTATAAGGTACCAGATCCCCAATAGGGTCCTGACCAACAAACTCACCAAAGGACACAATTCAGTAATTTCATGGCCTCCCATCTACAAAGCCTGAATGAAACTATTTTCCAAAGAGGCTAATTCACTACAGCATTTGAAAAATCTTTCACCCAACTCAGTTTGTTTGTAAACCATGTGACTGTGCAGGATTAGCCATGTTTGTAATCAAGCATCTAATCTCATCATATCCCATATACACCATCAGCATCACAAATTGTTTATATTACTTATCTTCAGACATAACCTAATTTTTAAAATGTATCTCTCAACTTGGGGAAAAGAAAATGTAGCAGCACTAATAATATTTTTAGTTTGGGTGAGGGTGAAATGGACACGGCTCACTCTGGCAATTACCCTACTCTCCTGGTAACAAAGGTAATCATCATAAAAATCAAAATTAATAAACTGTAGTTGCAAACCTAATGACTAGTCAGCAGCACATTAATTTCCCTATATGCCAAACTAACCGTATTGTTTATTTGTTGGTGACTCTGAATGAAATGGGTTGCATTAAGGCGACCATCTGCTCTGTTTAAGTGGACTTAAGACAAGAAGCAGCCAGTTTACAGTCAGTATGACTTAAACTTATGTAACAGAAGGTAAATGATCTTTCATTTGGAGGGACAGAACAGAATACTCTCTTAAATTAATTAATTTAAATTAATGCTTTTTCCACAGCAATTCAAGTCGTATTTTTCATTTGTCTCCAATGGACATAATGAAGGCTGAATATTCACACTTTGGGGATTTGAACATTGGATTGTTGCATTTCATCACTCTTCCTTTCTTCATCTGTTATAAGAAGCAGCAAACATTATATAAAGCTTTCTAGGCCAATTGGTTTATTCAATAATTATTTTTACTTTCTGTTCTGCGCAGACTCTTGATGGCATCTTGTTTATAGAGCTTCTTGTTGACTGGATACCTTAGGGGATTCTTTTGATTCTTTCATGGCAGAAGTGAGGCTGTTCCCAATTTTTAACATGAATGGCCATCCTCCTGCGAGCTCTCTAAATAGATTGTCAGTAGTCATTCTGGCAGAGGTAGAACGTAAAAGCACTAGGAACTAGCTGGAACCAAATAGAGAGCTCTCAGAATCAATACAACACTGGACAAGATGTGCTGTTGTTCATAAGGCATTTTTCCATGAGAGCCAACAAATTATTAGATGCTTTATGTACGTGCACACAGACTTTCACTATTAATATGGTTTTATTTCTTAACTAGTTATAATTTTTCTAGAGCTTTAAAAATTGTCTTTTTCCACTTTTATGGGTAATTCCCTATTACTGCCTGCAAGAGTAATCAAATTACTTTTATCACTTCTTCCAGGTCATTAAAAAGGACAGCCTGTGTAAGTGGCCTCATAATAATTATCCCACTAACTTTCCCCTAGACAACTTCCTGCTCTCCCAATTCACAACAGCACCATCTTTCATTATGTTTTTTCTGCCTTGCCCCCCGCACCATCCATTCTCCACACAGCAGTTCCCAGCAATCTTTTAAAGCATGTCGCTCCTCAGTTTAAAACCCTTTATGGGCCTCCCATTATACTCAGGAAAAAGTCCAAAATTTTTAAACCCTTCTCAAGGGCCCTCCATGACCTTGTTCCTACCCAAGTCTCCAGCCTCACATTGTACCAGTTTCCTTCTCATCTAATAGTCTAGGCACCTTGGCCTCGCATTAGTATTTAAAACATGCCAAAATCTACTTCCCCTGAGAGTCTTTACATGTACATGGGGAATGCCAACTGCATCCTAAAGCTTAAGCTTTATTTTACATGTATTTCCTCCTTTTTCCTCTGAATTTTGTCATAACATGTGACACAATTCAGGTAATTATTTGCCGACTGTCTCCCCAGTTTTACTGTGAACTCCATAAGGGCAGACCTGTGTTCATCCTGTTTACGACGACAGCCTCTTCTACGCATCATAGGCACTCGATGAATATTTATGGAACGGATAAGTTTTTCAAGAATAAGTTTACATCTGAATCATTTAGCATTGTACTGTAGTGTTTTTAAAGGTAAAGAATACATTGCTTGCACTGTCGTAGTGTCAAAAGTTTCACTTCAGAAAAACATAGCTCTTTCTCCTTTTCAGTCCTCTCAGTAGAATGTACCCCCCAAATGGACACTATATAGAGAATACGTTTGTGACACAAAACTGTGAAAGTTTCAAGTTTTGGTCATACACTAAAGGGACAGTTTCATTTTCCCTGTCATCTGCCCACACACGTGATAGGTCATTTTTCAACTCTCATGAGGTTACAAAAGATGTAATAGTTTGTGCAGTCTTTGAGCATAGAAATACTGAGTTAAACAGGACTGCATCCAGTGATAAACTAGTAAATGTTAAACAGCCAGCTGGGTACAGGGGGAGGAGAGCTGTGACTTGTAGCACTTGCTAGTTTCTGGGATGTAAATGCTCCTACCATGGCTAATTTCAAGCTGTGTTTAATAACCCACTTGCAAGACTCCTGAAAATGTAACAATTGGCTCTTACAAGCCCATAGGAGCATCTCTAGCACACCACTGGCTGTCACTCTGTAAAATTACCCTTCTTTCAGGCACACCCACACACACACACACCCACACACACCACTGCATAGGATACAAAATAAATTTAATTCACTTGGGAAAGATAATGTTCTTGTGATATAACATAGAAGATGAAAAAAGAAAAATAACTTGTAGCTTATTCTGTCAGTTTACTGTGATAAAGTTTATTTGTAATCATTTGATTTCTCCATCCTATTTCCATCTAGCGTCTGCCCCAAAGCGATTTCACAGTTGAGACCCCGTGTGTTTCACTTTATTCTACACTGTAAAGTAGTCCAATCGCAAGTGTTAACTATCACAGTAACACTCTTTTCCTAGTTACTGGGAACAACGGCTGACCCTTCTCTATTCTCCCCCCACTCACTGTTCACTCTAGGTCATTCATCACGGAGGACACCTGAGTGTTTCCCACGAGCCACTTGCTGGACTGATGGACTCTGGGATTCTGACAGACAAAGCCACGAGGTTCAGGGAGCTCACGGCCGGGTAAGGAGATGGGCAAGGACAATTCCAAGCAGGAAATCCTAGGGCAGAGGTCACCACAGGGGCCTAGAGAATACACAGAATGAGGATGTAGCACCACCAACACTGAAGAAGCCAACATTGAAGCTGGACTTTAAGGATGAATAGGAATTGACTATGGAAAAAAAGGAGGGGAAAGGCATTCCAAGAAGAAGGAAGAGCAAGGACAAAATTATGTTTGGAGAAGGTGCAGTCATGATGAACAGAACTGAAGCACAGAGTGTGTGGGAGGAGGGAGGGAGGAATCCTGAGGCTACAGAGACAGGCACCAGTACCGGCCGGGCTTCTAGGATCCTGGTGTGCCACGCAAAGGAACTTGGCTTTTAACCGGAAAATAACGCAACAGGGAGACTTTAAGACTTTTCAATAGGTGAGTGATGGGCTTGATGCTTTGGAAAGATTATTTGGGCCACAGTGAGGACACTGGATTGGAGTGAGGTGAGAAGGAGGTGGAGACCACCTGTTAGGGCCATGCCCTCAGCTCAGTAATCAGCTTTCCTTCCATCACTGTTTTCCCCTGAGTTCTCCGTTCTTCTGAATTCTCTGCAGCTCCCAAGTTGCTTCTTTTTATGTTGAAGAAAATGGTGCCACTCTATTGTCTCCTTTGGTCCCTAATTCTCTTTCAGGCCCACTTTCTCTAAAAAACACTACTCAACATGAGGCAGCATTTTGCATCATAAACTTCAGAGAGGAAAAAGGCACAGGCTTCACAAAGTAAAAGATGCCCAGGGCTTCCCTGGTGGCGCAGTGGTTGAGAATCTGCCTGCTAATGCAGGGGACACGGGTTCGAGCCCTGGTCTGGGAAGATCCCACATGCCGCGGAGCAACTAGGCCCATGAGCCACAACTACTGAGCCTGCGCGTCTGGAGTCTGTGCTCCGCAACGGGAGAGGCCGCGATAGTGAGAGGCCTGCGCACCGCGATGAAGAGTGGCCCCCGCTTGCCGCAACTGGAGAAAGCCCTCGCACAGAAACGAAGACCCAACACAGCCAAAAATAAATATAAATAAATAAATAAATTTATTAAAAAAAAAAAAAAGATGCCCAGCATGAACTTAAGTTTCACCAAGGGAGTATCATGGTGGTTTCAGTTATCTATTGCTAGCTCATGAAACGAGCCAAATTTCATGGTGTCAGACTACAACAATCATTATTATCTCTCACGGTTCTGAGGGTTGACTGGATTCAGCTAGTCAATGTAGTTCCAGTCTTCATGCCGTTGCAGTCAAATGGTGGCTGGAGTGGAGGCACCTCCAAGGCCTCCTTACCCACATGTCTAGTGGTTGCTATTGACTTGTTGGTTGGGATCTTTTTTTTTTTCTGGAATAGACACATGCGGTTACTGTGGTGCCTGGCACCCATGCCATTGGCCCTTTCCTGTTACGAATGCCCAACTTGGGTTTGTGGTACTTTGTCCACAGAACATGCAACACCTTCCGACTGCCATGTCCTCTCCCTTCTTATTGCACCTCCATCCAAGTTGAATACTGGCCTAGACATAGATATTGAGTTATAAATCAGCAAGCAAGAACAGGCCTTAGAGAATCAGCCCCATACTAGAACGTGATCATGTGCACTTGAGAGCACTCATGAAGCCCCCCATGCGTTTTGCAGTGTGCTCAAAGGGTATGTCACCCCCAGTCCCACCCCAGCCAGCTGACCACAGCTCTGTTCTCAGAAGGAAGGCAGCGAGGTTGGGATCTTGAAAGGAGCTGTCAACTATGCCTCTCTATGTGGCCCAGGCTTCCTCAGAGCATGGTGCTGGATTCCAAAGTGAGTGTCCCAAGAGAGAAAGTCAAGCCTTTTCCAACCTAGACTAGATTTCACAGAGAGTCACTTCCACCACATGGTATTCTTTAAAAGTGGGTCTCTATGGCCACTCCACAGGGCAAGGGAATAAGTGTTCACTTCTTGACAGGAAAAGTGTCAAAGAATTTACAGATGTGTTTTAAAATCATCACAATCATTTTCATGTGTTTGACCAATGCAAGAGATATCCATTTTCGTTTTGGTGCACCAGGCAGGAAGTGAAAAAATATAACCATAACCAACAATTTCTAGAATACCTTAAAAGGGAGCAAAACTTCCCATATATGCCCTCCGATAGAGGTTCAAGTCTTAAGAGACTTGACGGAAAGATAAAGACGTAAGCAAAACCTGAGACCAGGTCCTAAGGGTCCCTCTCAAGAAGCAAACACATAAGGGGCTGTAAGAAGAGAATCCAGGACTGCTCCCTCAGCATGGGAGAAGGGCTAATTCAATTTCCAAAGTGAGAAGAAGCTAAAGACTGACAGCATAATCCTTTTACTTGGAGATAGATAGATATGTATAACAGGTTGTAAATACTTGTCATTATAGACTATGGGTTGAGTAATCCTCCAAAAATTCCTCTTATCACCTTCACAAAGGTGATAAAGAACACCTCTAGCTGTTATGTATATAGATACCTGGATCCCAAAGTGGACAAAACGAGGTAAGAAACTTTCCTAACTGAACTTTCTGTTAACAAGATTTATTTCTGTCCAGATGTGATATACTTTACACATCTACCTTATAAAATGAAGAATATTTAAAATTCACAAAGCTTACAAGTAGGTTAAACTCATGTAATTTACAATATCTAAACACCCAACAGTTCTGTTTTGTTTTGTTTTTTTTAAATTCTGAGTAGAACAGGAAAAATGTGAACACACTAGTTGTAAGTGTTAAGTTAAAGGCTGAAGGGAGCTGTTCCTTCTACCTGATTTTGACAGTACAATTGGGTAATAAGAAGACAGCGCTTCTATTCTTACCCTTTTATAGATTGTCCAATTTCTCAATCTGTTCTTCAAATAAGGTAATTTGGTTTAAAAGAATAGAATCAGAGACCATTCCTAAATTCACCAATATTTGGTAGCCCTATATTTATTGATCTAGCAATGATTATTTTGATAAATGGCTCTCAAATTTTAAAGCTCATAAGAATCATCTATGGAACTTATTTTAAAATGCAGATTCCTGGGCATCATCACAAACATTCTGATTCAGCGGTACGTTTGAGATGAGAATTAAAATTTATTTAAGTACCTCTTATGTGCCAATCAATGTTCGAAGCAGACGGGATACAGCCATGAACAAGAGAAAGTCTCTGCTTTTCTGGAGCTGACATTCAAGACAGGGAGATGAACAATAAACAAATAAATATATGATATAATTTTAGACAATGATGTGCTATAAAAGAAAAATAAGCATTCTAAGCAGGTAAACAGTAGTGAATCATAATATCTTATTTATTTTAAATGGAAGTGTCTTTATTTTTCATTATAAACATTAACACACCTAAAGAAAAAAAGTAAAACACTGTATGTATAAAATCGAAAGTTCCTTGAGAAATAATAATTATTAAATTATGCTCACTTCTCTATCCTGCTTCTTGTGAAACATTTGAACATAATTGTGCAGAGATCCTAAGATTCATTTGTCCATTTAGCAATTATTTATTGAACACCTATTATGTGCCAGCCACAGTTCTAGGAGCTGGGACAAGCAATGAGGAGGCAGAGACTCTAAGGCTTACAGTCTTTCAAGTGGGAGATTGTGATAAGTGCTCTAAGGAAAAATTAAGCAGGGATGGTATTCAAGGAGTGGTGGGGGATAAATGGAAACAAGAATGAAAAGATTTCTTGGCAAATAAAAGCAAGAAATTTTATACCAGAAACAACAAAGAAAGAGTAGGACTAGAGAAATCTTAAAGTGAAGGGAGAGAACTGAGCGTGCGCATGTCTGCTGACCCCGGCTTTCTCACTGCAGGAGAAGGTCTTGTCCCAGAAAGTTGATAAAAACTGGAAAGAGACCTGAGGAACCTGGGGTGAAAGGTCAACTTTAAAAAGACTGTCATGGAAAAGCTGATTAAGAGTCAGCAAGTTAGGAATCAAGAGATCACCAAAGAGCAGAAAAGCTCTGGAAAGCACCTCCAGCCTGAAAAACTTGGTCCAAGCTCCTGCCATTTCTCTCTGAACCACTCCCATCTCATGCCCCCACATCCCTCAAAACCTCCAACCTCATCTCCCTCAGCCACTCCTTTCCCTTCTCCACCCTGCAGCCTGGACCACGTGACTTAGTTTGTGTCTTTTTTCACCCATCAGGCTGATTTCTCGCTGAGTTCTTCCAATCTGGAAACTCATGGCCTTCAGCTCTGGGGAAATCTTTAAAATAATTTCTTTGACAGTTGCCTCCCTCCATTTTAAAATCCTTTTTACTGTGAAATATAATATCAAATAAAAACCATAAATTTATAATATGACATATATTCATAAGTAAAGACCTCTCTGTCCAATACTCAGGTCAAGAACTAGAACACCACCAGCATGTTAGAAGCCTGGGGAGACTAATTCAGACAGGACAGTAAGGGAGGACGTCTCTGAGAGAGAGCATTTAAAGAGAGACTTGAATTGAACTTGAATATCTGGGGGGAATGGCCTTCCATGCAGAAGGAACGGTAAGGATAAAGTCTCTGAAACAGGAAAAAATTTGACATGTTCCAAGAACTGCAAGAAGGACCATCAGGCTAAAGGAGAGTGAATGAGAAGTGTGGTGGATGATGAGGCCAGACTGAGGCACAGAGCAGACCATAGGGCATCACAGACCATGGTAAGGATTTTGGAGTTTATGTTGAGTATTATGGAAACCACTGGAAGATTTTTGAGTAGTATATTATATGATCTGATATACTACCTTTCAAAATGATCATTCAGTTTATTATGTGGGAAATTGAAAGAGGGTACAATGGGGGATGGGAAAGATGAGCCAGGAGGCTATTTCAATAGTCCAGGTAGGAGATGGTGGTGGCTATAGTGGGAGTATTGAAGATGAAAAGTGATTGGACCCTAAATATTTCATAAGATGAGCCAATAGGATTTGCTCATGGATTGGCTATGGAGTATGTAAAAGAAGAAAAAAGAAGATGGCTCTGAGTTTTTGAACCTGAACAATTAAATGCATAGTGGTACCATTGACTGAATTGGGGTACCCTAGGGGAGGAGCAGATTTAAAGGAAGACATACACATAGGAGTTAAGTTTGAAATGTGTATTATATGTTTAAGCGGAGATGTTGAGGAAGCAACTGAATATTAAAGACTGGAATTCAGGGGAAAGGTCAGGGGGACTCAAAAGTGGAAAAGTTCACCTCGGAAGTGAGAATAGATTAAGAAAGCAGAGGAATGAACTGTTTGGTTCTCTGCAATTTATAGATAAGGAAAAAGGGAAAACTCAAGGAAAAATAAGCCACTTCAGTAGGAGAGAAACCAAGTCAGCATGTTGTCTCTGAAGACAGTGAAGAAAGTTTTTCAAGAATAAGAAAGTGATCAGGAGTTCCTTCGTGGCATAGTGGTTAGGATTCCAGGCTTTCACAGCTGTGGCCCGGGTTCAGTCCCTGGTTGGGGAACTGAGATCCCACAAGCCTCGCAGCCAGGAAAAAAAAAAAAAAGAATAAGAAAGAGATCAATAGGTACAAAGGCTGCTGGAAGGTAAGAACTGACCATTGGGTTCGACAAAACTGAGGTTATTAGTAACCTTTGTAAATAAACTTTTCTTGGAGTAGTGGGAACAAAAGCCTGATTGAATTTGACCCGGGGAAGAATGAGAAGAGAAAATATAGAGAGATTTTCAAGGGGGTTTGCTAAAAGGGGAGCAGAAGTATGGGGCAGTAGCTACATGGGAACAGCAGTCTAGAGAATAGTTTTAAGACTGGAGTTAATATAACATGTTTATATACTGAAGGGAAAGATCCAATTGACAGAATTTGATGATGCAGAAGATTCAGGGGGATAACTGTGATGAACAGTTCTTGGGTGGGTTAGAGGTGATAAAACCCAGAACACAAGTGGAAGGATTGCCTTACAGAGAAATAGGGACAGTTCATCTATTGTAACAGCAGGAAAGGCACAGGAATATAGATTTTTCATGACCCTAGGTGATTCTGATGTGGGTGAGCCCCTAACCACATTTTGAGTAATACTGATTTACATAAGCACTTCTTATACAAGGAAGGAAAATAGGTTCATGTGTCAACGGGAGATGAGGAGTGGGGCAGGAGATGTGAAGAGAAAAAGTGACTCTTCAAAGTGGGGCAGTTTCACTTTCAGTGCCACCTGGGCTGACAGCATCACCCCTAAAATGGAGGTGCAGCTCAGAAGAGGAAGGGGTACCGTGAGATTTTGCTCTCACCACTCAAATTCTATAGAGAGCCCACTCTAGCCCTCTGCCCGCCGCCACCTCCTAGAACAGTGCCAAATCCCTTCCCAGTTGCTCCAGACCAGCAACACTTAGCTTTCTGGAGGTCACTGACTGAAATGAAGTTCTAATGAAAGTTTTGAACCTTCTTCCCAGAAAAAAAGTTATACAGTCACTAGAGCTCTTTGGTTGCAAGTCACAGAACCACTTTTGATTGCACAGACAAAAATAATTTATGGAAGCATATGGGGAATTCACAGATACAGAGGAGAGGCTGACAAATTGACTAAAAATTAGGAATCAAGCAGTTCTAAAGGGTCCCAGTTATAGGAATTGCTCGGGCCCCTCTGCTACAATGAATAAGTACCAAATGATTTCAGTCTTGTATTACCTGGTTCATTATTCACATTAGAAAATGTGATAGTTTAATTAGTTTCACATGGGTCATATGCCTAGGCCTGGGCTGGATATGTGTAGGGCACCTTCATTAATACCCTACCAGAGTGTTTCCAATGAGGAAGAAGTTATACACCAAAAGAATATAACTCATCAATCGGGGTGATGTTATTACTAAAAGAATGTGGAATGCAGCAGACTAGAGTACCAAAAAAACTAATGTTTCAACTACTCATAAATACAAAATTTTACATATAATTTTGGAAGGTTCACAGACCTTCTGAAACCCATACATGTATCTTCTGGGATTCCAGTACCCACCAGGTCAAGAACCCTTAGTATAGAAGTAACCATTGAATATTCTTGGTTATCACTTTGCTGAATGCATAGACTACTGAGGTATTCTGGAGAAAATAAAGTGGTGGCTTTTCTCCCTATCTCCTCCCACCTCTCCCAGTCGCAAGAGCCTGGGTTGTCCACACCCTTCTGAAGGAAGAAGATGGCATTGAACTGCTGGCAAGACTTTACTGTAGCCCTGCATGTTACAAGAAAAGGGCTCAAATTCTGCAACAAGAAGACATGGGTTTGAAGCCCATTGCTGTAACCTCAAACCAAGAGAACCTCTTTGAGTTTCAGGTCTTTGCCCTTAAATTTCCCTACTTGCCTCAACATTTATTATGCGGTTCGTGTAATTATATCAGAATATATTTTGTAAACTATAAAGTTAGGAACAAGTTTTAGATATAATCTGTATATCTATATGGATATAGATCAATAGATGATAGATATAGATAGATAGATAGATGATAGACAATTTCAGTGGTTGTCAAGTCTGTTTAATAACAGAAACATCTGGGAATTTTTTTAATTCAAATACTCAGGTTCCTTCTCAGACGTATTAAATCAAAATCTCTAGGGGTGGGGATATATATGAAGACATATATGAAAGCATCTCACAGTATTCTGCAGTTAGCTAGATTTGGGGTCCCACCATATTTCAAATCAGAATTATTCACTGTGATCTGCTGTTTGTTGACAACTCTGAAAAAAGTCGGTATTACTAGTTGTGAGACTATCTAGATTTTGACTAGGTAAAGAAAAATACTATTAACTTATTCTGTACCATAAGATATAGCCAATCATATAGAGTCAGGGACTCCAACAGCCCCACTGAGGAAGTGCCAGTATAGCAATAACTTGATTAGAACAAATTCTGCTCTCATTTATATGCTAAGAATCATTAAAGTAAGATTTTACAGCTCGTGATCATTTTAAGCACCATCAATTTATGAGTATGGCTGTTTCCACCATTTCAAAAACTTTGCAGAGAATTCTATAGCTTCCTGCAGTCCTTTAATAGGGAGATGATGTAATGTATTCTTCAGTTGCAGAAAAATGAGAGAAATTAATGAGAATGTAAAATACAAAATAATGGTACCAGGCTTAGCTATAACAACATTTTTTAACATCAGAGGTAGTTTTATAGTTAAGGTATGAGAATTCATTTTTTCCTTCAGTCTTCCTTAGAGGAGAAATAAATTGCACGAAGTATTTAAAAATCAAGGCAGAGGAGACCTTCCGTAAATACCTTCAGTTTCCTCAAACTTCTCTAGTCTCAGCTTTACACTGTTTTATACTAGATCTTAATAATGTCCTCATGCTGTTTCACATTTTTAAAAATGTTAACTCTTATAACATATGCCATAGATAAGCATGACAAAGGCCCTGTCATCTTTCTTGTAGTGAGTATTAAGTTTTCTTCCTGAAGGCGATGTTGACTTCAGTTCTATTTTCCTGAGAAACTAAAGGCAGCATGTTTCCACTGAGTGCTTTGCCTGGGTGGCTGCTTCCAGAAAGGAGAACCAACTCCTTCCTTGCTAACATCTACTAGACAGAAGGCCATCTTAGAGATGCCAATGTGGAGTCAGGAATACCGGAAATCGGGAGGCTGATCCTTGAATTAATCAATGCAAATGTTTCAAGTTTTAACATTTTAAACAAAACTGACTACAAATGTAAATTGAGAAATGAAAATACCTCCTTGCATAATTAGGCTATCTCCCCTTACAGGTTTAGGTACAAAAGACAGCCCCCAGTGTTGCACCATGCAACAATGGGACCCCTTCATCACAGATTAGAAAGAGTTCAGTCTCTCCTCCTCCCGGATCCCCCTCTCCTGAATGTTCAAAAAGCCCCCCAGACTGCTTTCTAGAATCCAAAGTTCCATCTGATCTAGCCTTAAGTCACATCGAAGCCAAGCTCCCTTCAGGCTGATGGAAGCTCAGCATTAAGTTTGGGGTTCTCCAGAAGTTAACACAATGCTGTTTTTGCCACCATCACCTAGACAGCACATTGGCCCCTGATGTTATCACTAATTGCTGATGCTGTCACCACTACAAGAGCTCATAGTCACCACCTGTAGAGACTTAAAGGGCCACTCCTGGTGGTTTTGACCCTGTTGTTAGACCCTTGAAGCTAGAGGATTCTACCACCTCTACCGTAAGCTGGTTGCTCTAAGTTAGTGGTTCTCAACCTTTACCTTTGATCAGAGTGACCTGGAGGACTTATTAAAATACAAAATGCTGATCCCCACCCTCAGAGATGCTGATTTGGTAGGTCTGGAAGGGGACCTTAGAACATGCATTTCTAACAAGCTCCTAGGTAATTCTAATGTTGCCGTTCCAGGGACCACACTTCCCCAGAACAGCAGCCTCAGACAAGCCCCTTCCCAAGACTGTCTGAAGCAATTCTCCATTTGTTTCTGGTGTTGCTTCTCCAAGGGCATAAATCCTGGCTGGTTCACCCCGAAGCAAGCAGCTGAGCGAGCTACCACTGTGGCAGAGACTCCTGACAGGACTGCACTAGTGCTTCTTAGAGTGAGAGAGGAAGAGCCTTCTCTGGCCTGGGTTCCTTGCCTTGCAGTTTTAGAATCTGCTACTCAGACACTTTCCCAGCACTCAAGTCTACCATCTGGATGCAGGTATACACAGGTTCTGGTGTCTACTGCCTCACTGGTCCCAGAAAAATCATTGTGCTTTAACCATCTAACTCGTTACCCAAGCCAATCCTCTAGTTTTAAGTCTTTTTACCTTCTACAGTAATTTTATCTCATAATTTCATCAGTGAAGTTTCTATACCTACTCTAGCACTAGGCCTTACTCAGGACCAACAACTCTGCCTCAGTAGGTTTTTATAACACTTTTTTGTGACATCTCAATCCTTTCTGTCCTAGAGGGAACCTGGGTTCCTAATGCAATTTAGTTCACCCCTGTCTTAGCAAACTTTGAGCTCCATGTTTGAGATGCTGCAAAGAGACCAAGGGTGGCTAAGGGCGTCTAATAAATTTTATCTCTTTAGGTGATAATCTCTAATTAATATAGTACATTTTTTGTGGAGACACGTGTGCATGTACATACACACAAACACACACACAGGAAAAAAGAAATTACAGAACAAAGAAAAAACATGCAGGATTTTCCTTTGTAATGAGATCGCTGTACACCCTGGCAGTCCCATGCATCATAGTGGATTGGCCATTAAGTTATAGAGGAATCAATAGTTGTCGGTTGTATAACACATCCCAATCTCTGACGCTTAGTAATAAGCATCGCGATGTCATCACAAATATGAGCATCCTTACCAAGTAGATAAGTAGACAGGTAAATCTTTTTTTATGATTGTTGACCTTTGTTATTTCAGCACAGTGTTTTATTATATATACACCCCTAGTAGGCTTGGAAATAAATATTAATAATAACAGAAGCCTTGCATTCTGGCCAACATTTCCTTATTTGATATGTATAGAGTTTTAAATGCGTTACAAAGGCAAAATTTGTTCAAGGTTATTCACTACCAGTGTTTACTCTGTAAAGTGCCTTAAGGCATTCTCAGCATAAAGGGTATTATATAAAATGTTACTTTCTGTTCCTGTCACTAATCTAATAGAATACCTTCTGGTATGGCTTAAGGTAAGAATAAATCACTCATCATCATCTTTCACAGGTAAACAGCAATGAGGTAGAAAATTAAAAATTAATAAAATATAAGATTTTTCCATTGTAGATAAAAATCGTATTTGTATTTAATAATTGAAACATCTTAAATGCAAGATTAAAATCTCATCAATAATTTTTAAAAAATATTTTGAGTAGTAAGCTTTGATTTTATTTTCATGCTACTGTAGAGTTCCATGAAGCATCACAAAGGGAAGATCTATATAACTATAACCCAGGTCAATGGAGACTGTCAAGATAGGGGGATTATTCTGCAAGTCAACAGACATTGCCAGCACCCCAAAGCTTCCTACCCATCCACTTCTGAGCACTAACCCCAGTCTTCTAGAGATAACTACTATCCTGACCTATACAGCCATCACCGCTCTGCCTGTTTTCAGATGACCACCTGAGCTTGCATCCCCTAAACCCTAGGGTATAGCTTTGCCTCCTTTTTGAACTTTATATAAATGGAATTACACACCACGTGTTCTTTGGTGTCTGGCTTCCTTCACTTATCACTGTGCAATGCATCTATGATGAGTATGTAGATATAATTCATTCATTTTCATTGCTGTAAAGTATTCCATCATATGAAGTAACACAATTTATATATGCATTCTAGTGTGGATGGACATTTGAGTTGTTCACAGTTTGAGACTGCGAAACACTGTAGGTGTTTGGAGCAATATATTTTTCAGTAAATCAATAGCAGTCAGAAATGTTGTACAACACTTCCCAACGGCAAACCCTCAGTGTTGAGCTCTAATGAGGCTAGCACAAATGTAAGCATCATTGATAAGTATATAAGTAGACAGGCAGCCCTTGTACATAATTCTTGTCACAAACTTGCTAGCGTTTCTGAGTATATACCTGGATGAGGAATTTCTAAGTCATAGGGCGTGTGTGTCTTCAACTTCCCATCGTTTATGCCAAAGTGTTGTATTAATATGTACTTTCACCAGCATTAAATAAATGTTTCTGTTGCTCTTCATCCAGGTCTCAGCTCAGATTTTATCTCCTTTGAGCATCCATTCCTGGCCTTTCTAGTTAAAGTAGCTGTCTAGTTAAAGTACTCCACACCACCCCATGCCCCTTACTCTTTTGTCCATTACTCTAATTTATTTTCTTCCTGCCACTTCCCACTATCTGAAATCATCTTATTTTTTCCTGCTCTCCTCCACTGGGAGGTAAGCTCCATGAAAGAGGGACTTTACCTTGCTAGTGTCTGGCACATAATGTCTGGAACATAATAGACTCTTGATACATATTTGTAGAGTGAACAGTTGGGAACTTCCTGTATTTAGTAAATACACACAGTCATGCCAGTAGAAAAGATTTTACAGACTATAAGCTTCGCAATCCTTTTTGAATACAAGTTTCACGCTCCGTGTAATATGTTTAATAGCCAGCGTTCAGGAAAATAATTGTCCATTTAGATTTTCCCATAATATGGCCATCATGACATGTGTTGAATAATTTTTCTTTTCTCATGAACACAGTGGACACCAGCATTTCATATCCACTGTGAGAAAACAGATGCCTATAAATCAAGGCTTCCTATTTTTTTGAAGTACAGTCCATAATAATCAATTGACGAGCCTGCTATAAATAATAATGCATGGTTTCTCAAGGAACCTAGCATGTAACTGATTAAGAAGCTAGAGGCCTGTGGTTTTTTGATGTCTATGGAATCATTCAACCAACTTTATTGTCTTGTTTTTAGCTAGCACTTGAAATAAAGGTTCATGAATCTTTAATGTGCATCCAGCCTCTATGGATTAGAGAAGTAGTAGTGTGTGACTCTTAGAATATGCTCAGCCCTATCTTTGCATTTCTACTGTAAAGCCATGGCGACAAATACCCAGGGAGGTAGCCAACCGTGAACTTCTTCTGTGTCCAGAGCCATCCTCAAGTGAATCCAAATACCTGAGGCAGGCAATGATGTATTAGACTATATTTTCACAAATACAACACACACACACACACACACACACACACACACACACAGTAAATGGGCTATCCCCAAATCACCAAATACTCAACTAATGTGGCTATGGATCAGAGAGGGATGTTTATGTTCTAAGTTCTTGACTGGTCCATGGTTTCTCTTTTTAAGGAAAGCTGACCTTGTGACCTAACTACTCCGGCTACAGTGAATTGGAACAAGGATGGGTACCAGACGCAAGGCTGGCAAGGGACATGTGAAAGGCATGAGACCTCTGCTAACAGAGCTGCTATACCTGGGAAAGTCACCAACTAAATAAGTCAGGTTATCTCTATTGCAGAGTTTAAATGCAGGGCATGTGTAGTGTTCGAGGGAGATGGGGAAAACACGACAGACTATGTGATTTTAATTACATAACTTGGGAACTATAAATCACAGTTGTATTTCCTCTATAATCTTGCAAATATTAAAATTATTCATGAGGACGGAAAATAAAAATGAATAAAAACTATGAGCATTAGCTCATGCAGAGATCTCCTAATCTCTGATTTAAGGCTTTGTGCAACTTTCTCCCGGACAATGACAAAAATATCAGTTGAGAGGAAAGGCAGAGCAGACAGAAATCGAGAGAAAAGGCAGGAAGCACAGGTATGAGACAGTACAAGCTATTAGGTAGTAGAAGCCATAAGTAAGCAAAAATCAGTAGGTAACAGGTAGGAGAAAAAAGAATACTAGCTGTAAGGGCTACAGAGGTTGTGACTGAAAATAAAATAGCAGAGTCATAGTGGTGAAATATTAAGTAACAATACTGCTAAAGAGACAAAAACTATCAGTAGAATCACAATGGCTCACGAAAGTTCTTACCATTTCTGTAACGCCTGATCATGTGGCTGCAGTGTTTATTGGTCTTCCCTTCATTAAAAATTTCTTGTACTCAATAACCACCTGAGGTGGGAATTCAAAATCTACTACCACCAACCCCCAAAAGTTTCTGATCTAGCAGCCCGGGGGCATGACCTAGGAATCTTCATTTTATCTATCTGAGCCTGATATTTCAATGAATCGCCCCTTAAGAAACATTAATCTAAGATATCCTGAAGTTGTATATGTTCCTCGAAACTGGAAAGAAAAATCTGCCTAAAATAGATCCCACATGTGACTTTAATTTTGCAAAGATGACCCAGAGTTGGAGCATTTAAAACACATTGCTGTGTTAGTTTTGTGATTATTTTCACATTAAATCTTATTGCTAGAAATGTTACATTTCAACTATTTCAAGTTAGGTCCCTCGCCATCTCAATCTCCATGGACAATATCAGACTTGTCTCCCTCTGTTCCCTCGAAGAACTCCGCTCCAGGCAAATTCACTGATTCCCAAACACAGATCAATATTTTTTATGTCTGAACCCACTCATATTCCCATCTACCCTATCTCCACATAGGAGAATAGTGAGGAAAGAGCTGTAGGGTTGGCCTGTGTGGAATATGGGGTAAGGAGAGTGTTGGGTCCCACAAGACTGAGTTTGGGGGTTGGAATGGAAACTAGAACTTCCTGCTAGAGACAGGCCAACAGGCCAACAATCAAGACAATAGTCAAGTCAATATCTACTGGTAAATACTGAGTTTGAAGACTGGAGAGAGTAAATCCAAAACCAGCGCAGAAGCTGGAGTCAGGAATCAAGGCAGAGTCTCAGAGCTAGAAGGATAGAACAGGCAGAAATAGAGGCTAAGTACTGAGAAGTCTAGTCAGACGTCACAGGCACCACTGGGTGGTTGTGACTTAAATTCATGGGCTGATGAATACATGGTGAATGGATGATTCAGGCCAGAGTAATGACCCTTGTGTATTAAATCATCTCCTAACAACCTACTTAAAAGTCTCAGATCCTTGTAGGGCTAGATGTTTGCCAAGACAGTCTTTGCTCAGGTACTGGTACTGTTTGTGGGCAGAATTTTTTTATGCCATTTGACTGGTAAGTAACATCTTCGTGTAGACTGGTGTCTCAAAATCTTCTTCTGTAAAATGGGAATTATATTAGTACCTAATCTATAAATTAGTGAGGATTAGAAGAACTAATACAGGAAATTAGATCATGTATATGTGCCTGGCACTTAGCAAACACTTCAAAATTATTGATTACTGCTGCTGCCATTGTTGTTTAATTGTCATTGTTGTTATAATTAACTATTATCTATGTACAGTCAGTTATCTTGACATCTTCTTTATGCTAGATCTCTTGATACTGACTTCTTGCCAAGACTATGTCACATGTTGTTGGCTGTTTCCCTCTAGATGCTGTATTACAGACTGAACTCTCTCCCAGCAATTTCCATGTCTGACCCTGGCGTTTGATCTATACTATGGTCTGAATGTTTGTGTCCCTCAAAATTCATATGTCAAAATCCTAAAGCCTAATGTGATGGTATTGGAGGCGGGGTCTTTGGGAGGTGATTAGGTCATGAAGGCGTAGCCCTCATGAATGAGATGAATACCCTTATACAAGAGGCCCAAGAGAGAGCTCCCTCACCCTTTCCAACATGTGAGGATACAATGAGAAGTCTGCAACCAGAAGAGGGCCCTCACCCGACCATGCTGGCACCCCGATCTCAGAATTTTCAGCCTCTCAAACTGTAAGAAATAAATTTCTGTTGTTTATAAGCTACCTAGTATGTGGCATTTTATTTTAACAGCACAACCTAAGACAACCCACTACCTACTACTTCCTCAGAGTGTTACCTGTCCTACCAGGTAACAGGCCATTCCTACTCACGCCCCCAGATAATACAGATTCCTTCTCCCTTACAAGGCATTTTTGAAGCCCTAACTGAAATACTTCCTTCTTCGGAAAGCCTTACATAACCTAAAGGGTTCTCCCCACTCTCTGGAATGCCTACTATATGTAGTCTGAATAATTAATCTGCCAATTAAGCACTTACTGCCTTGTGAAATCTTTTCAATGAGTCTCTCAAATTGTTATTTAAATCATGTATTATTATTTAATTTATCACACATCTGTCTTGTGTACCAAATAAGGTAGTACCCTCCTTAATGATAGCAAGTGTATCTTATTCATCTTTGTATGCCCTACAGCTAAGCACCATGCTTTGCACAGAGCTTAATAAATATATGTGATTTGATTTGAAATGCTTAAGTTAGAATACCATAAAAGACTACGCTGTTCCACACAATGAGGAAGACATTAAGATTTAAAGAGGCCATTAAGGACTAATCCCATAACTGAGAAGAGAGTAAATTGCTTACTTTTAGGCAGATGTGCTAACTTTCTGGGCCACTATGTTTCTATTTAAACAATTTACTAAAAGTAAGTTACTAAATGGATCCAGGTAGCTCAATAAGGTTAATACCTGTTACTTCCTTCTAAGAAGTAAGCTATGCGTCCCTTCCCTGCTCTGAGCAACCTCAGCCAAGTCCATCTACTGATGATAAGATATTAAGAATTATATTTACACAAACTAACCATTTGGACTGAACTTACATAGCTGACCAGAGCGGTTGTGTAAGCTGCCTGATTGCAGTGCACTGCTGCTACCCAGCTGCTACTGACTTGCCCTGATATAAACATCACTCTTCCCTTCTTACCTTGTATTCTAAAAGGCTCATATGTAACATGGGAGAAAAGGAAAAAGAATTAAGTCAATTGAGGCTGGAACTGCACTCAGGAGTAGGGATACAAAGAGATTTAAAACATGAAAATGTCATGCCTGCTTTGGGGAGCTGTCATCCTATTTGAGGGTGAAGAGTTGGGGAAGGATGTCGCTAGGAAACACATAAGCAATTATGTACAATGTGGTACATCCTATAAGAGTGATGCTTGCAGTGCATTCTGGGAAGAAGAGTGAGGAGTCCTGCCAGCTTCAGGGGAGAAGTGGGAGTAGCAGATATCTGAGCTCTGCCTTAAGGGGTTATTGGGAGGTCTCCACGGGAGACAAGAGGAGAAAAATCCTCCCAAACCGAGAGAGAGGTGCACGAACAAGGAAATGGTCTGATTAGGAAATCGCAAGAATCATGGAAATGCAGGATAGAAAAAGACCTTAGAAATACTTTAATCCAAGCTGGGAATTTTATAGACCAAAAAACAAAAACGAGGCCACAGGATGTTAGGTGATATATATTTATACAATTAAGAATGGCGGAAAAACTAATCTTGAACCTGCATCTGTCTGACCTATGTTAACTCTAATGTTTAGTCTACCTCGATAAGCTGCGTATTTCATAAAAGTTCAATGCAAAACCAAGGATTGGTGAGTGAATGCTAATCAATTGGATGGACGTTCCCCACCAGCCGTGTTCATTCATTCACTTACTCATTCATTCAACAAATATTTATTGGCATCGACTAGGTGCCAGATCCTCTACTAGGAGATAGGAAGCTAGCACTGCCATAGCGACCAAGACAGACAAAAACCAGGATCTCTCAGAAGTAACAAATTCATGGAGGATTTACACAAGTAAACGGACAGTTAGAATTGGGTTAAGGGTCGTGTCAGGGGAAGTAGGGAGTGCTATGAAAGCACAATGCACTCAGGCTAAGACCAGCAGAGTTTGAGAATGAAGTGGCAAGGTGTTCCACAAAGAGGTAACAGCGTGCGTAAAGGCCCAAAGATGAACGAAGGTTCAAATATAAGAGAGTGCTGTGCACATAAGGAGAACTAAACTATGTTGTACTTTAAAGGACATATGAAGTATGGAAGTCTGATTGGCTTCCTTTCTCTCCGTGCCACCCCTCAGCCAACGCCCATTTATCTTTCAAGTTGCAAATGACACGCTACTGCCTCCCTTCCCTGACACCCTCAAACTCAGGTCCCTTTAGTGCCATGGGCTTCTCTTCATTGTAGACTTCAATTGCTGGTTTATTATCTGGCTTTCTCACCCAACTGTAAGTTCCTTGAGGGCAGGTACCATGTCCCGGCTTACTGCAGCCACTCCCATACATTGTTCAGTGTCTTGCACAAATATTTGTGGAGTTAATGCATGCACATTGTGATAGACAGGAAAATGCCCCTAAAGATATCCTAGTCCTAATCACTGGAACCTGTAAATGTTACCTTATGGGGAAAAGGGGTTTTAGCAGATGTGACTAAGTAACAATCTGGAGGTAAAGAGATTTTTCTGGATTATCCAGGTGAGCCCTAACTGCAATCAGAAGTGTCCTTAGAGATGCAGAGGGAGATTTGACTACAGACAGAAGAGAAGAAAGCCATGTGACCACAGAGGTAGAGATTGGAGTGATGCAGCCACAAGCCAAGGAATACCAGATGCCACCAGAAGCTGGAAGAGGCAAGGAATGGATTTTCCCCTAGAGACTTAGGAGGGAGCATAGCCTTGCTGACTCCTTGATTTCAGCCAAGTGATAATGATTTTGGACTTCCAGTCTCCAAAACTGTGAGAGAATAAATTTCTGTTGTTTAAGCCACCAAGTTTGTGGTAATTTGTTAAAGCGGTCACATACACTAATACAAACACTGATATACACCTTTTCCCATAGGGATTGTTTTGATTTTGCTTCTGGCAATTAATTCCTTTGGACAGATTCCTAGAAATGGAATTATGGGTCAAAATATATGACCGTTTTGTCGCTCAATGAAGATTACTAAATTGATTTCAAAAAACAATTTATATAAACACCAACATAGTAGGAGAATGTCTATTCACCATACCCTCTCCATCACTATTTTCGTAAATTCTGATGTATGCTATGTTGATATGCAGAAATAGCATTTCAATCTTGTTTTAATTTATATTTCTTTGGTTGCTAATGAAGTCAAATATTTTGCCACATTTGTTTATTTTTTTTTTTGCATATGTGAAGTTAGTTTTTTAGAGAGCTTTGTATATATTCTTTCCTTAGTAAAGATATTCAACTTTTGTTTCTTAAAGGTGCTAAAAATATCTTACTCTATGGCTTGTCAGTTTATTTAGGTATTTGTTTTTTAAGGGGTTGTGCACTTTTAGCTACACGAATAAGACAAAGCTGTTGACCTTTTCCATGGTGCTTTCTTCTTTTGCCTCTAAGCTTACGAAGTTCTCCCCTTTCTAGAAGCCCGATAAAAAGTAAATCCTATTTTCTTTTAGATTATCCATGAATTGACTTTATATTTAACCCTTCTGCCTGAAATTTACTTTTTTGTATGGTGCAGAGTGAGTAACTAAATTGACTGTTTTTTCACAGAATAACAATGCCAATTGTTGCATCATTTATTGACTAATCAGCTTGTTCTCTACTGCTTTGTTATGCCTCTTTTGTTATGTACTAAATTCTTATATATAATGGCATCTGTTTCTGGTCTGCATATTGTGTTTCTCTGATCTGTCTATCATTGCATCAGTATCATACAGTCTTAAACACTGCATTTTGAAATTTGTTTTCAAACATGATAAGTCTCATCCCTAACCATATTACTTCTGTTTTTGAAGTATTTCTCTGCATTTTTAATCTTTCAGTAACTTTTCAAAAAACATTCTAAACTAATTTTATATTCTTTTGAAACAAATTTACTCTCTAGTTTTCTCCACAACAAAAAATATAGTCACAAATCCATAATAAGTGCTTAAACATACTAGCTGTTATTAATACCGCTAAACAACAACTTTCATAAAAACCCACTTTTTGTCTATCTGGTTTCCTTGCTATGTAGAGTAGTTTTTCATTTTGCCAGTTAAAAAACGACCAAGTCTACGAATTATAGCCAGTCTTCTTTCAGTGAACAAAATTATTGCTAGCATCCCTCACACACACACAGGCACGCACACACACACACACATACTTGCTAAGTGGTATCTGTTTTAAAAGGCTTTAAAATATATGATTAAGAGAGTGGTTCTCCTCACAGTAGGCTGAATTGACCCAGAGTCTTTTACAGGACTCTTCTCAAGTTTCCAAAACTGCTGCGCTGTGTTTGCCCCAGAGCCCTGAAACCACATGTGCACTTTAATAAAAATTAGGTTAATTGTGGAGTTTGTCTAGTGTGAGAAACCACTCACTTCTACATACTACTAAACATCTTGCAATAACTTTCAAACTCTATGCAATATTGCTTATTAGAGATAGCTGATCTCCTAGACTCCTCCTTATCATCTCTTGCCATCCAGGAGCAAAGCTAATCCTTAGGGATCACCTATTTGTGCAGTTAAATGTTATTTCTTCTACATTTATTTTTGTCTCCTGTGAGCTAAGTGCTGGAATACAAAAATTAATTAGCAAGAGAAGTAGACAAGTAAACAACTACAATGGAACTCTGAGATAACAGCTCCCTTACTTTCAATGGAGTCAGCAGAAGTTTTTTATCTTGAGAATAAGGCAGGGTGGAAACCACAGGGATCCCTCTCCTAACCATATTTAGTTTTCTTTGAAATAACTACTGCCACCTCCTATAATGACAATACAATAGGACGCAAAGTATGACAATAGACTACAGATGAGATGATATTTAAATTGGGCCTCAATGAATAAGTAGGAGGTTTTTTGTTTTGTTTTGTTTTTTTGTTTTTTTAATGTGGAAAAGAATGGGAGTTATTTTGGGAAAATGGAACATGAGGATGAGAGAGAACAGGGAATGTTCTGGGGAAAAAAACTACTCCAGGACAGCAAACGTGTAAAATGTCAGTTATAAACACATATGGAGAAGATAAGATATATCATAGAGGATCAAGTCTTAAAAAATAAGTTGGAGATTGATTATGAAAATCCTTAAATGCATTTGGTCTCTATATTCTTGTCAATGAGAGTCATATTCGGCTCTAAAGTAAGAGAGTAAGACAAGTCATCAGCCCAGCCCTTCTAGCTTTCACTGCTCCCACTTCACTAAACTATCACCGTCAAGGCCACAAGCAGTTTCCATGTGGCAGATAAGTGTTTTTAAAAGTGTTTAAAAATATAATGCTGATGGACATATAAAAGGTTGATTAGAGAAGATTAAGACTTGTGGCAGCAGTACCATTTGGGAGACTGTTCCCACAATTAAAGCAAGAAATGCAAAAGGTCTGAAAGAAGGAATTGGCAATGGTTTACTGATTATAAAATTATTTACAAAAAGAGATAAATCTGTGATTTGGAAAGGAAGGAAGGAAGGAAGGGAGGGAGGGAGGGAGGAAGGAAGGAAAGCAGGAGGTAAGGAGAGAGAGAAAAGGAGCCAGAGGGAGGAAAGAAAGGAGAGACAGACTATAGGTAACCAGAAATGAAGAGTTTGACTGGGTTTGATTTTCAGGAAAACTTCACATAAAATTACATAAGGAGAGTAGCTTCTGCTTTTATAATTCTTAAAGACTATAACAGAAGAACTTCTGTAAGCAGACATTTGGGATTTGCCTTATGACACCAACGCTCACACAACTGAGAGAATTAAGGCTGATCATTAAAGCCGGCAATCAGGGTTTTTCAGCTCTTGTGGATTTAATAACACTTAATTTGCAAATGCTTGTGCCAGAAAGACTGCATCTTCACAAAAATCAAAAATCAAAAACATGAAAACATAGCGAATAAACAAGCACAAATATTTGATTAAATAGCTGAAGAAAAACAAAAACCTGAAGAAAACACTCCAGTGATTCAGTATATCCAAATAAAACAATCAGGAAAATGTTGACCAGAATGCTTTGCAGGATGCTTTAAAGGATTCTTGGAAGAACTGTGGTTGTGCCTAATCTCACCTTCTCCCCCAAAGTCTCAAAGAAAGAAGCATCCTTCTTGGTTTGGGTTAACCTCTCTGCCCGGGTTCCTGAATCCATTTCTTCCCATCTCCTGAATCCATTTCCTCTCATCTCCAGGAACTTGGCTGTGAAGGTATTTCCTCTTTCTCCTGTATTTCAACATCTTGTTCTCTCCATAGGTTCTTTTCAGAAGGCTAAACCAGCTTAAGTTTCCATTTGAAAATATTCACTCCTTGGCTTATTCACTCCACCAGTAATCTTTGTCCCTTCTCAGCAAGCTTCCCCAAAGAATTGTTTTTCTTCCCTTATTGATTCTTCAGTGAACTCTAGTCAAGATTCTGCCCTTCCTACTCCGCTGACTCTGCTCTGGCAGAGGTCATCTTTGACATCCTAACACACTGATCTCTTTTTATTGGAAATCTTGACCTCTGCATCACTTGACTTCTTCCTGCATGGAACAACTCTTCCTTTGGTCAACTGGAAATAGTTCTCTTGAGTCCCATGCCACTAATCTTGCCACTCCCCTTGATTTATTTGCCATATCTCTTTCCTCTCCAGTCCTCTAATGGTGGTAATTGCCAGGGTTGACTTCTCTATGGCTTTCCAATATTAACATCCTCCTATGTGATCTTATCAATTCCTGGAGCTACAAGAGCTTGACACCTACCTGCCGGTAACACCCAAATCCAATGCCTCTATATCAGACCTCCCTCCTGTGGTCCAGAAATACCAATTTTACTGCCTAGATTACTCACTGACATCTCAAAATCATCTCAAAGCTATATTCTATATTTGCTTTTCTTCTGAACTTTCCCCATTATTAGTGAATAGCTGACCCTCTATCAGGTCATTCAAGCCAGGAATTTAGGAATCTAGGAATCAGTTTTGATTCCTCCCTGCCCTTTATTCCAATCCACAGCCAAGTCCTGTTGATTCTACCTTTTCAGAATCATTTTTCCAATCTGTCTCCTTCTTTCCATCCTTGTGGCTACTGCCTTATTCAGTCCCTTAGAAACAGTTCTCTAAGGTTCTCCCTGCCTCCAGTCTAACAGTTACACACCTGCGGGCCCTGAGCCACCAAAGTGCTGCTGGTGGATAAAGTGCAGACAGCAAAGAACAGGGGCAACATTATTTTACATGGGCAACTCTGTGCT